>NC_064617.1:384120974-384428859 GCF_023898315.1 Schistocerca nitens | reverse complement strand
GTCAAGCTATATATTCCCCCCCCCCCCCCCAGGGGAAATTGGCTGTATTCATCACTGCTAGTAATTTATTTCTAAGGCACTGAATATTTAGGCTTATAATCTGCAGGTGACTAGGGTGAGATATGGTTACAGTTTTATTTAAGTTTTGTGCTGTCATACTCATTCCCGTGTCTTGGTGAGATAGCAAAAATCCTTGAAGGCGGGTTTCCTGCACCTCTCGGGACGGACCTGTATATTGGGCTGTGGTGAGTTGCTTGTTGCTGCCATTTCTGTTGTTGTTGACGGTGATGCTGTTTCCGACACTTCCAATGTTGGTTCTGCCACTAGTGCTGTGCTTTCTTGTGAACTTGGATTCTTCTCGTTTTTCTTGTTTTCATCTAAAATAATATTTGGATGATGAGCAACTGTATATCGCTTGTCGTTCAAATCGCTGTCCACTGTTCTTTCTGTTGACACTTTGTCTTTTTTTACATGCTTTGGTGGTGCTGATGATGGTTCTAATGCTTTTACCTCTTTAAGTCATTTCGTTATGGAGTCTGGCTGTGGCGATGCAATCATCATTTCGGTTTTTTATTTCCTTGGTTATCAGGTTTGCCAGATATTCTTTCTCCAAGCCATTCAGGCGAAGTCCGTGTTGTGTGTGGAATCTACATCCTATATTGCTTATATCAACACATTTTACATTTGGAAACGTCTGCAAATTTTTGCAAACTGATTGTTGTCACTTTTTATTTCCGTATTAACACATGATAGTCTTACAAGATCATAGCGATGGGGAATACTGACCGTTACTACGTTTGTGTGAGTGAGGTTTCTCAGATACTGTTTAAGATCGCGCGTAGCCCTCGCAGTTTCATTTTTATGGACGTCGTTTGCGCCTCCCAGAAGTACAACAAAGTCTTTATCGTGCAGATTTTTTACCTCTGTGGATGCAGTATTTTTTTAAATTTCGCCAAGTGGAGCTCCCGCTTCCCCTATACCACACGAATATGTTTTAGTTGTTTCTTTTATCTTATTCGCAAGCCCACGACCACGGCTGTCTGACAGTTGTTTTTGGAGTTCACGATGTGGGAATCTTTTTGTATTGTTTTACTAAACACTTTCGACACTATTTCGCGCAAGTTTTAGCGTGTTTAGCTCACTATTTTCTTGTTGTATTTTCGAAATATCCGTTTTCAAAATACAGATTATGAGCCGTAAGCTCGTTATGCGTTCATTCAATTTCGTAATTTCGTCCTTACAGTCTTCACACGATTTCTTTTTTACGGCAAATTTATGTTTTTCTGGAAGGACACTTGTTTAACTTTTACTCTAGGACAAGTTGGAGATGTGATATTCTTAAGGGTGAAGAACTGGGAGAACACTTAGTGTGTTCGTACAGACAAGTTGATGTTATTTTTGTATGTGAAAGGATTTCATTAGAGAACTTCTGAAGTTCTCGGAAAATATGAAGCAGTAGTACACAAACATCATAAAATTAAGAATGGAGTTAGGAGATTCCACCACTAATCTTTTAGACATCAACTTGCAGACAGAAAATAGCAAGCATAAATTTAAAATGTACTGTAAAGACTGCTTTACTGACACATTCATCCCAGCTTAATGTCTACAGCCAACAGCTTACAAACATGTTGCATTCTACCACATGATCCAACATCCCCTTTCTACGTCCATACCAAGGAAGACTATGATTAGGAACTCTATACAATGAAAACAGTGCCTGCAAATAATAAATTTCAATCCAACAGTATTCATAATAATCTCAATAAGAATGTACCCACCTGAAGGAAGGATGTCATGACAACCCAAATTATATTTTACTATTTTACAAGTGACTTTGCATATAACATGGAAAAACTTCATTGAGTTCTGTTTTGATTTGTGTGGTAGTCCAACTTGTCAAATGAAAATGTTTAATAACAGCTGGAAACTCTCTCCTCCTTTTTCAATCGCAGTTGACTTACTGACCAAAGTAGATGGCTGCCAAAAATGAACTGTACACTGTACATTATGGAAATTCTAAATACAATCCTCGAAATAATCAGGCTTATCAACCATGAGCGAAACAAAGATGTTCCATTCTTTCTCGGAAATTTACTAGACTTTTCAGACCACTGTCATATATGTTTGAATTTGTAGACTGCCTGCTATAAGACAATTAATTGCTTGTACCTGGGAAATTTTATAGCTTTGTGGAATATAAGAAGTACCTGGTGGAGTTTACAGGTACTTTTTGGAGGGTAGGCTAGTTTTAACTTAGGATAAGTTACCTATGTATTTTCTTAAGTAAACTGCCGAGCATAATGAACAGTGGAATAAGAGAATGACCAGTCGATACACTTACCAGTTTTGTGAAAAAAGACTGTAAGAGGTTACGAATAATTGAATGGTTGTTTTAGATGGCTAGTCCACAAGTTTATGATAGAGTTAGCATATAATGATGTCGTGCGCAAAACGTTGTTGTGGGAAGAGTTTTTAATAAGAGGACCTCGTGAAAAGGAGACATATAGGTGGAAAAACATGGAAATACTAATTGCTAAGAGCTCCAACTTCCAAGGACTGAAATATAAATACAAGGGTATGAGATTCGGTGTAAGCTATGTACCCATTTCGAAATGTGCTCTGAAACATTATGTAGTATAATGATATTAGTACATTTATTTATTTATTTACTTTGAAAGTTTTGGTAACTAATGCATAAAAAAGAAATATTGCCTCTTTTTACCATGTTATATGCGAAGTCACTTGTAAAATAGTAAAAGATAATTTTGGTTGTCATTACATCCTTCCTTCAGGTGGGTAGATATGAGACGTAGCCTTTCACCTTGAAGAAACTGATGTGTTATTCCCTGTCCAGTAGAGGAAATCAGTATAAAGTCATGGATATTTGTAGGAAAATTAGTGTTGTCAGCTGGAATACTTGTGCACAATGTGCATGCAGTTTTATGAGATCTAGTATATTGACAAATGCAGTAAAATGGTATCACATTTGATGTCAGTAGTACAGTATATAACATCAACAATTCAGATGGTAGAGGGTGGAACTCAGTATAAAGATAGTCGCGTGTTTGTGGTGTGAAGAGATGTGATGAGATTAGATGATGTGTGATGAGAAGAAGTTTAATTTAGATGGGTCAGATGGATTTTTATACTGTTGGTATGATCTGAGAACAGACCAGCATATAAGAATGAGCAGAAATTTTGGTGGTGAAAGTGTTATGATTTGGACAGCCTCCTGTAAAGGTAAATCACGCATTGCTTGGCTGAACAGTACAGTGAATTCTAACATATACACTGAGATGCTAGAGACAGAACTTATTAAAATGTATGGGGACGTAGGGAACGAAAGTCTAATGTTTCAACAAGATAAGCATCTGCACATGTTTCTGCTACAACCAAAAAGTGGTTTTAAGATAAAGATATCGATGTCTTGTCCCGGCCTGCTCGTAGCCCATATGTGAACCCCGTGGAAAACCATTCGGAAATACTTACAAGGCGTTTTTTTGGAATGTAAGGTAATTTGAGGCCATATGTGATACGAAGAGAGCGACATTAGAACAGTGGGCGACGGTTTCAGTGCAAAAACTAAAACCCTAATAAAATTATGCCAAAGAGAATATTTGAGGTGATGAGGAAGAATTAGGGTTTGACAAAGTACTGACAGTGCAATAACACAACAGGACAGTGAGTCTCTTTATACCAATTTCAACCAAGTAAATGCATGCTTCGTTTTGTTACTCATGTTATGAAAGAAACTAGGTAATTCCGTCGTGATAGTTTGTCTTATGTTTATCTACTGCTTTCACAATACACTCATACGGTATGCTTCATGTGTTGTACTATTACTGTCGTAGGTTCCCGCCTGTATGCTGATTTACACTACTGTATCTCTCTAACCGACAAAGGACGGTCCTGACATTGAGCAAGCGTCTTGTTCTTTTAGTATGTAAGAGTTTAGTTTTGGACCACATTTTGTACGAGAAGTTTTCTGTTTATTTTGCGCATGTCATGAGAGTGAAAGTGGACGTAGCATTATCTGCAAGGCAGGACAATGGGTATCTGGACTCCTGCGCGTGGAGACACCTGCCGGACGAGACAGTTATTCCACAAAAACGTTGTCCCACTTAGGAGATCCACTGGGGATAAGAGAACCTCGCAGAACGTGACAGTGGTCATGATGTCACTTGTCAAGGGAAACCTTGAGTGGACGTACAGAGAGCAAATGATGAAGACCAATATATGTTGTGAACCTTGTTAAAGTCATATACTGAAGTAAAATATGTCTGTAATTGAAGTGAAATATATGCCACGTGCGATAAAGAAGTAGCACAAAAATGTATCTTATTACAAGTGTTGTCTGAGAGTTCCATCTGGTTCAGACTTTATTTCTTTGAGAAAGAATTCTGCTACTCCAAGATATAGCAACATGTCAGGATTGTAATAAAGGTAATTATCAGTGACCACAAAAATCTTTAAGTGGTCCACCTTCACACAATGCCTGAACAATGGTAGAGTTGTTACATTCCAAATCACATTTACGAACACCAATAGAAAAACCAGACAAATATCAAGGATCTAGGATATATGTACCAATTATAATATCGAGATTGCGGAATGACAGACAGAAATCTGAAAACTAGGCGTAAAGGACACACAAGTAGCTGGGAATACAAAAATAGCAATTCTACCTTTTTTGAGTAACTAATGCATTATGGACACAGAGATGCCAACAGGTTTTCACGTCAGTAGGGGTAACACATTTTCCCTTATACAGGATATATCAAAAAGAATCATTCAATTTAAAAAAATCATAACTGTTATATTATTTGAGATATGTGAGGGCACACTGTACTGTTGGAAAGAGTAGATTCTCGAGTTTTACTTGGTTCCTGCCAGGCAGCAGCAGTGTTTGCCCACTCCAGTTCTAGTAAAAGTGGTGTCGGGACAACATAAAGCATTTTTGTGTTCTACATTTTGCGCAGGCCAGTAATAACTGTTCAGTGTGACTTTAGTACTTGGTGTGATGTGGATCCTCCTACAGCAGAGAGAATTAGACTATGGCATGAACAATTCCGAGAAACTGGTTGTTTGTGTAAAGGCAAATCCCCGAGTGTCGAACACATGCGCCTTAGTACCACAACGAGTCCACAGACATCCGTTCGCCGTGCAGCTCGACAGCTCAACATGCCCCTGATGTCTGTTTGGCATGTGTTGTGTCGACATTTACAAATGAAACCATACAAAATTCAGCTACTTCAAGCTCTTTGTGAAAGTGACAGATAACAATGTGTGGAGTTCTGTAATTCGTTCTTAGAAGTTGGAAGATGACAGTTTTCTTCCACACTTAGTTTTAATGATGAGGCAGTATTCCATTTATATGGAAAGGTGACCAATCATAATGTGAGAATATGGGGTATGGAACAACCACATGAAGCTGTACAACATGAGAGGGACTCTCCAAAATGTGTGTTGTGCAGTTTCACGGGAAACATGTATATGGTCCATTTTTGTTTGCCAAGAAGACTGTTACAGGAAGCACATATCTCGATATGCTTGAGAACTTTCTCTTCCCACTGTTGTAGACTAATTCAAACGACTTCATTTACCAACATGATGGGGCACCCCCCACACTGACGTCTGGAATTGTGGGAATTTTTAAATCTGAGGATTACTGAATGATTGATTGGTCGCACGGGATCAAATGATTCAGCTTTATATTGGGTGTGTATTGTATATTGAACCGAGGACCTAGAAACGACAGAGAGGCTTCATATCACCTTAGCCCTCAGTGGTTCACAACCCCACAACAGGCCACAGCAGTACACCCACCCCACCACCACCCCACACCAAACCCAGAGTTATTGTGTGGTTCAGCCCCCAGTTGACCCCCCCCCCCCCCCCCTGGGCAACATCTCATACCAGATGAGTGTAACCCCAAATGTTTGCATTGTAGAGTAATTATGGCATATGCGGAGACAGTGTTTTTGCAGCAATCGCCGACATAGTGTAACTGAGGCGGAATAAGGGGAACCAGCCTGCATTCTCCGAGGCAGATGGAAAACTGCCTTATAAACCATCCGCAGACTGGCCGGCACACCGGGCCTCGACACTAATCCACCGGGTGGATTTGTGCCGGGGACGGCATGCCTTCACAGTCCGGAAGCAGTGCATTGAAACGCGTGGCTAGCTGGGCAGGCCAGCTTTACATTACTGTCTTCCAAGGTCACTGGACCTGATTATATGCGACTATTTCTTGTGAGGGTTTACAAAAGATTCTGTTTCTGTGCCTCTGTCACAAACAACAATGAATGAACTGAGACATCGCATAACAGCAGCTATGGAAGCACTGCACTGATACCAATGGTCATCACTTCGAACACTTTATGTAAATGGACGTTCATGCCATCTTGTTACCTTCGTTGACTTCAAAGACCTTACTGTTGCACATCATTTGATTCGTCTCGTTAGCCACTATCAGAAAATAAGTACCAAACTGTAGCATCCCATTAAAAAAAAAGAAAGTTGACCTTCATATCTCTGAAGTGACACCACCTACCAACAAAAGTCAGCGTCATATTATAGCCCTTGTTGTCACATGAAACTTTTGTCCCACAAACTTTTCAGCTACTATCATACTTTCAGAGTTATTCTTAGTGGCAATAGTAAGTGACTCACCCTGTATATATTCATATTGTTTTATTTTTCGTCATTACCATTGTTTTCTGTTGGTCCCTATCTCCTAAGTAAATTGTTTTCCTTCCATTTAAATTAGTTTGACCATATAAAAACAAGTATTAATGTTTATTTTGCATAATATTCACTGCTCATGCATTGAACGCTATTGAATTTTCAGGTAATGGTTGGGGGAAAAGCAAGTCAGTACATTCAACTCTGCTAAGTTTATCAAATTTACTGTCATTGCAGTGAAAGCTTCGTTGAAGGTGCCTAACAACAGTGTTGTAGTTCTACGTTATGTAGTAACTATGACTGATTGTTTCAAGTGATATCACCCCATTTTGGAGTACATGTGTCCCGAATGGGCCTACACTGCTTAGACCAGATACAGAAGCTGCAAGTGCTACAGAACGCAGCCCTGCAGCGAGTGTTACGTGCCTCATGCTTTATCAGAGTTGCTTTGTTTCCTGCAACGCTGGTATCTCACCATTCCTCCAGCGATACGAGACAATGGCAACCAGTTGTTGTGTTTCCACATATGTCTCGAAACATGTGACACGAACGAAGTCTGGAAATACAAGTGACCCTTGTGGCTCCTAAGGGATTGAGAGGAGTCATTCCCTAATCGCTACCATTTCAACCTATTGCATCTAACCCATCGTCTTCTTTCTAATCATGAGTAACTAATCAGCTACCATCGATAGTGTCGGAAGTTCCATGGGGCTTTTCGCGGATGATGCTGTAGTATACAGAGAAGTTGCAGTATTAGAAAATTGGAGCGAAATGCAGGAAGATCTGTAGCGGATAGGCACTTGGTGCACGGAGTGGCAACTGACCCTTAACGTAGACAAATGTAATGTATTGCGAATACATAGAAAGAAGGATCCTTTATTGTATGATTATACGATAGCGGAACAAACACTGGTAGCAGTTACTTCTGTAAAATATCTGGGAGTATGCGTACAGAACGATTTGAAATGGAACATTCATATAAAGTTAATTGTTGGTAAGGCGGGTGCCAGGTTGAGATTCATTGGGAGAGTCCTTAGAAAATTTATTCCATCAACAAAGGAGGTGGCTTACAAAACACTCGTTCGACCTATACTTGAGTATTGCTCATCAGTGTGGGATCCGTACCAGGTCGGGTTGACAGAGGAGATATAGAAGATCCAAAGAAGAGCGGCGCGTTTCGTCACAGGGTTATTTGGTAAACGTGATAGCGTTACGGAGATGTTTAGGAAACTCAAGCGGCAGACTGCAAGAGAGGCGCTCTGCATCGCTGTGTAGCTTGCTGTCCAGGTTTCGAGAGGGTGCGTTTCTGGATGAGGTATCGAATATATTGTCTCCCCCTACTTATACCTCCCGAGGAGATCACGAATGTAAAATTAGAGAAATTCGAGCGCGCACCATACGCGAACCATACGCGACTGGAACAGGAAAGGGAGGTAATGACAGTGGCACGTAAAGTGCCCTCCGCCACACACCGTTGGGTGGCTTGCGGAGTATAAATGTAGATGTAGATGTAGATGTCGTATCAGTCAATGTCTGGATAGTTCACAGCATGCTCTGGCAATACCGATTTCAAGTTTATGAAGATGTGTGCACTTGGTGACGAGGGAACTGGGAGGGTGACTTTTTTGTTGCCTAGGAACGGGCTTCCCCCAACAAAGACTTCGAAAATCCCTGTCATTTGGGTAAAATAGGTTTATTTTTCTGGACAAGCACAGAGGTTGAACAGAAACATGGGAACACCAAAAACAACAGCACGTTACAGTGCCTAGTACAGTGAAGAAAACGTGTTGGCATTCAAAAGAGCTTCTTGTCACCTTGGAATGGATAAATGCAGCCTCTCTGATTTTCGAGGTAAACTTATGTCATTCTACAAAATACCATCAAGTTCAGGTAAAGATGATGTAGGTGGATAGCGATCATGCACCCATCCTTCCAAAGTAGATCACAAATCCCCAATAATATTGAGATCTGGTGAGCGTGGTGACCAGGGGAGATGTGACAAGTCATCCGCGTGTTCACAAAACCACTCCTAGATGATGAGAGTTGCGTGAACACGAGCCGTGTCATCTTGGAACACAGCATCAGCACTGGGGAAGAAACATTGTACCATAGCAGAGTCATAATCAGCCAAAATGGTCACATAATCCTTTACACGAAAACTGGTCAGAATTTACAAACTGTGTGAAACTAGACTCATACAGCCAAATGACTTTGTTTATTTATCAAAGAAAAATCACCAAACAGCTGTATATTTCCAGAAGTTGTTATTTTATGTGCACTACCATTTCGACTTCTCATTAATGCCAGCATGTCTACATGTGTGGCGTAGGGGTCTGATGATGGAAGTAATGAGATGCCAAAAGTGATCATGTAAACAAAGTAACAACTTTTGAAAATGTATGGCAGTTTGGTGATTTTTCTTCGGTAAATATATGACTGGCTGCTGTACCATATCCTCGATCGACCAACAGAGTTCAAATAACTTTCTTCCACTGCTTCATATTCCAGGTTTTATGGCTTTGGCACCACGTTTTCGTATCATGCGCACTTGCATTGCTGATGAGTGGTTTTGGATTTCCAGTTCGCCCTGCAGTTCCCTGCTTATGGAGCTCCCTTCGCGTTTTTTTGGTTCTGGCAGGTTTCGTGAGTGTGACATTCAATTCCGCGGTGACTTTTGCAGCCTTTGTTCTTTCATTTTTCGCAACAGTCCTCTTAAATGACCATCTGTCATGATCACTCATCGAACACTTCCTCCGCATTATGGCTTAGCTGATGATGTTTTTCCGCTTTGCCTGTTGTAATGCCACTTCCTCGGACGAGAAATGAAAATCAAAAATTAGCTCCAAAATTCCCAAAGGTTTCCCCAAAACAAGTTCCAAATTGCAAGAAAAATGAACAAGCAAACAAATTTCCAGTTAACACTATTATTTGGATATTAACCAGTAATTGAATCAGGAATCTAATACTTAGTAATTTATTAACATACGAAAGAAAGATAGGATTCCAGTAAAATCAAATTCAAAATTCAAAATCGTAGTAAATAGCAAAATCATTATAATTAAAATTCGCAAATTAGAACCAACGTTCCCAAAGAATACTCCGTGTGAGTACTCTTTGAGATTCGTGAGTAATGGCTAAGGATAATTCAATCCATTGTCACTACGTTACGAGAGTTAGCCGAAGCAGGTCATACTTTTGAATGCCCGTATATGTAGGCGCAATTAGATTGTTTTTTCAGAATTGATTATTGCGATCTACTATGGCGCAGTGAAACGATACTTTGACTTCAAATATTACGTTATTTAGAATTCAGATAGAGGACTTGAATATATTAGCCAGAAGAGACTTTTGATTAGATAACCCGAAGTTAACAATATTTAGGAAGTGAACACAGATAGAAAATTCGCAATAACTAATGGACTATGGAACTTGGCGATAGTTACGAAGCATATAATTCCCCCCAACACCTGGGAAAGCTTCTTCCTCACGGCTCTGTTAGGAAGTGACTAATATTGTGTAATAAACCAGCATATCGTGTCAATTCACGCATTTATTATTCAAGCTTTACAATATTATTTATAGAGATAACGTGCTGCGATATTATTTGACTGAAGCGCTCGGCGCTTATATAGAAACTCCTTGACGTTAGGAATTAATAACACTGTTACGACTGATTATAGATTTGAAATTACAATCAGTCCATATGGAATTTGGTGTCGCTGGAACTAATTTGAACTTATCATTAGTATTTAAATAGCAACTGATAAACCATCGATTATAAACGATTTAATTACGACATTTGGTGAAGGAAATATCTCGCACAAGTTGCGAGTTCAGTTCATCAATGTTCTTTTTGTAACGTCGATACCGATACATAAGAAATGACAATCTCATTGCTCTACCACTGAGTGTCAGCCAAGACCGAAGATCCAAGTAGGAGGTTACAATTGATGCACTAAACGCGAGGCTAGATCAAGAAGACACCTACAAGCGTCCCGTTACAAAAACCTGACTTCTGCAGCAGATTAAACTACAACGCAAGACAGGCGTAGGCGCTCATTTTGCGCCACATTCTCCACCGACGCAGAACTTCGAGTCGACGTCACAGAACGCAGCCCGCACCAACCTACAGCGACGCGCCGACTATGAGAGCGACGACGTGCGACGCCGTGAAGATCGGGGGGCGCTGAGGCTGCCTAAAACTGACTGCGCGTCCGTCGTCTCGACTTAACCCAGCAACAAACAGTAAAGTACTGTACACTCAGGTTAGTTATTAGTAGGTGAACTCTTGTTTTGTGTGTGGTGTAGCACTGGAATCTTTGTACCATTAAGTATTAGTAGGATATTGTGTGCACCTACATAGACAACTGAATAAGTATTACTAGATAAATAGGTTTTGTAAACTGGTATTTGTCAAGTATTATTCAAGATGTCTAAGAGAACCAAGAAAAGTAGATTAGGACCTGTCAAAGAGGAATTTGACATTAGAGAAAACCCAGTGGAAGAGATAAATCAAAATGTACAAAACATTCCTTCTGTTGACCCTGAAATTGGATCAATAGAACGAATGAATGAAGTGAACATGCCCACAACTTCCGATGATGACATTGAGAAAATTCCGGACGTTGTTGAAGCGCAGGTAACAGTAATAAACCAACCAAGAGAAGCTTCTGGGGTGGCCGATGCTTCTCCCGCGCAGCACTTCGATATGAATATATTATTTAGTTTCATGTCGAGGACGGAGGAAGATATGAAACGGAGAGAATTAGAAAGTGAGGAAAATAGAAACTTTAGGCAAGAAATGTTAGAATTACAAAATAATTGGGATCTTAAGTACAACGAAAAGATAGAAAAGGTACAGAATGTGGTTAATAACATAGCTAGTTCTGTTCAAACGCTCGAAGAGAATTTAACAGTAGTAAAGTCTACACAAGATTCAGTAGCACTTCAAGTTGCGGACCTATCAGAAAGATGAACTGTTACGACTGATTATAGATTTGAGATTACAACCAGTCCATATCGAATTTGGTGTCGCTGGAACTAATTTGAACTTATCATTAATATTTAAATAGCAACTGATAAACCATCGATTATAAACGATTTAATTACGACATTTGGTGAAGTAAATATCTCTCACAAGTCGCGAGTTCAGTTCATCAATGTTCTTTTTGTAACGTCGATACCGATACATAAGAAATAACAATCTCATTGCTCTACCGCTGAGTGTTAGTCAAGACCGAAGATCCAAGCTGGACGTTACATTGTATGCAGTTTAAACCTTAAATACAGTATGTCTTAAATCGCCAAATACTTCAGCTCCCTTGGTTATGTAAGCATCACCATAAGAGCAACAAGCAAATTGACTTAATTCCGACACAATGCCCTCACAAGTACACAGAACGCTGTTCTTACCATGACTAACGCTCACAACATATTGAGGGCATTGCACCGCACAACGTGCAGGCTTTGCTATAGTGGAGTCGCTATAAGAAGATCCCTGACAGTTGCAGTGGGATGGGTGCAGCAGCTCCACATGCCTACTGCAATCATCATACACTCCTGGAAATTGAAATAAGAACACCGTGAATTCATTGTCCCAGGAAGGGGAAACTTTATTGACACATTCCTGGGGTCAGATACATCACATGATCACACTGACAGAACCACAGGCACATAGACACAGGCAACAGAGCATGCACAATGTCGGCACTAGTACAGTGTATATCCACCTTTCGCAGCAATGCAGGCTGCTATTCTCCCATGGAGACGGTCGTAGAGATGCTGGATGTAGTCCTGTGGAACGGCTTGCCATGCCATTTCCACCTGGCGCCTCAGTTGGACCAGCGTTCGTGCTGGACGTGCAGACCGCGTGAGACGACGCTTCATCCAGTCCCAAACATGCTCAATGGGGGACAGATCCGGAGATCTTGCTGGCCAGGGTAGTTGACTTACACCTTCTAGAGCACGTTGGGTGGCACAGGATACATGCGGACGTGCATTGTCCTGTTGGAACAGCAAGTTCCCTTGCCGGTCTAGGAATGGTAGAACGATGGGTTCGATGACGGTTTGGATGTACCGTGCACTATTCAGTGACCCCTCGACGATCACCAGTGGTGTACGGCCAGTGTAGGAGATCGCTCCCCACATCATGATGCCGGGTGTTGGCCCTGTGTGCCTCGGTCGTATGCAGTCCTGATTGTGGCGCTCACCTGCACGGCGCCAAACACGCATACGACCATCATTGGCACCAAGGCAGAAGCGACTCTCATCGCTGAAGACGACACGTCTCCATTCGTCCCTCCATTCACGCCTGTCGCGACACCACTGGAGGCGGGCTGCACGATGTTGGGGCGTGAGCGGAAGACGGCCTAACGGTGTGCGGGACCGTAGCCCAGCTTCATGGAGACGGTTGCGAATGGTCCTCGCCGATACCCCAGGAGCAACAGTGTCCCTAATTTGCTGGGAAGTGGCGGTGCGGTCCCCTACGGCACTGCGTAGGATCCTACGGTCTTGGCGTGCATCCGTGCGTCGCTGCGGTCCGGTCCCAGGTCGACGGGCACGTGCACCTTCCTCCGACCACTGGCGACAACATCGATGTACTGTGGAGACCTCACGCCCCACGTGTTGAGCAATTCGGCGGTACGTCCACCCGGCCTCCCGCATGCCCACTATACGCCCTCGCTCAAAGTCCGTCAACTGCACATACGGTTCACGTCCACGCTGTCGCGGCATGCTACCAGTGTTAAAGACTGCGATGGAGCGCCGTATGCCACGGCAAACTGGCTGACACTGACGGCGGCGGTGCACAAATGCTGCGCAGCTAGCGCCATTCGACGGCCAACACCGCGGTTCCTGGTGTGTCCGTTGTGCCGTGCGTGTGATCATTGCTTGTACAGCCCTCTCGCAGTGTCCGGAGCAAGTATGGTGGGTCTGACACACCGGTGTCAATGTGTTCTTTTTTCCATTTCCAGGAGTGTATTACACGATTTTGTAAACGTCTCCATAGTAACGACTCAGTGCTGCTGGCACTCTATACACGGCTGTTGTTTTCGCCTATAAACGTCTGCACTTCGTAAATGAAAGTTGGCAATAGTGTCGCCAGCTATCAGGGATCAACTTAACACTAACACAACTGTAGCATCTGCTTTTATGTTCAAGCGTGCATTTCTCGCGGTATTTCCATATTTTTGTACAATTGCATCATAGCAACATGCGCAAGTAGGTGCACTGCAGTATCGAGATATTACATTTGTGGCATGTAAGCGTGGAGTGAAACGTACTCTTTCTTGCACAATCGGATTGCCTGCGCACGACTGTCTGGTGGGCGGGGCGGTGGCTTCTGGCGTGATACTTGCGACTATCGATTGTCGGCGGCTTCTCATTGTTATCAATAAAGAAGTACTGAAAATTTTTGCTTAGGAGAGATGTTACCGTGTTTGTTGCTGGGGTTTTTAACCATAAAACGAAAGAAACCACCAATGCGCTAGTCCTTATTTAGTGAATTTTAACCAAGATTGTTTAATTCTGTTTATTTCCAAAAAGACGTGGGTTTACACCAGACAGTTGTATAATCCTCCCCTCCCCTCCCCACAGGAAACCCTCAAAACTAGGACTAATTCAGGGAAACCCGAACGTATGCCTGCCGTGACTAGGAAGGCAACATTTCCGAGGCGGCATTCTCAGCATGGCTATCCTCTTTAATGGGACCTTGTACGTATGTATATTTCGTTCATCATAAGAATAAACGTGGTGTAAACAATAAGCAAACGCGATGACTGGGCGGAAGCCGTGGTACACGTTTTGCCACACTCTTGGTAGTAGGTCCTACATGTATATTAGATATATTATTACTAAGTTATATTAAATGAAACTTTAAAATACTCAAATGTATTAGCTACCATCAACGTTTTTCTTAATCACGCTTTATTTATGTAATTTTTATTTAAAAAATCGTGCATAGTCGAAGCTGTGGTCTGATTTTCGCGTTGTTAATACTCGGTATAGGGACCGATGACCTCAGCATTTTTGTCCCTTAGGAATTCACACACACATTTGAATACGCAGTATGAAAATGGCTGAGACTGCTTCCTGTTCCGTAGTCAACAACGCGTGTGGAGCACTGTTAAAAAGTGTCGAAAAATATGTTGTTCTTAATGTTTGTCATAAATTTACAGAGCTAATTGGCTTTTAAATTTTCCGAGAAACTGTATTAGATTGAGTTGAGAGTTTTGCGCACATTCTTGCATAGAGGAATTGGAAGTATAGTAGATCGAGCGTAAGAGATTTGCTGGTTCAAGTCTCGCCTCAGTTAATTTCTTTTCTCGTTCAATTTGGATTATCAACATCTCGTAGTTGTAAAATTCATTATCATTTTTTATGAAAAATACGCGTCTTCTTGTTTTTAATTACATACTGCATGCGAAATTCCTGTTTTGATGTCAACTATAAATTCTCAGTTATCGATATTTTATGAAAGACTGTTAATAAATATTACTTAAATTAAGAAAATATAACAATATAATTTTTTGAGGCAAAAGTGAAAAACTAAATACTTTTTATTTGGACTGTGTCCATTGTTTTATGTCACAGATGTAGATACGTGCCTAGAAATTATGAAAAACAACCATTTTCACAGCATGGAGAAACCCCCCAAATAAATGGATTTTTACATTTGCCACTGTACCATTACAATATGAACCCAACGGAACTGATCCGGAGCCAAGTTAAGGGATTTGGCCCCAGAAATAACACGACTATTAAGCTGCCAGTCGTACTGGAAATAACGCACGCGGCTTTTTCACGTGTCACTGCCGAACGTTGGCGGGGGTATAGAACGGCACGTCATAAAAGAGAGGGAGAAAATGCGGCGCCTGGGTGACTTTGTGGATTCTGTTGTTGATCGACTCGTTATCAACGTAGCGGATGTCAGTTCCAATACTGAAATGTATTTCTTGGATTCGGAGAAGGAAGGAGCTAAGAGATTACCAGACGTCTGACTAATTAATACCTTCAGTGGCCTCAGTATTCAACACTACGGTAAAATCCCTGCAGTATGTTTTTGCATCGCACATAACTCGCACAGAAAAATTAACTTGTTTTTAAGTTAAGATATTTCATCACTCTTGTTTATATTTAGAATACTATGTCATGTGAGAACGAAAGCATTTTATGCTTTCCGCCTGGTCACCTAAGAAGCGCGCGGTATACTGGAGGTTTTTTTTCATTCTCTTTAAAAATTAAATGACATTTGAAGCTATAGTTTCTTTGCCCATCTCTTTTTTTCGTCTGAACTGCAACTGATCACATCATTGCAGACTAGTTAGACCTCTGGTTGGCCAGTGCTGTCAGAGTTTAATGCGCTGTTGTTCCGCACTTTATCGCTCAGTATATGCGCGTGCAACACAGCATAAAACATATCTTTATGATAGTACTTGACTGTACTGGTCAGAACTTTGCTTCCACTCCATGTGAAACGAAATCCAATAAGATTCAAGCAAACGCGGAAGAATACAAGGTGTAATGTTTACATCAGGTTTATTCTTATGATGAACAGAATATAGTAGTTTTGGCAGCTTCATTTTTTTTTTTAGCCTATTAGTGATTAGTGATGTCTGGAGTTTGTTGACATGTTAACTTTCTTTCGTAATGACCTACGCATTATTCGCAAGTACTAAAATCCTGAAATGTAAATTTAATTTTGTGTTTGTCGTCATATAGGTATCGTATTGTACTCACTTTTTCAAGGATGACGTCTTTTTAAAACTTTATTTTTTGGGTGTTTGTGTGTAACATCCGTTTATGACATGATAGTTCATTCTTTTAATGTTGGCAAGAACGCGGGATGCATATGCCAATAAGACAAACACAACAATGTTCCTCAAGAGTGTATTCGTTCATGCTAAAAATAAACTGATGGTTCAGCTGCTTATTGTTATTGTTGAGTCACCTGCTGTTGTTAAAATGAACCAGCAATGGTTATTGAAACAAAAATATCGATATTGTATCAAACATAATGTACATGGGCGAAATATCAATATTCGTGTGTTGCCTTTTTCGATTTGTTTTTGAAACCAAAGGAAAACTTCGAAGTGCACACACTGGTTGTTTCAGAAAATTTTGAAAGATTTTCTAACTGCAAGGACATATCATCCGACAACAGACGTTCCCACGGTTTTGAAAACCTCTACATGCTGACTGCCGAATACTGTAATAGCTCGTTGATGGTTATACAACGATATATGTGTCTTCAAGCAATGAGGTTTTGTAAGGAGAAATATTACGGTTTCGAATTAACCAATCTTTTGGTAATATCAGTTCCAACCTCCTACAAAGTTTTTCATTACCCTTGTTTATTTTATAACTCACTTATGTTTTATATCATTGCACGTCACGTCATCGATATTTTAAGTCTTTTTAATGATAATTTTCCAGATATTTTAGATCATAAAAACCTGGGTCTACTACTAACAGCACCTTTTTCATATTGTAAACTCAATGTATTCTCAGTAGGGATAGCTGGCCTCACTGCCTCCCCCCCCCCCCCTACCCTTTCTCCCCCTTGCTGGCGTCACTATAGACATGGATCATCCAACACAGAACAGAATATGAAAATCGTTACGATAAACGATCACAACAGAAAATTTCTAGCATTAGAAGAAAAGTTCCCCATACAAAGAGCGCTTTCGATGAACATGAACGGCTAACTGATCATATTACCCACTAAAACAATAACAAACAGAGATGTTCACAATTAAAACAACACACAAACACACACACACACACACACACACACATAGAGAGAGAGAGGGAGAGGGAGAGGGAGAGAAAGAGAAAACGAATTTAAACTGCATACAGCCACCACAACACAAACAAAAAACAGAGCCGCAATTGACAATATTAATACAGAAAAATTAAAACCAAAACACAGTGAACAGTGGAAGTGAGTTGTTGAGTTGAACTGTGTTAGCAAAATGCCAAAAATTGGACTTCCTGGTACACAGACAAACTAAGGACAACTCCAGAATGACACATACGAACTAATAAGATCAAAAATCGTAAAAAAAGCCTGTAATGTACTAACAAATATGCAACTATTATATAACGCAAGTGTTGTATACAAGAACAAATGTGTACTACAGGCTACTGAAGATGCTTCACAAAGGAAAAGATGCACAATGCATACGACACAATACAAACAGCCTTTCGTTTGGTTGATTAGAGGAATCACACCCCCAAAGAATAATAATGTCATTATACAAAGGTCGTTCAAAAAGTTTTGCACTGTCGTCTCTAATTTTTTGCAGGAGGAGAATGAAATTTTTTGTGAACATACTTGGAACATTTAGCTATACATTGAACCTACTCAATGTAGCCTCCATCAGCTGTGACGCATCTGGCCCAACGTTCTTTCCTTGGTGTAAATGCAATTTGATAAAATTCTGGGGATTGGCTTTTACACCATCACGTGACACACGGTCTGTGGGTCTTGATGGTACGTCGCAGCTTGTCCAGTGACAAACAGTAACGGTCCCAGTTAATTGTGGAGCCACGTTCCAAAAAGTCAATGAAAATACCACACTGATCCCAGAAGATGCAGGCCATCATCTTGGGGCCTGCTGCTCTTGAAAGTCTTCATTTCTTCTTCCGAGGGGAACGCAGATGACACCACTCCATGGATTGGGTTTTGCTCTCAGGTTCGGACAAAAACAACCATGTTTCATCCTGGGTAATGACGCCGTCAAAACACGGTTTCCACTCTTCAGTAAAGGTATTCATGAGACCCTCGCACACATTCTTCCTCATCGTTTTCATTTCTCATCGTTTTCATTTCTCTCCTCAGTAATCTGGGCACCCAACGTGTAGAGATTTTGCGGAACCTAAGTGACTGTACCAGTGATACCACACTACCCAGTGACAAACGAGTCATTTCAGCAAGCTGTCGCGTCGTCACTGTGTCCTCTCCAAAAACAGGGAGCAACTTCTGTGAATAAATGTGGCAGATTCATCGCTTGTCTCGAACTCCATCACCGACTGTTGTCGCAACCTGACATTACTCCAGGGTCCATTATGGCTCACCTGTAAATAAAAGAAAATAGTTTTATATACCAATTTATATCTAAATGTTCCAAGTATGATCACAAAAAATTTCATTACCACCCTGCAAAAAGTAAAAAAAAAGTAGAGACGATTGTGCAAAACTTTTTGAACGCCCTTTGTAGTTGTTATATTTTAAATTTTGGGGACACTTATTATGCTATAGGGGAAGTTTCCCTAGGTTTCCGTGGGACCTATGGTAGTAATCTAAGACATAATGGCAGCTGTGCACTATGTGAACATTGTTGCAATCTACATGCAATCCTTCATGCATAATGTCTTCTCCGATAGTGAGGGCATCTTTCGATAGGATAACTGTCAGTGTCAAAAGGGTAGAATCGTGCTACAGTGATTTAAGAAGCACGATAGTTAACTCATGTTGATATATTGACTATCAAATTCGTCTAATTTCAACCCAATGAAACAAAGTCGGGGCGCTAGCTGACGGCTTTTGCACGGTCGCAAACCACAGGCCCATAATTTACAGGAACAGTGTGGCCTTGTGCATAGACATTCGGTGCCATATACTTCCAGAAACCTACCAAGGACTAACTGAATCCACTTAACTCATAAT
Organism: Schistocerca nitens; assembly: GCF_023898315.1. Classification (NCBI taxonomy): domain Eukaryota; kingdom Metazoa; phylum Arthropoda; class Insecta; order Orthoptera; family Acrididae; genus Schistocerca; species Schistocerca nitens. Next base: position 384,409,505 of record NC_064617.1, on the reverse strand, counting down.
TGCTTTCCAAAGGTGGACTAATATGTTATTAAGCAAGTGTTCAATGTTTTTGCTCGATGCTTTATGTGTTGTTAGACTTGGTACATACTATCTGATCAAAAGTCTTTTGACACATGTTAGTGGTTATTAATATGGGGTGTATCCACCCTTCACCTTTGTGATATCTTGAACTTTGCTAGAGACACTTTCAATGAGGTGTCAATGTCTGTAGGGCAATGGCAGTCCTTTCTTCTTCGTGAGTCGATACCAGAGAAAGTAGCGATTCTTCAATTTCAGTTGTCTTTGGACAGTGAACACAAAGGTGGTATTACAATAAAAAGTTAAAATGTAACAGAAATTAATTATTTCAATACAAACATATCTGCACTGGCAGTGCCTGATCTTAGTGATAAGCATCAATGTGGCAAGACATGCTTTATAAATGTTTGCAGAATGAGTTCCACAATCCACACATGCCTCTTACCAATTCAAAGTCAGACCGGTCTATATAGCCAACAGCACCAGGAAACTTTCGACGGCACTAACATCGTGGCTCACTTTAAAGAGCACGTCAGCAGCCAACGGGTGTGTCGCGTTTTAAATGTGGATGCGTCTAAGCACCTTTATTAAACCTGACATCAGTACAATAAATGACAACAACAAATGTACAAGTATTACACAAATACAAATACTAGTGTCGCACTTACCAATTACTTATTTAAACATAAGATAAGCATTTCTTGTTCAAGAGCACATCCACTGCAAATGGACGCATCGAATTAAAATAGGGGGCGTTGCAGCGCCTTTATTAACCAGTCACATTTAATATACAGGGTGTTACAAATAGGTACGGCCAAACTTTCAGGAAACATTCCTCACACACAAAGAAAGAAAATATGTTATGTGGACATGTGTCCGGAAACGCTTACTTTCCATGTTAGAGCTCATTTTATTACTTCTCTTCAAATCACATTAATCATGGAATGGAAACATACAGCAACAGAACGTACCAGCGTGACTTTAAACACTTTGTTACAGGAAATGTTCAAAATGTCCTCCGTTCGCGGGGATACATGCATCCACCCTCCGTCGCATGGAATCCCTGATGCGCTGATGCAGCCCTGGAGAATGGCGTATTGTATCACAGCCGTCCAAAATACGAGCACGAAGAGTTTCTACATTTGGTACCGGGGTTGCGTAGACAAGAGCTTTCAAATGCCCCCATAAATGAAAGTCAAGAGGGTTGAGGTCAGGAGAGCGTGGAGGCCATGGAATTGGCCCGCTTCTACCAATCCATCGGTCACCGAATCTGTTGTTGAGAAGCGTACGAACACTTCGACTGAAATGTGCAGGAGCTCCATCGTGCATGAACTACATGTCATGTCGTACTTGTAAACGCACATTTTCTAGCAGCACAGGTAGAGTATCCCGTATGAAATCATGGCGGTGAATCGAGGCAGTACAGTACATACTGACGAAACTAAAATGAGCTCTAACATGGAAATTAAGCGTTTCCGGACACATGTCCACATAACATCTTTTCTTTATTTGTGTGTGAGGAATGTTTCCTGAAAGTTTGGCCGTACCTTTTTGTAACACCCTGTATGGTACAATGAAACATATCACATTTGTTGCTTCACTACGAATTTTGCCTTATACATACAGATGGTTGTCTTCCAAAAGTCCACATACGTAAATAGTTCACATACATAAAACATTTAAAAACAACACATATCTTTTCTTAAGACAACAAATTTTCTAAAAAAAAACAATTACATAGACCCACTAAAATAATGTCTCATGGAACTGACTGACACGCGACATCTCGTTATGAGCGACCACCTTGAAATCGACTTGCCCTGTATTCAAAGTGTATATCTGTTCATATGAGTCCTGTTGTAGATCACACAGGACGAATACTGAAATACGGATATTCAAGTATTTTACATAATTCCAAACAATTTTGTGTTATTTGTCATGCATTTTGAATGAACACCCATTTTCATATAGTGCCCGTATGATTACGCCACCAGTCAGGTAGAAACATCATGACCTGAACATAACATACTAACTACGCATGCTAATCCAATTAGAGATGCACTTAAGTGCTCTCCTACGAAACATTGTTTCAAATTCCAGCATCATAATCTAACATATTAGCTGGCTTGAAATGCATATCTAATTACAGTTTACACACAAATGACATGCTGTCCACTACAAAATACTCTCATACCAAACAAAGTGCAACGTATCATACAGTGCACAGTATTTCCTATTTATTCGCTGTGAGGTCGGCATACACTATTATGGGCATCTACCTCAGTAATTAAATATTGAAAAGGCCATTACGTGTGGCCTGCATGTGAAAGAAATGGTTCAAATGGCTCTGAGCACTATGGGACTTAACTTCTAAGGTCATCAGTCCCCTAGAACTTTGAATTACTTAAACCTAACTAACCTAAAGACATCACACACATCCATGCCCGAGGCAGGATTCGAACCTGCCACCGCAGCGTGCATGTGAAAACCTACATACTCTCAACTATAAGGGAAATAAAATAAAATAAAAATTGCAGTTAAGAAATAAAATTTATAAAGTCATGAAATAAAACCAGGCCATCGTGTCCGGCCTCCGTGTACCAGAATTTCTCCACGTCATTTGCACACACTATTTAAAAACCATTTACACTACTGGCCATTAAAATTGCTGCACCACGAAGATGACGTGCTACAGACGCAAACTTTAACCGACAGGAAGAAGATGATGTGATATGCAAATGATTACCTTTTCAGAGCATTCACACAAGGTTGGCGCCGGTGGCGACACCTACAACGTGCTGACATGACGAAAGTTTCCAACCGATTTCTCATACACAAACAGCAGTTGACCGGCGTTGCCTGATAAAACGTTGTTGTAATGCATCGTGTAAGGAGGAAAAATGCGTACCACCACGTTTCCGACTTTGATAAAGGTCGGATTGTAGCCTATCGCGATTACGGTTTATCGTATCGCAACTTTGCTGCTCGCGTTGGTCGAGATCCAATGACTGTTGGCAGAATATGGAATCGGTGGGTTCAGGAGGGTAATACGGAACGCCGTGCTGGATCTCAACGGCCTCGTATCACTAGTAGCCGAGATGACAGGCATCTTATCCACATGGCTGTAACGGATAGAGCAGCCACGTCTCGATCCCTGAGTCGACAGATGGGGACGTTTGCAAGACAACAACCATCTGCACGAAAAGTTCGACGACGTTTGCAGAAGCATGGACTATCAGCTCGGAGACCATGGCTGCGGTTACCCTTGACGCTGCATCACAGACAGGAGCGCATGTGAAGGTGTACTCAACGACGAACCTGGGTGCACGAATGGCAAAACGTCATCCAGGTTCTGTTTACGGTAGCATGATGGTCGCATCCGTGTGCGGTGAACGCACATTGGAAGCGTGTATTCGCCATCGCCATACTGACGCATCACCCGGCGTGATGGCATGGGGTGCCATTGATTACCTCGGTTACCTCTTGTTCGGATTGACGGCACTTTGAACAGTGGACGTTACATTCCACATGTGTTACGACCCGTGGCTCTACTCTTCATTCGATCCCTGCGAAACCGTACATTTCAGCAGGATAATGCACGACCGCATGTTGCAGGTCCTGTACGGGCCTTTCTGGATACAGAAAATGTTCGACTGCTGCCCTGGCCAGCTCATTCTCCAGATCTCTCACCAATTGAAAACGTCTGGTCAATGGTGGCCGAGCAACTGGCTCGTCACAATACGCCAGTCACTACTCTTGACGAACTGTGGTATCGTGTTGAAGCTGCATGGGCAGCTGTACCTGTACACGCTATCCAAGCTCTGTTTGACTCAATGCCCAGGCGTATCGAGGCCGTTATTACGGCCAGAGGTGGTTGTTCTGGGTACTGATTTCTCAGGATCTATGCAACCAAATTGCGTGAAAATGTAATCACGTATCAGTTCTAGTATAATATATTTGTCCAATGAATACCCGTTTATCATCTGCATATCTTCTTGGTGTAGCAATTTTAATGACCAGTAGTGTAATCCTGTTCATCAGTACGTGAGGTCTGCCTGCTCTTGATTTAACTCTGGTTGTTCCTTCGCATATCTACTTCAGAATCACTTCACCAACGTTAATTTGCAGAACTTTATAAGGATTGAAATCTCTCTGGTGGATCTGTTATTTAGGTGACGGCCAATGATCAGCCCACTTTCGGAGTCGCTGAGTTGTCCTCATCGCCCCATTCTGCTGTTGCTGCTTTTATTCTGACAAGACTGCATACTTCCTTTTATACTGGAGGGTTAGAGAAGTAAACTACTGCATTACGCCATGCTTTAATAATTTACTCCACATTAAATGTATCGTAACCATATACTAAATAACAAACTAGAAGTTGTGACGTGGCGCCACATGTCAAATCCGTGTCTTGCAATAGCCAACAGGTGACAATATATCCTGCGTGACTTCTGAAGAAAAGCATGGCAGTATGTTTTTTAATTTTTTGCTCTGTGTGGTGGGTACGCCTCTCGTGACAGCTGGTTGTCAACTCCGCATCACACGGGGGGGTGTCTTGTTTTGATCAGATAGTGTAAAAGGTTTGGCGGCCATCAGTTTCTTTCGTGATCTGTATATTATTTTTGACGTTACACAGCTCACAAAGGTGAAGAAGTACCGATCATGCAATTAGGACCTCTCATGACCACTACCTTCTCACTATGCGCCAGACACTTCTGTAGTAGACTCAGCGACACGAATAAGTTTTTAAGATGCCAGCACATTGTGGCAAGCATTCAGATACTTCATTACATGCACAGCTATATTAACTAGTAGTCTAGCTGATCACCAGTATGTTACATGTCGCTCATACAGGCAAACAACTTTTGCCTCTGCACAATTCACATCTAAGACACTGCACTTGTAAGAGATCATTTGCTTCGCTATTGTACCCCAGTGCAAGATGGTGCTCTGTCTCCAGTGCCGTCATTGTGGAAGGGAACTCAAACGCTAAGCCTCCTCCTCCCTCCTACACAGCGAATTGCACAGTGACTATAGTGACGCAGAAGCATTTTGAGATCATTGCTAGTCATGCACATCTTATAACTGTCTGTTTTTAATGCGTCTGGCTGGTCATCAATTCAGTCTTGTTACCTCGCGATCATATCACAGAATGATCACTAAGTTCCGTTACCCCTTATTGCGGGTCCACATATTCATAGATGGTCACATTGTACACACATCAAAAAAAGTCTTGCATCACCCCGGTTCCCAGAGCACCTGAAGATAGACGTTGACTGTGGATATTGTATCACAGACACCGTCCCTTTGACTGTTCAGAGATGTCACTAAACCCGCCCAAAGATGTAAACAAACACGCATGAGCAGCGCCTATTTGATGGCAGGGGTCCGATATCAGATCAGTTCCAGTCATTCCACCAGGAAAGAGGTACACGGCTCGTGTTGTCTGTAGTTCAACCATGCCTAGATGGTCAATACCGCGGTTCGATCGCGTCCGCATTGTTATTTTGTTCCAGGAAGGGCTCTCAACAAGGTAAGTGCCCAGGCGTCTCGGAGTGTACCAAAGCGATGTTGATCGGACATCTGAGCACTATGGGACTTAACATCTGAGGTCATCAGTCCCCTAGAACTTAGAACTACTTAAACCTAACTAACCTAAGGATATCACACACATCCATGCCCGAGGCAGGATTCGAACCTGCGACCGTAGCAGTCGCGCGGTTCCGGACTACAGCGCCTAGAACCGCATGGCCACCGCGGCCGGCTGACAAGCCTCGCTCAGGCCTCACAGGGGCTACTACTGCAGTGGATGACCGCTACCTCCGGATTATGGCTCGGAGTAACCCTGACAGCAACGCCACCATGTTGAATAATGCTTTTCGTGCAGCAACAGGATGTCGTGTTACGACTCAAATTGTGCGCAATAGGCTGCATGATGCGCAACTTCACTCACGACGTCGTGTGCGAGGTCCATCTTTGAAACCACGACACCATGCAGCGCGGTGCAGATGGCCCCAACAACATGCCGAATGGACCGCTCAGGATTGGCATCACATTCTCTTCACCGATAAGTGTCGCATATGCCTTCGACCAGACAATCGTCGGAGATGTGTTTGGAGGCAGCCTGGTCAGACTGAACGCCTTAGACACACTGTCCAGCGAGTGCAGCAAGGTTCCCTGACGTTTTGGGGTGGCATTATGTGGGGCCGACGTACACCGCTGGTGGTCATGGAAGGCGCCGTAACGGCTGTTCGATACGTGAATGCCATCCTCCGACCGATAGTGCAACCATATCGGCAGCATATTGGCGAGGCATTCGTATTCATGGACGACAATTCGTTCCCCATCGTGCACATCTTCTGAATGACTTCCTTCGGGATAACGACATCGCTCAACTAGAGCGGCCAGCATGTTCACCAGCTATGAACGCTATCGAACATGCCTGGGATAGATTGAAAAGGGCTGTTTATGGACGACGTGACCCACCAGCCACTCTGAGGGGTCTACGCCGAATTGCCGTTGAGGAATGGGACAATTTGGATCAACAGTGTCTTGATGAACTTATGGACAGTTTGCCACGACGAATACAGGCATGCAAGAGAACGTGCTACTGGGTATTAGAGGTACGGTGTGTACAGCAATCTGGACCACCACATCTGAAGGTCTCGCTGTATGGTGGTACAACATGCAATGTGTGGATTTCATGAGCAATAAAAAGGACGGAAATGATGTTTATGTTGATATCTATTCCAGCTTTGTGTACAGGTTCCGGAACTCTCTGAATCGAGGTGATACAAAACTTTTTTTGATGTATGTATTAATGTGGGATCACGGAAGAGGACGACTTTGAGGCAGTGTGACTTTTCTTTATTATTTATTCTAGGATGTCTCTGCACACTAGTATTGTCGTAACAGGGTATGATTCTTCCCCATGTACGATGTGAAATTCTCCTCCACATTGATGGCGTGATGGAAGTAGAGCCTAAATGCACGTCGAAAAGCATCCGCAAGTTCGTCAACTGTCTTGCAACGTGTGGCAGCAGCCTTCTGTTTAATGAACCCACATAGTGATGACAGATCAGGACTTTGTTCTGGCCAATCCAAAGGTGCAGGCAAATGGACAGAACCACGTCCAATCCATTTATCAGGAAACACCTCACTGAGATAATCTCTAGCGGCAATAGCTGAAACCATATACGACCGTGTTGTCCCCGATCTTGCAGATGTGGAATAATCCAGTCACGTAACATGGTGAGATACGCAATGTGATTCACACCACTGTCAAAGAAATCTAGGTCTACGTGGATTGTTTCAAGTTGCTCCAATAAACTTGTGTTTTCTTTACTCCAGAAACAAAAGTTCCTCGCTTTTAAACTGCGATATACTGCAGATTCGTCCGAGAAAAACACTTTCCCGTTGAAGGAAGAGTTATAAAGAACTTGCGATTCCTGTGACTGCTTACGATGGACCTTTTTGACGAAAAATCTATAGACGCTGTAACCTCTACACAAATTTCCAGTCGTGATGGTAGTTCTCCTGAGCGATGCCTATTTTCGTGCAACCGTCTACAAAGACCTTTTTCTCCCACCATAAAGTTATTGGCTTTGGTGGAAAAGGTTTCTGTAACCTTACAGTGAAATCATGCTGGAAATCTCTCACTGATTTTACTGTAAGGGATCGTTCGTGAGTCCACGTGTTCATTACGATCCGTTCCTCCATGGTGTAAGTGCTTCATCAGCCATGATTTAGATGTATATCAGTGCCTGCAACAATAAGAAACAACATTTCATTAACATCTACGACCTATGTACACTACTGGCCATTAAAATTGCTACACCCAGAAGATATGCAGATGATAAACGGGTATTCGTTGGACAAATATATTATACTAGAACTGATACGTGATTACATTTTAGCTCAATTGAGGTGCATAGATCCTGAGAAATCAGTACCCAGGACAACCACCTCTGGCCGTAATAACGGCCTCGATACGCCTGGGCATTGAGTCAAACAGAGCTTGGATAGCGTGTACAGGTACAGCTGCCCATGCAGCTTCAACACGATACCACAGTTCGTCAAGAGTAGTGACTGGCGTATTGTGACGAGCCAGTTGCTCGGCCACCATTGACCAGACGTTTTCAATTGGTGAGAGATCTGGAGAATGTGCTGGCCAGGGCAGCAGTCGAACATTTTCTGTATCCAGAAAGGCCCGTACAGGACCTGCAACATGCGGTCGTGCATTATCCTGCTGAAATGTACGGTTTCGCAGGGATCGAATGAAGGGTAGAGCCACGGGTCGTAACACATGTGGAATGTAACGTCCACTGTTCAAAGTGCCGTCAATCCGAACAAGAGGTAACCGAGGTAATCAATGGCACCCCATGCCATCACGCCGGGTGATGCGTCAGTATGGCGATGGCGAATACACGCTTCCAATGTGCGTTCACCGCACACGGATGCGACCATCATGCTACCGTAAACAGAACCTGGATGACGTTTTGCCATTCGTGCACCCAGGTTCGTCGTTGAGTACACCTTCACAGGCGCTCCTGTCTGTGATGCAGCGTCAAGGGTAGCCGCAGCCATGGTCTCCGAGCTGATAGTCCATGCTTCTGCAAACGTCGTCGAACTTTTCGTGCAGATGGTTGTTGTCTTGCAAACGTCCCCATCTGTCGACTCAGGGATCGAGACGTGGCTGCACGATCCGTTACACCCATGCGGATAAGATGCCTGTCACCTCGACTGCCAGTGATACGAGGCCGTTGGAATCCAGCACGGCGTTCCTTATTACCCTCCTGAACCCACCGATTCCATATTCTGCTAACAGTCATTGAATCTCGACCAACGCGAGGAGCAAAGTCGCGATACGATAAACCGCAATCGCGATAGGCTACAATCCGACCTTTATCAAAGTCGGAAACGTGATGGTACGAATTTCTCCTCCGAGGCATCACAACAACGTTTCACCAGGCAACGCCGGTCAACTGCTGTTTGTGTATGAGAAATCGGTTGGAAACTTTCGTCATGTCAACACGTTGTAGGTGTCGCCACCGGCGCCAACCTTGTGTGAATGCTCTGAAAAGGTAATATCATTTGCATATCACAGCATCTTCTTCTTGTCGGTTAAATTTCGCGTCTGTAGCACGTCATCTTCGTGGTGTAGCAATTTTAATGGCCAGTAGTGTACAAGAGCATTAAAAATTTAATATACAAAGTTCAGTGTGAAGGATGAGCTTGCTTTTAAGATGAAAGTTTCTCAAGATGTGGTGTAATAGCAGAAACAACCACTCGAAGTACTTAGCTTACATATAGCTTTTAACTGTGATTCGACTTCATAGCTGCCGAAGCTGGAAAACCAATCTCGCACTTGTATGTTGTTGCAAAAGGAGTCAGGATCTTCACTAAATTTTGAGTCAACGTTGGGAATTCTTTGCTAATATGTGTCCAAACTCCAACAAAAACATTTAAGTAAATTTACTCTTCATTGAAGTATCACAAGTGAGATCAATAAGTTGTTTTCCTTTTTTATATTTAGACTTTATGGGTACAGGAATATTTTTGAATGGATTTTTAATCCAGTTAAATGTATCAAAATCGTCGCTGAAATACTTTCCGAAATGAACTTTAGTGTTACAATTTGATGAAGAAGGCGGGTTTTTATCTCCACTGGAAGTATCGAATTATCTGTGTGCTCCAACAGTGACACTAGAGTAGTGAACATATCTAGCATGCCACTTTCCATTCGGTTTTTCCACAGCTCTAATTTCCTTACGAAAAAGATAGTACAAGTGTCTGATTACATTGAAGTGAAGCGTTAAGAATGTTTAGTTTCTCGAACATGTCAGTGAGGTAAGCCGTTTTCAATAGAAAATCTCCGTAGCTGAAAGATTCTGCCAGAGGGATGACTTTTCTCCATTAAGAAATAGAATATCTCATTCCTCAGTTCAAAAGTTCGTTTTAGTACTTTACCCTTTTAAATCCATCGAAAAATGCAGCCGAGCGTGTTCAGCACCCATCTCCTCACATGGCACTTTAAAAAGCATTGAATTTATAGATTCTTCCTTAATAACATGAACAGTTTCCCACAATCGTTTTCAGCACTTCGTAATGGGGTGAGCTAAGTTCTTTAGCGGCTAGAGCTTTCCGATGTATCATGCAGTGAGTCCATACTGCGTCAGAAGCCACAGCTTTAACTTTCGCGTGCGATCCACGATGAATACAAACAGTGCATATTCCAGTGCACCTATTCCGTGATAACCTGTTTTGATAAAGAAAATAAGTATTCATCGTGTCAAAAAGGCTATGAGCTGTAGCTGTTTTCAGTATCGGATGAGAGAAAAAAAAATCCTCTCGACTGTTAAACTCATCAACGAAACGAACATAAGCAACCGAACGAACATCTTTATGAACATCAGTCGCTGCGTCCACCTGAAGTGCAAAACAGTTGTTACGTAATTTATTGGTTGGTTGGTTGATTTGGGGGAGGGGACCAAACAGTGAGGTCAGCGGTCCCTTCGGATTAGGGAAGGATGGGGAAGGAAGTCGGCCGTGCCCTTTCAAAGGAAGCATCCCGGCATTTGCCAGATGCGATCCAAGGAAATCACGGAAGACCTAAATCAGGACGGCCGGACGCGAGTTTGAACTGTCGTCCTCCCGAATGCGAGTCCAGTGTGCTAACCTGTGCGCCATCTCGCTCGGTTGTAAATTATTGATTAACTGCTCTAGTAAATCTTCAGAAATGTCTAAAATTCTCCTACACATAGTGTCATTAGAGGCAGCAAAACTTTTCAACTGCTAAGCAAAGAAGTCACCAAACATTGTCGATACTACATCAACTGCCGCAGGTAAAACCAGAGTTTCACCAAACATGGTTGGTTTCTTGCATTTAGGAATCATATGCCAAATCTGATAAGAGGCTAAAAGGGCTTTAGAAGTCGCATTCGTCGTTTTAGCAAAGTTCTTCTGGGTAGACAGTGAAACATTTAGTTTCCTGACAAAAATTTATTTTCGTTTCCCGCAGTTCAGGAGGTTTGGTCTCGAGATGTCTTTGTAACTCGTTAGACTTAACGCTATCAGCAACTAAAATGGTTAAACAAATTACACACTGCGGCCCTTCTTCTCCATTGATTTTAGTTTTCGTGAAGCCTAGCAATAAATAATTCTCGCCATACCTTCCCGTTTTCACCTCTGGAGTATCTCCTTCCCTTCCGCCAGTTGAAGGACCACTGTTGTCATCATGTCTGTCACTAATCAGGAACGCCTTCATACTGCAGTCAAATCTTCCTCGCGAAGTCTGAAAGACTATAAAGAGGCGTCAAAGTACAGAAGCCACAGCGCGCCATAGTTGAGGATTTAAGTTTCGTCTACCAAAAATACAGTCGGTAGTTTTGGTAAACTGTATAAATGACTTAGTAAATGGTAGTATTGGTAGCTTTGTTAGGGAAAGAAACGTACATGAATGTGAAAGAGAGAAACTGGGCACCGACGAGTTCTCTTTCTTTGGTTGTGTTTTGCACATAATTAGAACCGCACATCATTAAATGTTAGTCCACTGTTTATTTTATATCGTTACAGGACATAAATTGCACTTCATAAGTAATAAAACTTAGTTTCTCGCGTAACTTCTGCGCTTTTACGTAACCAAAACAGTTACTATTGATGCAAGTAAAGCTTATATGCACAAACATAAAACTTTTGTATCACTATTGTTGTTACTTTGTACTCAATAGAACGTTCTTATCAATGATCAAAGGGTATAGTTTGCCGGCCGCGGTGGTCTAGCGGGTCTAGGTGCTCAGTCCGGAACCGCGCGACTGCTACGGTCGCAGGTTCGAATCCTGCCTCGGGCATGGATGCATGTGATGTCCTTAGGTTAGTTAGGTTTAACTAGTTCTAAGTTCTAGGGGACTAATGACCTCAGAAGTTGAGTCCCATAGTGCTCAGAGCCATTTGAAAGGGTATAGTTTCCTGATATTATTGATTACTGATGTGAATAACAGAAACATGTTTTACATACGTTTGACAAAGTATTGAAGCGAGTTTGGATATGTTTTTTGTTTTGCGTTTCTTTTATTTTACCTTTTTGTTGAGTAAATTGCGTTTTCTAGCGGCATATGATAAATCTGCATTGTTTTGCTTATTTTTGCTACAACGTCCGTCTGTTCCACGTTACAAATCAATAATTTTCGAATAAAACCTGAATTAAACATTACAATTTCAATTATACTACAAATACAGGCATGAAGATAACTATGTAGAATAAAAATGTTCTCTAGGCTACTCGGCCTCTTATAACCCTCGCTCAACCTATAGACTGTTCACCGCTTCTGGCTTTTAAGGGAATCTAGTAAGACACTGATCGCATATGCAAAGAAAGCGATCATTATGAGGTAACGCCTGATACGTATGCAACACACGTAATGTACAGATGACGTGGGTACAACCTTAATTGACCAAAGCTACTAAGGAAACTACCGTAGCTACACTTACCTACGATAGTCTAAGGTAGTCTACGGTAGTTTTACACTCTGTTGGAGGGTATAGTCACAGTGCAGTAGACAACGGGCGATTCCTCCAACATCCGACATCGACCAGCTTGCCCGATCATTTCAGACAATGCTAAAAATATGACTTCGGTTTCACTGCCATCAACCGCGTCTGGCGTAAGTATTTGTTACTAAGAACTTTTTTTTTTGTTAATATACTGCGCCCCCCCACCCCTCCCACTCGGCCACGCACGCCATTTGCGCTGTCTTCTTGCCCCTCTCCCTTTTCCCTCCCCGTGTGTTGTGTAACTTGAAAACAACTGATTATGCGACACTGTATTTACTCCAGCTCTGCATCCTGTACGGATGTTAGCAAAAGTTCAAACACTGGCGACGACATTCTGCTTACAACCACATATCAAAACTTCAATAACATCATTACGACACCATTCACTGATGCCTGACTTGTTTTCTGGTAAAAGCACTCAGCATTGCTCATTGAGTTACCCATTAGTCCCACGCAAAGCTCACCCCAACACAGACATTATAATCCTGGTTTACACTGAGCCAACACAATCAATCTAGTGTCAGCAAACGAACATTCTGCTGTAAATTTCGGATGTGCAGCCGCATAAATTCCTTCGAAACATTAGAAGAAGGAGAGAAATTATGCGGCTGCACGCTGGAAATTTAATGGAGCAGTTCTGCACTGCAAAAAAACGAAGATCGACATCCTCTCTGGTGTAAATAATAGGAGCGCGCGAGAGAGCGGCATTCCGTCGTGTGCCATTTGCATTTGCAGATGCTCATTGTTCGTCTTCCACTGGTTGTCGGTTTTTTCAGCGAACAATCAAAGTATGTTTGAAATTCACAGCATAGAGAACATTCATCCTTTTTCATGCTGTTATGGCACATATGAATAAGGGGTAGAAAATTAGAAATTTTACTAAAACCAATTCACATTGCCACAGGCAATATCAGGTTAAGCCAGAGGCAGGAGCTGAAGCAGAAGTGTCCTGGTATGTGACATGTGCGTCAGGCCTTTGACACATTATGACACTATCTGCCAAGTGAGAAATACGCATTCAGGAGAAAGAAGATTGCCACAAAAAATGAAGGGAAGAGAGACAAGAATATTCGTTAGCTCGTAACACGTGGCGCAAGAAATTCTGTCTATTACACAGGAACACATAGTGACGTCCTAACACAGCAGTTAACAGCCAATTAACGTGAATATAGCATTATGAACCATGGACTTTGCCATCGGTAGGGAGGCTTCCGTGCCTCAGCGATACAGCTAGCTGTAACGTAGGTGCAACCACAACGGAGGCGTATCTGTTGAGAGGCCAGACAAACGTGTGGGTCCTGAAGAGGGGCAGCAGCCTTTTCATTAGTTGCAGGGGCAGCAGTCTGGATGATTGACTGATCTGGCCTTGTAACACTAACCCAAACGGCCTTGCTGTGCTGGTACTGTGAACGGCTGAAAGCAAGGGGAAACTGCTACCGTAATTTTTCCTGATGGGATGCAGCTTTACTATATGGTTAAATGATAACGGCGTCCTCTTGGGTAAAACGTTCTGGAGGTAAAATAGTCCCCCATTCGGATCTCCGGGCGGGGACTGCTCAAGAGGACGTCGTTATCAGGAGAAAGAAAACTGGCGTTCTACGGATCGGAGCGTGGAATGTCAGATCCCTTAATCGGGCAGGTAGTTTAGAAAATTTAAAAAGGGAAATTGACAGGTTAAGTTAGATATAGTGGGAATTGGGAATAAAAAAGTAGGAGCGCGGGTAAGCTACTACGAACAGCATAGTGAACGCATTATTGTAGCCAAGATAAACACGAAGCCCACACCTACCACAGTAGTACAAGATAATATGTCAACCAGCTCTGCACATGACGAAGAGGTTGAAGAAATGTATGATGAGATCAAAGAAATTATTCAGATAGTGAAGGAAGACGAAAATTTATTGGGGACTGGAATTCGATAGAAGGAAAAGGAAGAGAAGGAGTAGTAGTAGGTGAATATGGAATGGGGGTAAGGAATGAAAGAGGGAGCCGCCTGGTAGAATTTTGGACCGAGAATAACTTAACCATAGCTAACACTTGGGTTAAGAATCATGAAAGAAGGTTGTATACGTGGAAGAGGCCTGGAGACACTGGAAGGTTTCTGATAGATTATATAATGGTAAGACAGAGATTTAGGAACCAGATTTTAAATTGTAAGACATTTCCAGGGGCAGACGTGGACTCTGACCACAATCTATTGGTTATTAACTGTAGATTAAAACTGTAGAAACTGAGAAAAGGTGGGAATTTAAGGAGATGGGACATGGATAAACTGAAAGAATCAGAGATTGTAGAGAGTTTCAGAGAGAGTATTAGGGAACGATTGACAAGAATGGGGTAAGAAATACAGTAGAAGAAGAATGGGTAGCTTTGAGAGATGTAGGATCAAGTAGGTAAAAAGACGAGGGCTAGTAGAAATCCTTGGGTAAAAGAAGAGATAATGAATTTAATTGATGAAATGAGAAAATATAAAAATGCAGTAAATGAAGCACGCAAAAAGCAATACAAACGACTCAAAAATGAGATCGACAGGAAGTGCAAAATGGCTAAGCAGGGATGCCTAGAGGACAAATGTAAGTATGTAGAGGCATATATCACTAGGGGTAAGATAGATACTGCCTATAGGAAAATGAAAGAGACTTTTGGAGAAAAGAGAACCACTTGTATGAATATCAAGAGCGCAGATGGAAAGTTCTAAGCAAAGAAGGGAAAGCAGAAAGGTGGAAGAAGTATAATTTTGAAGTCTCTAGCTCTTTTCTGTTGCGCCAATGATTTTTACAGAAAAACGTCCAAATTTCAAAAATGGCTAAAGATATCGAACTGATATTCGACACATATTAATTTCGTATTACTTCTGACATGCCAGAAAAGTTTTAGGTTATTTGCTTGATTTTTAAAGTATTGCGCAACATTTATGACGTCAGAGCTAGTTACAGCAGACTGGCTGGCACACAATGGAAAGGCTGATATGAATTTACTACAGCGTGAGTAGGCTGCTTCCCTACATCACCCTCTACTTAAATTTTTTGTTTTTGAATGTTAATGAATGAAAAAAAAATTTAATTACAAAAAGGGAAGCAAGAGTACAGTTTAACTTCCTACGAAAATTAAAATTGAAATGGAAACTTATAGAAATATTAACAGAAAACTGATTACCTACATTAATTATTTAAATTGCGGGCATGTTCACTGCCTCTTAAGCAACATTATTACGCAAAATTCAAGCAAAATCAATGAAACACTTTGGCATACATATTGCCTTAGACAACAAACACATACAATATGAAAATTATGAAACTCTTAAATCCATTAAATACATTTTTACATACACAAATTCAAAGAAAATAACATGATACATAAACAGATGATTATCTCTTAGCAGTCTTTTCTAAACCTGAAAGAAAATTTCACAGCTAAATTTTACACACGTGGTTGTAGCCGCTTTGGCTGGCGTCCTACACTTCCATTCACAAGGGTAGAGGAGGGAAGTTGCTATGGTGTGCGTCCTTCTCGTTCACTCTAAATTACATGGGGAAAGGGGAGGGGTCACTGTGAGTTGTGTCCAAGTCACTCCACGCTTTCACGCAGCTACCAGGCTGCCATTATCTGGTTTGTCCTGTAGAACAAACAAAAAGAGTGCCTCAGACTCTGTTCACTTAACATCTAAGGGTGGGTCACAATGAAATGGGGATATATACATTTTATCCTTCAATATTTTTCTGGAACAAAGTTAACAGAACTTTTTCAATATTACTCTCGTGGTTACTTAATTGTCATAAAATCGGTAAACAAATGGCTCAAAACGCCGTTAGTCACGTACTAGAGAAAATTAATGCTCAAGGCATACAATCATAAATCATATTTAATATGAATTTATTATTTCTGGGCCGTAACACTGAACCAATGCTTGGTACATTCCTGATACATTTGTATTTTATTCACTTCGCTGAATCTTCTTCAATTACCTTATTCTTAGAGATAGTATGAGTAATTTTGATTAGTAGTTTTCTCAGCTTCTTTGTACATGTGAGTAACTTTTGGTAATAGTACAATTCTGAGTGTTCAAAACACACTACGTTCAGTTGACTACTAAATCCACTTATTGGTCCTCTGCTGTTGTGTCAGTTCCACATCTGTAATTATGTACTTACTTACTTTGAAGTATATTTATGCTGAGCTAAAATAATGTTTCACCTCTGTCATTATGTTATTCAATTATTTTGCTAGTGAATGAACTTAAGTAATACTCACTCCATTAAAATTTAAAGCATAGGATAGCACATTTATTTCATATCTTTAGTGTATTGCAGCTGATCAGTTTGCTCACGTGGCAATCCATTTTCACTCGATCGGACGCTGAAACCACAGGTAGTCTCTCTCGACCTACCACTAAAATGCATCAAGTAATTATGGACGAGCGTAATGCTAAATTCCTTAAACCTATAGGACACCATGAGCTGCTCTGTCTCATCTAACATAAGGGTACCTATGGTCGCATTCACGCCTCCAACTCATAAACTCAATACGTGTAGGTGTATCCTGTCACACACTACACCAAAAAAAAACGGCCAGCTCCAACCTTATAAATACTTCAGGGACGTGTCCTTCACGTCTCAACCACAAACACCGCTCAATTCTATTACACGGCCTTTCCTTGCTACACCAGGTGAGTTTAATCTTACAACTTGTCTGCATATTTTTCATAACACTAAGCAATCTCTTTCTTACTATTTATTAGTTAGCTCTAATGCATACACTAGGTTTCACTACCACTTCAGTTCCTGCTTGAACACGAATTTGTACATCTTTTTAAAATATTATTGTGGGACCATTTCCAATAAAACAACACTTTGTACTTACTATATTACCAGGGTTCTATACATAATTGTTACTCAAATACATTTTATCTCAATTACAACATACTTCTCTATTGTTTGTCACTATTAGGTATGTCACAGGTATTTTTCTTCACTAATCGGTGGATAGAATGGTTCCAGAACTCATGGCTTGATATTCATACCGGAAAATTTAATGTTGGAAAGAAGAGGTCGAAATTTTTGTGGACAGGAAAGATGAAGAATGAGTGAGATCTGAAAAGGAAAGAAGATCTCACACAGCTGGGACTGCACAGCTGCCACACTGTGTAGAGGTTACAGAACAACCTCCTCCCTACAGCATTCATTGGCTGAATGCTGACTTGATAGTCATACCGGAAAATTTAATGTTGGACAGAAGAGGTCTAAATTTTTGTAGATAGGAAAGATGAAGAATGAGTTAGACCTGAAAAGGAAAGAAGATCTCACACAGCTGGGACTGCACAGCTGCCACACTGTGTAGAGGTTACAGAACAACCTCCTCCCTACAGCATTCATTAGCTTTCGGAAAATTTAATGTGTTGGGAAGAAGAGGTCGAAATTCTTGAGGACAGGAAAGATGAAGAATGAGTGAGACCTGAAAAGGAAAGAAGATCTCACACAGCTGGGACTGCACAGCTGCCACACTGTGTAGAGGTTACAGAACAACCTCCTCCCTACAGCATTCATTCATAACCTTTGACCACGCCACGTCGATCTGAAAATACTTTATGATACCTTTATAGAACCTGTATCAGTTCTTCCTTCTGATTGGCGGAAATTTTATCGATTTCCTGCAATTTAGCTTCTATTTTGTCTAAAATAATGGCTTCTTCTTCTTCTGTGTTCAGCTTACTGTTACTAAGATTAACACCTTCGTCCCAATATCTCCTATTTTTCAGAACTCGTATAGGCAGCTCCCAAGTTACATAATCAGTTACTACATGTTTATCACTAAAAGGGACTGTAATTACTCCGGTTATCGGCAAGACCATTTTTAACTGACTTCTTTCAAAGTCAACAACACTCTGATATTTTGACAAGAAATCTATGCCAATTAAAACCTCAATACTGAGATTGTTTACAATTAAACATGGATGATCAATTAAATTACCATTAATGTTAAAGGGCAGTAAAGCTTCTTGCTTTACCGTTTCTGACACCTTGCCAGTAGCACCAATTATTCTTAGTCCTGATACCCTCATTACTGTAAGCTTGTCTTTACCAGGTAATGCATCAAAGAAGGACTGAGATATTGCACTCACCTCACTTCCACTGTCTAAGAGACAACGTACATTGATACTCAACATATTCATTATTATTATAGGGTGGCTTATTCTAGGTTGTACAGGTGGTTTCTCAAATTCATCTAATAGTTCCTTTTGGATTTGTCTCCAACTAAAGTGATCGACATCTGTCTTCATTACATTTAGGTCACAGTGTATAGGGGTTTCCTGAATTACATTTTCAGCTGCCTTTTCCAGTCGGTCTATTAATTTGAAATCGAAACACCGCACGACTTCATTACATTTAGTTTGCTGAACATAACCCAAATTACTGTAGTCTGAGCGATTCTGCGCCTCCAGACCGGGCATAACACTAGTTACAGCTAAACCACTTTCACCATTATCGTCGGTTTCCTTCTCAAGTGACAACTGGTCACAGCTACGGGGTTCATCGACCCCCAACAGCCTACCCTCTACATTCTCACTTATCTCCTGTCCTAAATCTATTAGTACATTATCAACATCCTGCACAGGCACTTTAGATAAGAGCACATCATCTTCATCGTAAATATAAGCATGAATTTCTTCTGCTTCTTCACCTGACAATTCAGTATTTTGTAGCTCTTCCCTACTGTTACACTGCTGCGCCTTCTCTTTCTCTTCCCACTTAGAAAGCGTCTCTAACACGGTATCTATCAAATACTGTGAGTGATCTAATATTTCTGTTGTATTCTTAGATGCTACCGACTCTTCATCCACATGTTCAGTTTGAGTATTCTGATCTGTCTTACCAATTCCCTTAACTACTGGCTTAGGAAAAGTAACCGCCTGGTGAGCGCCAGTGTCCTCATAGACGGGAACTAGTTTTCCTGCCTCGGCCTACTACTGTTTGCTTTATTTCCATTATAATTAACTGGCACAGCATTGCCTTCTGCACTGTTGTTTACCTGCATAATTTTGTTTGGAACAACATTACTGTCATTGGGATGCCATTGTTGGTTCTGATAATCATTTCTCCAATTCCTACCTCTCTTAGGATGGGAAACACCTACTGTTCTGATGTTTACATTGCCATTTTGCTCGTTCCTAAAACTACTACTATTGTTATTAGCATTTCTGTTATTACGTGCTTGCTCCTCATTGGCAGCAACACATTCTACACGTTCCAGATACTCAATGAAACGATCCAGATTGTCTCTAGGGGCAGATATAATTCTAGTTTGCCAATACCATGGCAGTTTGGCTTCAAGACCTAGTATAATCATTTCAGGTTTTAGCTCTTCGTCCAAATGTGACAAACGTGAAATCCATGACCTAGCAAACTCTTTAATTGATTCCTTGCCCGCATTGAAGCGTTTTCCACTCCAAAATTCTCTCAACACTTCATTTTGCTTATTGCTAGACCAATACTCATTAATGAAAGCTCTTTTAAATTCTGCTAATGTTTTACATTTCAACATAACATCAGCTGACCAACGCATGGCGTCACCTGCTAAATGGCTTTTAATAAATGAGATTTTCTCTCGTTCAGACCAAGTTGGTGGAATCACATCTTCAAAATCGTTCCAGAAATCTAGCGGGTGGATATTTTTATCTGGATCGAACCGCAAGAACTGCCGACACCCGATAAAAGCGGCGTTTGCAGCTACAACTTGTTGTACACTACCATTACCAGAAGTTACTGAAGCTACTTTACTCTCAATGTTAGCCATGTTAGTACTGATGTTGGCTACTTTCATTTCAACATTATCTACTCTTTGTACAATATGAGTAGTATCAGTTTTGATTGCATCTACGTCTGCTTGACATATGTTTATTTTTATATTAACTTCTTTAAATCTATCTGAACACAGTTCAGATTCCGCCTCGATCTTTTCTGTTAACTTGTGCTCCAGCTTCGCATCTTCCATTTGGAAGTCCTTGCGAACCTCAGCAACTTCGGATTTTACTGTTTTATACATTTCAGAAAATTGTTGAACAACCTTTTTCTTAATATCCTCATGGTTGTAATCAATTTTATAATTCAAACTGTCTAGATCCTCTTTTAACTTATTGCAACCAGCCTTGAAGGTATCGTCCATTACCTCCAATCGTTTATTAAAATTAGTTTGACTGGCCACAATCCTGTTATTTACCTCAATTATATCAGATTTTAATTCAGCATTACTACTTTTGACCTGTTCACTTATTTCAGACTTTAATTCAGCATTACTACTTTTGACCTGTTCACTTATTTCAGACTTTAATCCAGCTGTCATTCTAGCATTACTGGCAGCTATTGCTTGTAATATAACATTTAAATCAACAGCCCCAGCATCTTTGGGTTGCTCACTAGCTGGCTTTTTATCACACTCAGGTGACGAAAAACTAGCTCCAACACCAGAATCATCAAAACTAAATGAAACTTCTGATTGATCAGTCATATCTAACTTCTCCTTCTTAAACTCTACCACCTCTGTTGACTGATTCATTTTTAATTCATCAGAAAAACTGTCATCCAATAAACTAACAATTTCTGCTTTCTGCTTAACTACAGGGGTCTCTATTATTGAATCATTGCCCCTTTTTAAACTACTGTCAGGAGACAATATTTCATATTTCACCTTAACATTACTACTTTCATACATATTTACACTTGAATCGTTGTCTGAATTTACAGTTCCCTCAACAGACATAGGTTCTAATTTAAGTTTAATCTCGGCTTCTTTTGGCGGGTCCATCGCCGACAGTCTTTTAGTGCAGGTTAGTAAAATTTTTAACAGCTTTTCACTTAACTTAGTTCCTTCTGCACGACGTATGGCGTTGCCGGCGCGGCGTACCAGGATTACTGATGCGACGTGGCACGTTGAACTGCAGACGGCACTCCGACGGCTGTTGTGTGTTTGCGTGGCCCGTAACTGCAGGCGCGGCTCTGGCTGCTGCGGCGGATAACTGCGGTGAGGCGAAACTGGCTTCTCTCGATGCCGGCAGCACCGCTAGACTCAGTGTCAGCTCCGTCAATCCAGATGCGTTGTTAATCCAATTGCATCATTCACATGCACACGTAACACTTTCACTGTTCTATTACTCAGCTGCGTTTCGCATTCCACTCGCGAATCCGAATAGTTAAAATCACTTTCACTTAGTTAATTTCCCGGCCGATGCACCATATGTGGGGCGGCGGTTAATTGTAAATATCGATTGCTGTATAAATGTTTGAATGTTGAATCAGTTTCTGGCTTTTAGAATGTTGTTAATGCTGTCTTTCGCCGTTCTCAACACTGGCTCTCTATTTACTTTTTAGCACCCAGAAAGTGATTTAACAAAATGTGAAGCCTGTAATTAGAGTTCCTAGTGCCCACTTCATGTGAGAATACAATTATAGCTGCAGCTTATAGCTATGAGGAATTAGGAGATTGTCCGGGATTTATAATCAAAAACGATATTCCAAAATATTTGAGTATATTCTGAAAGTCACTGATAAAAACACAAGTATCCCTACAACCTAACTAACAGAGCAGTTCAGAGTCTAATGCGCTGATGCAACTATAAATGTCCGAATTAAATGTTGAAAAGAATGCTCGCCATAATTTGATGAGAATATTTCATCAAACGCCACGCTAAATAATTGGTAGAATGTCTGTCCCGCGACGGCACGTGAAAATACGACAATACGCAAACTGAAGCTAGATAATGAAAATCACTTGAAATGATTTCATGGTTACGCGCATCTCGAGTAACTGAATACGGCATCCGAGGCAGTTAGTAGCAGTGATATCGACGTGACGCGACTCCCGACACAGATGGCGTGTTATTCAGTGTCTGGAGAGAACTGGGGCCTTGCTTCCTCGCGCAGCGTTCTTATATATAAAGCCGTGGTGCGGACGGCTAAGGGAACGCCTGATCAAATCGGCTCTCCCAACTAGCCGCTGGTCTAGTAACGCACCACTTCAAGTTACATAATAAATTATAGCTTCTTTTGCTGATGGCCGATGAAGCTCTTAATTTAAATGGGCATTCAGCACGCAGGTAAGTATTGATAATAAATTTTTGACGTGGCTAAGTTAAATATTTTGGGCGAGAGAATTAATTAAATTACACTGCACGCAGTAGATGAGCTCTGAATTGGCCCTTTTGAGATCCGCTATCGCTATAATTTTATAGGTATTCAAATGAAACTTTTCACATCTTCATAGCTATAGCGGATCTCCAACCTCCTTAAATCTAAACATCCTAGCCTTATTTATTAGCCTACTTAATCTATCTTGCTTCCTTAAGATTTGAAACGAAAACCAGAAAATCATGAATTTCCACTAAAATCTTAATTTGTGAAACCAAAGTACTGTTTTTATTAAATCATTATGAAAGATGAATCTAAATATAAATTTTGAAGTCTCTAGCTCTTTTCTGTTGCGCCAATGATTTTTACAGAAAAACGTCCAAATTTCAAAAATGGCTAAAGTTATCGAACTGATATTCAACACATATTAATTTAGTATTACTTCTGACATGCCAGAAAAGTTTTAGGTTATTTGCTTGATTTTTAAAGTATTGCGCAACATTTATGACGTCAGAGCTAGTTACAGCAGACTGGCTGGCACACAATGGAAAGGCTGATATGAATTTACTACAGCGTGAGTAGGCTGCTTCCCTACAAGATGCTGTGTCCCATTGCTCGTGCACCGACTATAACACTACGTTCAAACACGCTTAAATCTTTATGAACCTGACATTGTAGCAGCAGTAACAAATCTAACAACTGTGCCAGGCACTTGTTGTCTTATACAGACGATGCCGACCGCAGCGCCGTATTCTGCCTATTTACATATCTTTGTATTTGGATACGTATGCGTATTAGCAGTTTCTTTGGCGCTTCAGTGTGAAACGGTACGGAATTTATGAATAGAATTAGAACTGTATTGAAGAACACTGGGTACGTCTTAAATAGTAAGCTAGAACAAATACAAATACTATAAATCAAACTAGATGAGGAAGTGGTAACAGCTAGTGTTACAAACTTTGGCAGATAGATTACGCGACGTACGGATCAAGGTAGAAAGTCTGCATGAAGCAGTACATCAAGTTACTCTTGGGCAGTTGAGTGCATCGTTATTAAATCCAGTCAGAGTTTGATGGCCTTACAGAAAGCACAAACAGATTTTCCAGATGGACTACAACATGTCCTGTCTATAACTATTAATAATATAGCTTTATTTTATCGCATATCTGATGTATGAGTGGATATTGATCAAGTTTTGTTGCACAACGGAATTAAAGGATCAGTTTGTCGAAACCCTTTAATTTCCATCCATTGCGATGCTTAAGTTTGAAATTTGGCTCAGAGGTGGGTACAACATGTAACGTCCCCTTACTAATCGGCCTATCCTGCTTGCGATATAAAATATGAGCGTGGATCGCGTGTATGCCTAATGGAATTTTACTAATTGGATAAGGCTATCTTTCTCGAATAAATAATACCGATAAGTAGGAGGACAGTGTGCAACAGACCCTTCTAATTAAACCGAACAGGGCTATAATTTGGAAAAATGAAAGTTGTTTTGTGCATTCACTCATGAACAACACTGGACAGAAAAAAGAACCACTGATCATGAATCCAAAAATTACACTAATGGACGAAAATGAAATAATTAACGGTCGCCAGCCCGCTAGGGTAATTTACATTCAAAATGCTGTACAAGGTGATGGGAAAGAAAAACATGTATTATTAAACACTGACGTGGCAACTGAAAGTTGTCACGTTTTTTGACACTAATTTTAAGTGAGTATGATAAAGAAAACTGAGAATTCACTCTTACATTATGTTTGTCATTAAATTTTGAAAAAATCAAGTAATGATTAGAAAATTTGCAATTAAACTGTGTATTAGTACTGAACTTCGTTACATGAACAATGACTTTCAGTGACCTCAACATAATCTCATCAAAGAAATTTAGAAAAAAGCAAGCATTTTTACTTTGCAGTTACTTATTTTATAAATTGGATTTCAAATTATTGTCTGAAGAACTGAGCCTTTTCTATTGACTTAAAGAGAAATAAATAATAGAACACGTACTAAACCAAGCAGCCATGTGCTCCAAGCTATATGTAAAATAAATAAAACTTCCACACTCTTAATTTGTGCATTTCTTTAGGTTTGGATTTTTTCCAGTGATTGATTCTCAAACTTGAAAAATGAAATTGCTCTACTTTATATACTGAAGCCTCTGTTGTACAACAGTTAATTGAAAGTAGACTGAGGCTAAAATTCTTAAAAGTGAAATTATTCATTAATAAACTGGCTGTAACTGTTCTTGCACAGTGTGTTATAACAATGATGTCTGTGTATGTCACTATTTGCCCTCGTATGGTGCTCATGTACAGATTTATTTTGAATAAATACATTGCCATTTTTTAGCATGCTTTTTTTAGGAACATTACAACATCTAGTATATAGATACATGGTAGGGGTAGAATCCCCAGTTCTTTAAAGAATGGTTTGCATGATTTTCGGCTGTTAGCATTTTGCATTATCCTCACAATCTTTTTTTGTTTCCGGAATGTGGTTATGCTATGAGGAGAATTTCCCCAGAATATGATGCTATATCTCAATAGGGAGTGTATGCAAGCGTAATACACCGCTCTAACTGTTTCAGGACTTGTGTTGTTCCATATAATCCTCATCGCATAAGTCATTTTCGATAGTTTCGAATTTAATGATGCGATGTGGGAATTCCATTTAAGATTGTCTTATAAGTAGATGCCAAGCAATTTTGTTTCGGTGACACTGTTAATTCTTTGGTTTTCCATGGACATGTTTGGTTTTAATTGGTTTTTATTTTGTTGTGTACGGAAGTGTAAGACGACTGTTTTTTGAGGGATTATCAGTAATTTATTCCACATAAACTACTCATGTGGTCATGTTCTAAGCGCTTGCAAACCGTTAACTGCTTTGACATCCTCCAATCCTGGATGGCTTACTGTAAGGCGCAAGATTAGCACTGTAGCGGCGAAACAGCAGCAGTATAGCCTGCTGCAGCCACCTGGTACTCTCGTCACGTCTTCTGTCTGAAAAGGCAAATTCTTAAATTCTCTATAAAGGTGGGTGGGTGCCACTGAGGGTTTATGGAACTAGAGGGTCTTAGAGAGATTATTTGCCGTTTTATACCCACATTTGACGATGTCACATCCTCCCATGACCACACCACAGGAGGGCATAGGATAGGAGTCCTGGAAAAGCGCCAAACTCTTTGCTACTTGGGATCACGTTCAGATTTCATGAAATGGTTTTGAATGGTCGCTAGGCGTTCCAACTTGTGCACGAGAGCAAACAATGCGGTAGCTCTGCGCTCCAAACGGGTGCGCTCACATTTGACGGGGATGCAGCTCCGCAGTGTTCTTACAGAATGGTTGAAACTCTCGAGGATGTCAGCAGTGTCAAAGGTTGTGAAGAATGTCTTGCTGCTGCTTGTCGCGTTGTGAACTGTAGTTTTCGACTGCGAAATATCTGGGAATCAACATCGAAGGGAAAGGAGAGGTTCCATTGACGCCCTTTATGCCATCTGCTGCGGCCTATTCGTGCCGATTATGAGCGAAGGTGTATCTGAAACGTTTTCCTCGGCCACTCTTAAGAAAACCACGTGATATCAACACTGGACGTCGCGGTTCTGACTTCCATCGCAGAGGCGTCAAAAGGAGTGAAATATGGGTAAGAGGGGATGCGGCGGCCTTCCGATCGTGTGACACATCCAAGGTGGCACTGGTGAAATTTGGTGCAACGTGACATCATTAATTCACCTTACGAACTCACTTGAACTGAGCTGTGGCCTTTTTTTTAGCACTGTTTGAAGCCCAAGAAGGACGTCGCAAGAAGCCACGTTTCTTCATTACAGAAGAAGGTTGTGGTCTCTTTTGAGACAATTTTCAAGCATAAGCGTCAAAATTGGTGGGATTTACGGGCTTTCGAGAAAGTGATATTTTAACTCTGTTACACAGTGTAGTTATGACATTAAAATACAATTTCAGCAATAGGTACAAGCGTGCAATACCAGTATTACACGGCACATTGTAATGACACATACAATACCTTGTCAAAGGCTGCGCCAAAGATTAAATTGAGAGGGATGTAGAATATAATCACTGTAATGTGCATATTGGATTCTCTTTTGTTTCATACTCCAAGGAGGAGTTAAGAGACACTTTCGATTGTTACCTTGCAGAGGATGGACGTAATTTTTGGTGTGTGCGGAAAGGCAGCCATATTGTTAGTATTTATGGTTTGTGCGACGAACAGAGCAAGTCTTATTGTGTTGTGAATAAAAAATAGTGAGAAGTATCTAAGTTTTACGAGAATTATTTAAAGCGACGTAGCATTGTATTCCTTGATTTCCACCGTCTTCGTGAAGTGAACCGATGCCAACTCAGGAAGGTACACACGGTCAACAAAGAGAAGAACATCGATGGCGACTAATGAATTAATATTGTGGCAGAAGGACGAATTCTACGTCTAAGGTGAGAACTCGGAATAAATCAACAATGACGTAGAATTCAAAAATGTAATTAATCGGAATGGTAAATTATATTACAGGCAAATTTCACACAGCACTGAATTTGTCCGCACTCAAGTCGGTCAATACAGTCCGTAAAAAAGCCTTTCAAAAATTCTAAATTTACAGTTACATATCCGTAATTTTTTCTCTTTTTTTAAAAAAAATCAATAAATTTAATTTTTTTATTTATTTCGCCACAACATCCTTATCAAATGGAATAAAATTGGAGAAGCGATACAAATGCAAACTCGTGAAGTATTACTAGTTTCCAGATGGGGAGAGGCTCATGTAACTATGCCTGTAACGGATTTAAAAGATTGTATTAGAGAAAATGTTATTATTTGTCCAAGAAGTGTCATACAAACGAACAAAGAGTCATGTGAAATGCAGCTTTTTTTGGTGAAAATGAAAGCAGTAGAGTGCCAGAAAAAATTCTTAGCTCCTCAACCAAAATTCCAGAAAGTTGGAGATCACTGCATTTACTCCATATTTACAACTCGAACAATCGTAATTTTCTATGAAAACGGTTAACCAACGGGGATAAATGTTCAAATGTGTGTGAAATCTTACGGGATTTAACTGCTAAGGTCATCAGTCCTTAAGCTTACACACAACTTGACCTAAATTATCCTAAGGACAAACACACACACACCCATGCCCGAGGGAGGACTCGAACCTCCGCCGGGACCAGCCGCACAGTCCATGGACTGCAGCGCCTGAGACCGCTCGGCTAATCCCGCGCGGCCCAACCGGGATAATCAAACTAGAGTTACAGAGCAATAGCTTACTAACCGATGGAACTAGATGTGAAATAGCAGAGACCATTTCTCCTTCCGCCAGCATCACGGACACAACAATGATTAATGGGTCCTAAGCAGTGCTGTATTGGCCAGAGGAATCACCACGTATATATTACCTAACCAAAACCTAACTTTTATTAATTATACCTTAGATTTCACTTTGGTACAATTCCTAGACGAATTAATAATTTCAGAAAAAGGAAAAGAAATTCAGACAATCGTGTATTGCAACATATGGAACAATATCACAAGAAATGTAAACAAAACACCATTATTGTAATCGTACAAACGACAAGCATAACGTTGATTCCAGTGTTTATTTTTGCAACTAACTTTTGCATAAAGTGTAAGATATCTCATCCAAATGAGGCAACCACCCATCAGATACATATGGAATGAATACAAACCACTAATAAGTAATGGAAGTAGAAAGTGTAAACAATGTATGTAACCAGCGCAGAATGACAAAGTAGAGTGGTTAAGGTAACAAAGATTCAAGACTTAAGTTGATATGCAACCCAGAAAATAGTTGTAAAGTAGATTTTTAATTACAAGACAGGTATTGACCAATTAATAATAAGTGGAATAGGACAAATTCAGGACGAATTTCTTAAAGAGAAATGATGTGTTGCAGCACAAAATACTGAGAGGTAGGAACTCAGAAGTTTTTGTTAAGACACATTCGCATTGCCAGAGGCAATATCAAGTTAAGCCGGAGAAAGAAGCCAAAGCACAAAGTGTATCGGCATGTTTCAAGTGGGCAGGCCTTCGGCATATTAAGACATCGTCTTCGTTACTAGATGGGCATTCTGTTAGTAACAGGGTGAATGACCTTTCAGACCATGATGCACAAATTTTAACACTAAAAGGTTATATATCTTATATATAATTACAAACTATGTAGACAAGCTAATCGGATGGCAATAGAGAGTTTTTTAACCCTCGTTAAGGAACAGTAGTGGCAGGATGTTTGTAGTGCTGATAATATAAATGACAAATGTAATGCTTTCCTTAACGCAGTTCTCATGCACTTTGAAAGTCGCTTTCCATTAGAACGTTCTAAACAGCTGACCAGCAGTAAAACGCAATCTGGGTGGCTGACTAATTGGATAAGGATCTCATGTAGAACAAAGTGGGAATTATATCAAAATGCGAAAAGCAGACACAATCGAGCTACAGTACCCCATTACAATAGTATTGTAAGGTGCTTAAAATGTTATTAGGAAGACAAAGAGTGTGTGGTACGCAAATAGAATAGCTAATTCACAGGATAAAATTTAAACGTTATAGTCAGTCATGAAGGAAGTGTCTGGTTAGCAGCACAAGGTCGACGATATACGAGTAAAGTAAAAATATTTCTGTTACTGATAAGTCAGGTATAGTACAGTATTTAGCAATTACTTTCTGAGCATTGTTGGTGAATTGATTAAAAATTTAGTTTCTACAGGGAATTGTATAACTCTCTTGGCAAATGCCTTTCTGAGGTTGATGCCTGAAATAGTAGAAGAGTAGAGGCTCTCATGGATATGATGGAGTACCTAGCAGAATGTTAAAGTACTATGCAGCATATGTTAGCCCTGTATTTAGCTATATTTCTAATTTTTCCTTCAAGAATGATCAGTTTCGTAAACGATTGAAGTACTCAGTAGTAAAGCCGCTTTATAAAAAGGGAGTAGGTGACAATGAAGACCATTTTAGACCTATTTCTATGCCATCAGTTTTTGCCAAAGTTATTGAAAAGGCAGTATATGTAAGGATAATTGATCACTTTATTTCACATAATTTGCCATCAAATGTACAGTTGCGTTTCAGAAGTGGTTTAACAATCGAAAATACTATATTCTCTTTTCTCTGTGAGGTACTGGATCAATTCAACAAAAGGTTTCGAATGCTAGTCGTCTTGTTTTGGATTTAGCTAAGGCGTTTGATTGTGTTGACCACAAAATATTGCTCCAGAAGTTGGACCATTACAGAATACGGGGAGTAGCTTATAATTCGTTGACCTCTTACTTTAACAACAGATAGCAAAAGGTCATTATCCACAGTGCTGAGAATTGCTATCGTGTGGGGTCTGAGAGGGGCACGGTCAAATGGAGGAGTGACGCAGGGAAAATGCAGGGGTCGCTCCTGTTCCTTATTTATATAAATGATATGCCTTCTAGTATTACAAGTAATTCTAAAGCATTTCTGTTTGCTAATGACACTAGTTTGATAGTAAAGGATGTTGTATGCAACAATGGCACTGTTTCAAATAGTGCAGTTCGTGACATAGGTTCATGGCTTGTAGAAAATAAACTAACGCTAAATCACAGTAAGAGTCAGTTTTTACAGTTTGTAACACAAAATTCAACTAAACCCGACTTTTTAATTTCACAGAATAGGCATATGATTAGTGAAACTGAACAGCTCAAATTTATAGGTGTTCAGATAGCAAACTGTCGTGGAAAGCCCTCCTGCACCATTTTATTCAAAGACTTAATACTGCCATTTTTCCTACTCGAACGGTATCTGAAGTAAATTATAGTTCGACAAAGAAAGTAGTCTACTTTGATCATTTTCATTCCCTTATGACGTAAGGTTATATTCTGGGGTAACTCTTTCCGTTCTCAAAGGTTATTTTTGGGTCAGCAACAGGCAGTTCGAGAAGTAAGTGGTGTAAGTTCGCTAACCTCTTGTCGACCCCTGTCTGGGTTTTCTGACATTGGCCTCTCAAATATATATATATATATATATATATATATATATATATATATATATATATATATATATTCTTTACTGTCGTTTCTTGTTAACGGTGTTAGCTTACTCCCAAGAATTAGCAGCTTTCACTCAGTTAATACTAGGCAGAAATCCAATCTGCATCTGGATTGCGCTTCCTTGACTCTTGTGCAGAAAGGTGTGTAGCATACTGCTGCATCCACTTTCAATAAGCTACCACAAGAACTCAAAAATGCTAGCACTAATCTACGTGCTTTCAGATCGAAACTAAAGAGTTTCGTCATGGGTCACTCCTTCTATTCTGTCGAGAAGTTCCTTGAAAAATTAAGCGGATTCTTGTGTTATATAGTTGATTTCATTTGCATAAACTTATGGTTTGTCTTTTTATGGTTTCATAAGCATTTTATTTTATCTTTCATTACTTTTAGGTTGTAATTTCATATACTGACACATCCATAACTTGGAGACTTGCTCCTCAATTTGGTCCTACAGAACCAGATGTGTAAAATAAAATAAAAAATACACATTCACCAGAAAGAAGACTGTGACAGAAAACCAAGTGAAGAAAGACGAGGATATTTGTCAGCTCGTAAGGCAAGAAACACTATATCTAAAACAAGAACACATAGCGAGGATCTGCTATAGTAGTTAACAGCCTGTTAAGTGAATATACAGAATAAGGACGACATAGGTGGTCATTACAGGCCAAGTCTCAGATCATAGCCTCAACCTCTCCATTTAAATACATCAGTTTCCCAGATGTCATCAGTTGATCATTGGTATCAATGAAATTCGCAGTAATAGCACCCGATTCTGTGATTACGACACAGTAGTGAATCTGTGTCTGGATACTACAGCACAGTCTATGAAGTAGCCAAAAATGTACTAAAGGTGACGGTCTTCATCCGATTAACTGCATACTACTAACCACCTGCCATCTGATGATGGAGAAACTGACTTCCTTCCAACAATACCAAATTACAGAGTGCTGCCAACATTGAACATCAACGAAGAAGCTAGCAATAGGACCTATTGGGATCCACGTCCTTGTTCTACACCCAGGCACCTCCAGGTGTTGAAACCTACCAGGTCAGCAGGGAGGTGATCAACCAACCACACCAGTACAGACATCAGATACATCATTGATGGGTCATCAAGAGTCATCATAGAATTTAGAGTGGGGCAGAGGACCAGCATGAGACCAAACTTTTGTGCTGGCCTTGGTCGCTGCCTGCCAGACGCCAACCCACAGCACTGCCAGGGTCTCTTAACATCACTGCCTGGGCGTGCAGAAGCTCGGCCCCGCTGTAGTGTGGACTATTTTTGTTACTGAATGTGAATTGCATGAACGATAGAGTAATCATAACAGAACAGAAGGTTCTTCAGCAGTAAATCGTTTCACAGTAAGTTGCTGAAGCATTCGTAGTAAAGCTCTTGAATCTACCGCCCTTCAGGAAAATTGTATTATTCCCAGAATCGATAGCTGGATGAAACCCCAAGTAGAAAGCTCCGAAATATTTAAGTGTGTGTGGGAAGCATATCGTTAAGACTGGTTAGACGCCATAAGAGGCGGAGTGTTTATTGCAGTCGACAAAAGTATTGCCCTCTTGAGGTGGGAATCGAGTTTAATCATTGTCCATTCTTTACCACCACCCAATTCCTCTGAAACAAAAATAGAACCATTCTACACTCAGTTTCGCGGAAATACACTACTGGCCCTTAAAATTGCTACACCAAGAAGAAATGCAGGTGATAAACGGGTATTCATTGTACAAATATATTATACTAGAACTGACTTGTGATTACATTTTCACGCAATTTGGGTGCATAGATCCTGAGAAATCAGTACCCAAAACAACGACCGCTGGCCGTAATAACGGCCTCGATACGCCTGGGCATTGAGTCAAACAGAGCTTGGATGGCGTGTACAGGTACAGCTGCCCATGCAGCTTCAACACGATACCGCAGTTTATCAAGAGTAGTCACTGGAATATTGTGACGAGCCAGTTGCTCGGCCACCATTGACCAGACGTTTTCAATTGGTGAGAGATCTGGAGAATGTGCTGGCCAGGGCAGCAGTCGAACATTATCTGTATCCAGAAAGACCCGTACAGGACCTGCAGCATGCGGTCGTGCATTATCCTGCTGAAATGTGGGGTTTCGCAGGGATCGAATGAAGGATAGAGCCACGGGTCGTAACAAATCTGAAATGTAACGTCCACTGTTCAAAGTGCCGTCAATGCGAACAAGAGGTGACCGACACGTGTAACCAATGGCACCCCATACCATCACGCCTGGTGATACGCCAGTGTGTCGATGACAAATACACGCTTCCAATGTGCGTTCACCGCGATGTCGCCAAATACGGATGCGACCATCATGATGCTGTAAACAGAACCTGAATTCATCCGGAAAAATAACGTTTTGCCATTCGTGCACCCAGGTTTGTCGTCGAGTACACCATCGCAAGGTCTCCTCTCTGTGATGCAGCGTCGAGGGTAACCGCAGCCACGGTCTCAGAGCTGATAGTCCATGCTGCTGCAAACGTCATCGAACTGTTCGTGCAGATGCTTGTTGTCTTTCAAACGTCCCCATGTGTTGACTCAGGGATCGAGACGTAGTTGCACGATCCGTTACAGCCATGTGGATAAGATGCCTGTCATCTCGACTGCTAGTGATACGAGGCCATTGGGATCCAGCACGGCGTTCCGTATTACCCTCCTGAACCCACCGATTCAATATTATGCTAACAGTCATTGGATCTCGACCAACGCGAGCAGCAATGTCGCGATACGATAAACCGCAATCGCGATAGGCTGCAATGCGACCTTTATCAAAGGTCTCCTCCTTACACGAGGCATCACAACAACGTGTCACCAGGCAACGCCGGTCAACTGCTGTTTGTGTATGCGAAATCGGTTGGAAACTTTCCTCATGTCATCACGTTGCAAGTGTCGCCACCGGCGCCAACCTTGTGTGAATACTGTGAAAAGTTAATCATTTGCATATCACAGCATCTTCTTCCTGTCGGTTAAATTTCGCGTCTGTAGCACGTCATCTTCGTGGTGTAGCAATTTTAATGGCCAGTAGTGTACTTTGATCATACAGTATTATTTGGATACCTCCTTAAGCCATCAACTATAGACTGTGACGTCTATGGATTCATTGGAGGAGGTACAGGTAGACAGTCTTATGAAGTACTTTTTGCACACGTTTTCCGAAAAGTGTCTTGAGCAGTTAATTCGACAACCCACACAATGTGGAAATACACTGCTGGGGAAGAAGCAACACCCTCAAAGACTGTGTCCAGTGGCACAGGGGATAATATGTGGGTACTTGGGGGTTGAAGTGTTAATGACTCATGTGTCACATCCATCAGTAGTTAGATGGTGCTCAAGAGGCCTGTCTGTGCACTCTCTGTTTTGTATCTGGAAGCAGTAACTGTTCTGAGTTTAGAGGTGAACAATGTTTGCAAAATTCATTCTAGTGCACAGTCATGCACTACTGATGAGTACATACTCTAGAAGAACAGCTTCAGACATTTAAATGGGAAGCATTGTCGGTCAATGGGGAGATGAATGAATGTATCGAGAGATTGCCACACAATGTATTCGTGGTATGTACATAGTACAGATCTATGAGCAAGCAGTGGTGGTTGATGATGAAACCTCATCCAGGGATGAAATTTAGGTACATGTTGCACCTGCTGTGTCACCAGGGGCCACTGAGAATTATCTTGCTGCAATACTAAGAACATTTGTGAGTCTGGGCAGAGTACCACTGACACCACACCGCCGCCATCACAGCTACTCTGGTGTCGTGAAAAAATCGAATGGAGAGTGGAATGGCCCTCTACTGTCTTCAGTGATGAGAGTAAATTCTCTGTGTGCGCGAGTGGTTCATGTACATGTGTATGGTGTACACCTGGTGAGATACTAATTGCAGAGTGCATTCACCCAGGACACATAGGTCCCATCTCCGTCTTCTTGGTAGGGAGCCAACAGTTACAACTCGCAGACATATCTGGTGTTTCTGCAGCGTAAAGTAACCAGCACCCACTGCATTTCACAGGCTGTTATCCTCGTGTTATCGCCATTTCGTCGACAGGAAGATGATGTGCTTTTCCAACAGGACAGTTCATGTCCACATATGGCCGCTGTGACGCAGCGTGCTCTTCTTTGTGTACAACAACTGGCCTAGCCAGCAAGATCATCAGATGTCTCACCAACGGAAGACGCGTGGTACATGATGAAATGGGAACTTATTTGTCATCCACGGGCAGTAAGAACCACTGATGAATGTCAACAAAAGATGCAAAATGCTTGGACAGAATAGCGCAGTATGTCATTTGGCACCTATGATCGTTTGCATGCGACAATACATGCGTATGTTGCCGCCAGAGGAGGGTACACTGTGTAATGATGCGATTGTTTGGGCATCCTTACTGTGACGTGTGTTTCATTTGGGCTGAATTTGTTATCATATACTACAATGGCGATGAATTACCTGTCACCTCACTTCTCAGTAAAATGGCCTTGTCCTTGAAGGTATATCATTTTTTCCAGCAGTGTATTTATATTTTGTAGCTACAAAATTGTCGTAGCGGCCCCTTTTCAGTTAGAGGACCCGCACAACAGACAAGCAAGGTGGGCTGCCGACCTCCCTTCAAGAGTTCATATCAACCCATTGCCAGTGAATGTAAACATCAACAAACTTTCCGTTTAGACACGGCACTACTTCGTGAAAAGCCATGTAACAGAGATCCACCAATTGGAACTAATGTGACTAAGTGTAGCGCTCCACAGAATTGGTGTTATAAGCACGCCAGAAGAGTCAGAATGGCAGTGTGTACCTATAGGTAGGACAGCTCCAGCCAATACCTACGGCACCTCTAGCCCAGTAGACACTGACTTTAGTCTTTCTGTAGAAATTTGTGTCTTGTTGGGCGTAACGCCACTTTGGAATTGTGTAGTGTAGTATTTTGGTTGTTATTATTTCTTTTCGTTGTCTTGTAACTTTTTTCTGGCTTTTACTACCACAAGAATTATTGTGTTTCTTGTTGTTCTTGAGTATGGAAATTAGTGAACGCCAAGAAGGCGTTTTAGTTAAATAAAGTGTGTTCAGACTTAATCGTTTGTTCTTTCCTGCCAACTGCAGGACACTACAAGAATGACCTGACCTTATCGACAGTTCAGTATTGAGACAGGGATTAGTGATCAAGATATACTAGCGACAATTGTTATTGAAGTTAATAATGCCCTCAAGATGGCTAGGAGAGCTTTTAAGCTGTAAACACCAGATAAACAGTTGTTAAGAACCTACTTTGACAGTGAATGGGCATCATTTAGTTCCAGCATGATGGACAGAGGAATTATGGGCGAAGTTTGAACTGGTTGTAAACTGCGCTCTGGAAAGTGTATACTGTGTGACTGGATCTAGGGCGTAAAAAGACCCATTCTGGTTTAATAACATAATTCGGAAAATTCTGAAGGAGAGATTGTTGCACTATCTGGTCGAAAGAGGAAGTGGAAAAGTCGACAGGCAAAAGTTACAAGAAATTCTTGCCTCTGTTAAAAAATCGATGCGCGAAGCATACAACCGTAGTGAAGGATCTAGCCACGAACATTGTGGACCTACGTAAATTGATGATGGGCGAAGGTTTCTGCCCAATGATTCCTCGAGCAGTTCTGTGTGGAAATAGAATTACTGGGATGCAACTGAAAGAATAGACAAATAAGTCATCAGATATGGATGGAATCGAAATTCAATTTGACAGAGTACTTTTCAACATTGGCCCTTTACTGAGCTTGCATTTATCGCGAATCTCTCGCCTAGTGCAAAGTCCCAAGCGACTGGAAATAAGTGCAGGTTGCTTTGTCGGGACCATACGCTCTACCACATAGCAACAAACCAAACGCTGTCATCAAGCAGGTTGTATACATTGTGTGATCAAAAGTACCCGGACACCCTCCCCCAAAACATATATTTTTCATATTAAGTGCATTTTGCTGCCACCTACTGCCAGATACTCCATATCAGCGGCCTCAGTAGTCATTAGACATCGTGAAAGAGAGATAGCAGAATAGGGAGATCCCCGGAACTCACGGACTTCGAACGTGGTAAGGTGATTGGGCGTCACTTGCGTCATACGACTGTACGCGAGATTTCCACACTCCTAAACATCCCTAGGTCCACTGTTTCCGATGTGATAGTGAAGTGGAAACGTGAAGGGACACGTACAGCACAAAAGCGTACAGGCCGACCTCATCTGTTCACTGACAGAGACCGCCAGCATTTGAAGAGGGTCGTAATGTATAACGGGCAGACATCTATCCAGACCATCACACAGGCATTCCAAACTGCATCAGGATCCACCTCAACTACTATGACAGACGGAAGGTGAGAAAACTTGGATTTCATGGTCGAGTGGCTGCTCATAAGCCACACATGACGCCGGTAAATGCCAAACGACGCCTCGCTTGGTGTAAAGAGCGTTAACATTGAACGACTGAACAGTAGAAAAACGTTGTTTGGAGTGACGAATCACGGTACACAATGTGGCGATCCGATGGCAGGTTGTGGGTATGCCGAATTCCCGGTGAACGTCATCTGCCAGCGTGTATAGTGCCAACAGTAAAATTCGTAGGCGGTGGTGTTACGGTGTGATCGTGTTTTTCATGGAGGGGGCTTGCACCCCTTGTTGTTTTGCGTGGCACTAGCACAGTGCAGGCCTACATTGATGTTTTAAGCACCTTCTTGCTTCCCGCTGTTGAAGAGCAATACGGGGATGGCGACTGCATCTTTCAACACGATCGAACACCTGTTCATAATGCACGGCCTGTGGCGGAATGGTTACACGACAATAACATTATGGATATGTCTACCGTTACTGCTGGCTTAGCTTCAGTTGAGAACACTCGTATACCGACCAGTTGGACATCTTCCCATTGAAAACAGGAGGCAGTAGCCTGCACTAAGATGAACCAAGCAATGGAAGAGATCTGCAAGAGATACATCGATACTAAAACGTTGTCAGCAGCCCCCGAAGATAAAGCTTCCAATCCCAACCAACAGGTGCATAATTCCCTGCTGGTTCTTATCAGTCAAGTTGGCAACAGTCAAGCCAGTAATTCCAATGGCTCAGATGCATCGTCGCGCTAGCATGTTCCATCACCATCGCGAAAATGTATATGCAACAATGAAAAGCCCACTGATGCACAATGCTTCGAAAAGGCCAAACACACAGTGAAAGCAGGTCGTCTGCAGACCATCTATTCACTTCAGGTGAAGAATTCTTTCGATATAGTGGCTGAAGATGACACACCAGCCTCTTAGGAAGTGATTGCAGAACAGAAAGAGCCGTCGCCACACCGAAAAAAACAGAATTTATACAAGATTCGCCCATGAACGACTGAAGATCATCCCAAGGTTGCAGGATTTTGCTCCCATAATAATTTTCCGTTCCACACATTCAGAGCAGTCTTTACGAAGTCGTTGAAACTCGCCGTATGGGACCTGGGTTTCAATATGGATCCGGAGAACCTACAGGGCATTTGAGTTGCAGATAGTATTATCATACAGGTAGCGACTCTCTTCAAACTGCAGAAACTCGTTCTGTGACTTCGCTGTTTCTTATGGTAATCCCAAACACAGAGTTAAATCAGACGACGTACACCATCACTTACCTAGCTGCCTGCAACGTTATGATCGAAGATATTCCCGCCAAATGTGGTATCCCTAGAATTTTCTGTCTCATGGGATTGGACATGTCACTCGCCACTGTAGTTTTCCACATCGTTACATCAAGGGTGCTGGTCCTCGCATGAGCACTGACTGAGACCTGCAGATAGGAATCGACAAATCGAAATGTGTCAACTTTGAAGGCCCGCACGACACCAGTTACAAGGGCTGCAACTCCTTCAAGATCACAAAAAGGCACCACTTCTACATCTCTGCAGCCACAACTGCAGCCTGCTTGGCAACCATCCACCTCGGCACCTTCCAGGGCTGCTCCAAACCATGGAACTTCCACTTCACCATGCCCTCCAGACATACTGGCAGTACCTCTGCGACGACAACACCAGGGACTCAGCAATGAAACTGCAACCAACACCATTGGTCTTTGTACTGCCAGCAATGAGGCTCCTGTGGCCGCAGGTGCCTCCTCTACCATCGACCTCACCAACCTGCTGATAAAGGTCAGCTCCATGATGAACACCCTCCTGGACCTCATCCACGAGTAGAAGCAACAACCCAGCAGCAGTACAGCGAGTCACAGAGGCAGGCATCAAGACCATTCAGACACCTGCTCATCACAATTAATCGACAAATGATTGTTGACTGTGATTACCATCAGTTTCTCTGAGGAAGCCATGTATATTGAATTGGTAACAGACACCCACCTTAAGGTGTCGCTAATTTCTCCTGTTATCTCACAGCTCACTTGATGGCAGGTGGCGGAATGGCTATTCACCTGTTGCAGCTCCCACCCTGTCAGTCACTGGAAGCTACTTGCATCGCAGGGGACACAGTCAATAGTCAGATCAGCTTTATTGTTTCATACTGGCCTCCTCATGGAAGTA
Source organism: Schistocerca nitens (assembly GCF_023898315.1). Lineage (NCBI taxonomy): Eukaryota > Metazoa > Arthropoda > Insecta > Orthoptera > Acrididae > Schistocerca > Schistocerca nitens. Next base: position 384,370,231 of record NC_064617.1, on the reverse strand, counting down.
TGGATTCGGCTGATTTCACCACCTTGCTTTCTCCTCCAGTAGGATTTTCCTCCAGAGAGAACTTAATGTCAAGCACTGGGTGTAATGCTCTCAGACCACGAATACCAGAGGAAAATGCCTGCTATATGGGGTTGAGCAGCAGCAAAATAACCACCATCAGATTGCATTCACAACATATTTACCATCCTGGACCATGACAGCAATCAGACATTCTGGATTTTGCCATATGTAAAGAGCTTCTATAAGTGCAGCAGCTACCATCCTCGTTTTCTCAACTTTAATCGCCGAAATGTTATTGACAGTTAATAGCGTAACAAATCTTAATAAGACCGACATTTTCATGAATGTTAAAAGGATGTTGCTTTAAAACTGCTTACTCTCATTACACGCGATCAACATGAAAATAACTAAATACGAAAATTCTTTAACCACCAATATGACGTCTGCTGTCGTTTTATTATAACAAATCGTATAATTAACAATTTGTTCTCGATACATTCAACATGCTGGTGCTTAGAAACAGTGTATGTTCATTGGGTGTAACGTATAACATAAAACCATCGGATACGGTCTTCTGCTGAACATGATAAATACAGTATGGCGTCTTGCTTTCTGCTTGTGACGTTGGGGGCTTTCATACTACCTATTGGTTTTACTTTACATGGCACGTTGCCAAAATATCGCAGAACTTATTTTGTGATTTACTTGACGAAACGGCTTCTCAGCGAGAAACAGCAGGAAGTGACGTCACAAAACTCTTAGAGCGCCACGTCAACGTTAGCCGAGTGTCGACGGCTTAAGGAATCATCAGTATTTTCGACGCCGTACTCCATCCAGCAAAGTCCGCCATGTGGAGCCGCCAGCACCGTCACCTGGCATCGCCAAGACATGGCCTCCGCACCAAGGATTTGTGTGGACTTTGGTATTGGTCGTCGTAATGCTTCGTGTTATTAACTTTTTCATTCTGAAGTGAATCCAGAAATTACCTTTGACATTTTCTTGGATTCTTCTACTCATGTAGTCTTATTTTGTGACAAGTGCTGACTCAACTTATCTACGTACAGTCCATGTACAAACTTACTTCAAGGAGGATATAAAGTTTGTTTGTTTATTAATAAACTTATTCGGCATATCACTCCTGGTCTGTGTCCTGATCGCACCTTCAGCGGCGCAATACATATAACAGATGATTGCTGTATGTAGGTGGGGTAAAACAATGGACCTGTAAAATTACACATATCCTTAACATCGATATGCTGAAAAATTCTTGAACATATTCCAGGTCTGAACATAATTTTCTTGAGACAAAATCTTCTGTCCACGTGTCAGCATGGATTTAGAAAGCACGGCTCGTGCGAAACTCCGATTGTCCTTTCCTCACATGATATCCTGCGAACAACGGAAGAAGGGCAACAGGCCGATTCCATATTTCTGGATTTCCGAAAAGTGCTTCAAGCGGTTCGCCACTGCAGACTGTTAAAGGTACGACGAGCATATGGAGCAGGTTCTCAGATATGCGTGTAGCTCGAAGACTTCGTAAGTAATAGAATCCGGTATATTGTCCTCGACAGCCAGTGTTAAGGAAGAAGGGTATTATCAAAGCGGCCTAAAAGAAGTGTGATAGGAATACTCTTGTTCTCTGTACACATAAATGATCTGACAAGCTGTGTGAGCAGCAATCTGAGACTGACGGCTGGTGGAGCTGCAGTGGTGTACGAGGAAGTATAGTCGTTCAGTGACTGTAGAAGAATAAGGGATGATATAAACAGAATTTATAATTGGTGTGATGAACAGCAGTTTGTTCTGAATGTAGCGAAAGTATTTAATTAATACAGATGAGTAGGAAAAACAATTCTGTAATGATCGAATACAGTGTTATTGGTGTGCGCCTTGACACAGTCACTTCGAGTAAATATCTAGGTGTAACGTTCAAGGCGATATGCAATGAAACGAGCACCTATGTTCTGTAATAGAAAAGACGAGTGGTCGAGTTCGGTTTATTGTTAAAGTTTTAGGAACGCATAGCTCATCTACAAAGAAGGCAACGTATGGAATTCTCGTGTGGCCCATTCTTGATAACTGCTCGAATGTTTTGGATCGCCAGCAGGTCGGATTAAAGGAAGACGCTGAAGAAATTACAAAGAAGGAAATAAGTGCGAAATGTGTAGGTTAGAACGTAGTGTTGGCTTCTTGTTTGGTGTATCACAAAGGTCACTGTAACCTCTAACACTATTTTGATATCTTAACTGCGCTTCATACTTTATGTCGCCACGTTAGACCGAAGCAACAATAGATAAATTACAGCTCAAGGCAACGGTCACAAAGATGTTAGTCGTTTCGGAAAGTATATTCGTTTAGAACGGTTAAGTACGACAGGCAGAGACAATGGACTTCCAGAGTCGTCACAGTTATTATCTATGACAATGCTGTATACAAACTATTCTGTTCATTAAGTACTTTAATAAAAATAAAATGGTATTTGTAATAAGACAATATGAAAAGGGAGTGTCTTATTCATGATTAAGAAGTTAGCTTCGTAAAATATAGGTATGAAGCTGGTCACCCACGATGCGCTTTTGCCTACAATGGTTACGAGTTTATGTTAAAATTTTCCACAAATAGTGAGTTTTAGTGCAAATACGGTATGCAATGTCAGCAACCAGTAAGAAAAATCTTTCCAGCGATACCTCACTCATCTGTGTATGATTGCCGGCCGCGGTGGTCTCGCGGTTCTAGGCGCGCAGTCCGGAACCGTGCGACTGCTACGGTCGCAGGTTCGAATCCTGCCTCGGGCATGGATGTGTGTGATGTCTTTAGGTTGGTTAGGTTTAAGTAGTTCTAAGTTCTAGGGGACTGATAACCACAGCAGTTGAGTCCCATAGTGCTCAGAGCCATTTGAACCATTTTTTTTGTGTATGATTATTGTGTGTTGAGTAAAAGGAATGTTGACCTGAGAAATAATATACATCTACAAGTATGATGACTGATAAAAATGCTTGTGAGATTCAAGAAATTCACAGCACGAAATCCTTAACTACCGTAATGTACAGCTATTTAACTTGATTCCTTGAGGCATCAGGATGTGTACATCAGTTAGTACCTTCTTTTAATCAATTCAACTAGTCCCACCCCATTTTGATTCAGTAGCACACCTAATTAGTTATGCAATTTACTCATCTGATCTTCAGCATTATTACTATAGTGCAACGTTTCAGAGACTTTTCCTCCTGTCTGAACTGTTTATCATCAACATTTTACTTCCGTGCAAGGTTATACTCCAGATACATACATTCAATAAGTTTCCTAATATTTAAATTTATTGTACATTTTAAATTTCCGTTTTAGAAAAGCTTTCGGTGGTGTCTGCGTTTTACATCGCCTCTACTTCTGCCATCCTAAGTTATTTTGCTGCTCAAACACGAAAAGTCGTATACTACTTTTAGTGTCGTTTTTTGATCGTGTTCCCTCTGTATCGTCTGATTTATTTCGACTACATTCAGTTAGCGTCGTTCGACTTTTGTTGCCGTTCATCCTCTAGTCTCTCTTCAAGACTATCGACTATTCCGCTCAACTGCTCTTCGAAGTCCTTTGCTGTCCGACAGGTTTCGCCATCTTCAAACCTAAGTTTTAATTTCTTCTCCCTAAAATTCCCTTTCTAAATTTGCTTCATAGCTCGCTTAATGCACAGATTATCATCCAGGATAGACTGTCTCATTTCACCTACTTCCACGTGTTTCGATTCTTGTACCTGCACCCTAGTTCCTATTCAAGCTATAGGTAACCTCTCACTCCCCTTATTGAATTGGCGATAACGTAATTCGAATGTGTTCTAGTCAATTTCTAAATTTACAGATGCCATAAATGAGAGTTTGCCATTCTTCAATGTTTCTTCAAAGATAAATATGCATCATCCGCAGGTGCGCTTCTACTGGTCGTTCCATTTTTCTACAGGTAATTCGTATTATTATTTTGTCCCAGGTGGCGTCTGGCATCGAAGGATGGAGGCTGTGTAGACCGTATCTCACAAAGCAAAGAGATGAGAACAACAAGGGTCCATGAGGCTTAATGATAGAATAAGATGCTTCCAAGCTAATGTGTTCGTAATCCGCGCAGTGTCACCCGATTACATAATCAAAAGCGACGTGCTAACAGAGAGGTTGGCAGTCATTGACTTGACTAAGGCCACTAACAAGGGAAGTGTCTCGGCACGAACGGCAATTCGGTGTTTCAATTTATGTAGAAGCTTTACGTACCACTGAGTAGGATGTTAAACAAAAATTTGCAAATTCTTAGTTTGTCCACTATCGGACATTAAAAATAGGCAGGAAATTTCTCAACAAAACGCACGAAACACTGTGCACAATCACAGTAGTCCCATACAACGAAAGCAATATCCGGACAGTCCCCGGATTCTTGAGCTGCAAAATGAAACGCCGCATTACTCTTACATGCTTGAATTCAGCAACATGTGAGTTGTACCCAGCCGCTTCCCAGGAATACTGAAACATAGGCTGATACACTGGAGGAGACGTGATTATTCATAATAGAATTCATTTTCATTAAGAAAATTCTGTTTGTGTGTGTCAAAATCACTGCATAGAATCCTTAGTCTATTATCTTTCTCGCATACATTTTATACTGCTGAAAAATAAACATATAAAGGCTGTACATATTTGGTTGTATTTGACCGCATGATGACGCAATCAATATTTTTAACAAATGAATCTTTTACTATTGTGTCCTTGTGTAAACTTCGAGAATTACGAAATTGTATACACTATTTGCGACATTGTCATTAACAACGTTCTTAGGAAAGGATTTTAAATGGTCTTGACATCTTCCTACTTGTGCTAACCTCCAAATGTATATTTGGCAGAAGATTGTCTGCAATAGGCTTTTTAACTTTTGGGCGGAAGTTTTCTCCCTGATAAATATCTTTTTGTTAGGTGTCCACTCACTGAAAGTCCAACATCTATTGTGGGATGTATGGTGTGCAAACTGGACCAGGGCTATTGATATATTTTTATATTTTTTTTAGATATTTTCGCACCAGAATTAGTTCATAATTGAAACTACACTACTGGCCATTAAAATTGCTACACCAAGAAGAAATGCAGATGATAAACGGGTATTCATTGGACAAATATATTATACTAGAACTGACATGTGATTACATTTTCACGCAATTTGGGTGCATAGATCGTGAGAAACCAGTACCCAGAACAACCACCTCTGGCCGTCATAACGGCCTTGATACGCGGGTGGGCATTGAGTCAAACGGAGCTTGGATGGCGTGTACAGGTACAGCTGCCCATGCAGCTTCAACACGATACCACAGTTCATCAAAAGTAGTGACTGGCGTATTGTGACGAGCCAGTTGCTCGGCCACCATTGACCACACGTTTTCAGTTGGTGAGAGATCTGGAGAATGTGTTGGCCAGGGCAGCAGTCTAACATTTTGTGTATTCAGAAAGGCCCGTACAGGACCTGCAACATGTGGTCGTGCATTATCTTGCTGAAATTTAGGGTTTCGCAGGGATCGAATGAAGGGTAGAGCCACGGGTCGTAACACATCTAAAATGTAACGTCCACTGTTCATAGTGCCGTCAGTGCGAACAAGAGGTGACCGACACGTGTAACCAATGGCATCCCATACCATCACGCCGAGTGATACGCCAGTATGGCGATGACGAATACACGCTTCCAATGTGCGTTCACCGCGATGTCACGAAACTCTGATGCAACTATCATGATGCTGTAAACAGAACCTGGATTCATCCGAAAAAAAAAATGACGTTTTGCCATTCGTGTACCCAGGTTCGGCCTCGAGTACACCATCGCAGGCGCTCCTCCCTGTGATGCAGCGTCAAGGGCAACCGCAGCAATGGTCTCCGAGCTGATAGTCCATGCTGCTGCAAACGTGGTCGAACTGTTCGTGCAGATGGTTGTTGTCTTGCAAACGTTTCCATCTGTTGACTCGGCTCGAGACGTGGCTGCACAATCCGTTACAGCCATGCGGATAAGATGCCTGTCATCTCGACTGCTAGTGACACGAGGCCGTTGGGATCCAGCACGGCGTTCCGTATTACCCTCCTGAACCCACCGATTCCATAGTCGGTTAACAGTCATTGGATCTCGACCAATGCGAGCAGCAATGTCGCGATGCGATAAACCGCAATCTCGATAGGCTACAGTCCGACCTTAATCAAAGTCGGAAACGTGATGGTACCCATTTCTCCTCCTTACCAGAGGTATCAACGTTTCACCAAGCAATGCCGGTCAGCTGCTGTTTGTGTATGAGAAATCGGTTGGAAACTCCTCATGTCAGCACGTTGTAGGTGTCGCCACCGGCTCCAACCTTGCTGTGATATGCAAATGATTAGCTTTTCAGAGCATTCACATCTTTCTGTCGGTTAAATTTCGCGTCTGTAGCACGTCATCTTCGTGGTGTAGCAATTTTAATGGCCAGTAGTGTATTTCTATCAATGTTCCAGATGTAGTGAGTATCGGTAAACTTAGTTTTTTGTTTACTTCTTCGACTAAACGGGCCAGCGACTGGCGACTATCTTGGTATTTCTTTAACCTATGGCTGTCATGAATGCACTGACATGTCTACTGCACATTGTCTTTTTCTTGACATGTGCTGCAAAAATTTCAGAATATTTAAGCTTTGTGTGACCTAAGTCTTGCTTTTGCATTGCGAGAAAGTTCCGGTGCCAGTAATGGACACATTTTCCATTATTATTTGCTATATCAAATGAATTATCTCGAGTTCTTGGAGTGCCTTGTTTTCTCGAAATTAATGTTCATTGCGTCTTTTCACCCCACAACCAAGTATCACTTGCACGTTCGTCGTGTTTTCTGTAGCTGTGTCTTCGACAGCGACCTATAGGTCGCAACTTTACGTGGATGTGCGTGATATACGTTCAAGACGTTCTCCCAAAAATTGTTAAAAGTACTAGCTGTATTGGATTCCTTTTCTGATGAAGGTTCATAGCCATCTGATACTTTAGCTTCTCTTTGAGGCGTACTGTTTCCGTCACTCATTAGCACTACAACCTTTAGCACTATCAATCGCCTTATTTACAACGTTGTCTCTTCATCCACTACTCTATGCAATGTAACTTCAGTTGAGCAGTCATTAATATTCACGTTTCTGGATACTCAGATCCACCAAAAGCATTGCTAAAGTGTCAGCCTCTCCTATATCTTTTTCCACGGGATAACGCCTTTTTAACTTTGATGCCACCATATTTAAAATGTTCCAAACAATGGTTTCATTCATTTTTGCTGTCAATGTATGACAATACTGACAAAAGTATACCAAACACGTCCACTATTTGCTGAATTAACTGACTTGCCTGTTAACATCCCCTCCTCGACTACAAGCGAGGTGTATAAACAGAGTGACACTATCATGCGCCATCTCAGGCATAGTTGGAAATGTGGGATGGGTATGTTTACAGAGGTTTAAATACGAATTCCTGTTGAGCCGACAGACGTCCCTTTTAAGATAGGTTTGCTAAGTCACTCTTCCATAATATTGCTGAAAGGGACTGTGTGCACCGAAGAATGCTGAAGAAGCATTCATAGGCGGGAACGGCTATTGAGAAAGTTAAGGTAGACTAGCCCTGTGCTTTCTACCAAGAGTAAAGGAAACACACAACGCACCCAGAGGGATGAAAATTTAAGTGTCTAGAACTGGACGGGGGCTATCAGCACATGGGTGTCATGCATTTAGTATCTGAAGTAACTCCTGAATGACTTTACGCGAGTTCGGAAACGGATGAAGAAATTAGGAAATCCCTTTAAGGGAGAATTATTGCACAATCCTGAAATAAGTATGAGGAACAAAGATGCAGGATTCATTGCAACTCGATTCAATCAGCGCTCGAATCAACTAGTTCCTTGAAGTGAGGAAAAAAAGGAAGTAAAGATTCGAAGTCAGACTGTCAACACATGAAGGAATCAAGCCTCCATTCACTATTGCCTCTTTTAACGACAAAAAAGGAGCGAAAAGTAGGAATGGAACATCTGTAGCACCAAAGTGTTCGGAAAATATCGAAGTGAGGCCACATTATCGAAATCTCTCAGTAGTGATAATCTTATCACATCCTTATGGCGAGACATGCATTTTTCCTCATTTTTCCTTGTGCGGAGCGACACTGGCTACAGCGTTATTTAACGGAATAAAGAAATGACACGCTGAGTGTTAAACAACCAGCTACCAACCTGAGTTTCTGTACTCTTCGGCGGCTCTAATCTTGTCTTTGAATTTAAAATCTTAGAGTATTTGGTGGCATTTGCTCAAGAAATATGTACACAATTTAGTTTGCACCTTTTCAAACATTTATTAGATCAGCGTTTGTATTGTTTGGATGATGTCCAGTTTTGGAGTTTCGTAAAATTATTTAGCGCTAAAGTCGTGTTGGTGCTCACAAATAACTAAATCCAGCGCTTAAGTCTTATTAGTGCTCACAACTAAGTCCACTGGTAGAAATACTTTTAGATTGTAAAGTTATTAAAGCTCAAATTAATGAAGCACTATTCAATAATAATTGATAGTCCTGACAAGTCACTAACCACATATTTAAGTGTTGCACAAAACAATGTCCATATTCACATTATACATCACAGTTCGCATGCTTCATAGTAATCCACCAAAAAAGTACACTGTAGCATTTCACTTGGTTCAGTCAATCAAAGTCTTAACAGCTCGTTCAGATGGCAATGACAGTCCAACTACAACAATTCAGACAAAATATCGATTAATTTGAAGAACGGAAGTCACTTAAGTTTTTAGACATCGACATTGAGTTTTCACGGGTGACGATACACATTTTCGTAAACAAGTTGAGCATAGCTGTTGGGTGATCGTAAACAGGAAACATATTCGAGATAGGTGCTACACGCTTTTTCTCTCGACTGCGACTAAGCACAGACTGAGTGAGTGGCATATGAACAAATTATTTCAGAAACTATATAGTCACTTGCCTCCCCCCATGAACGATGTACCTTGCCGTTGGTGGGGAGGCTTGCGTGCCTCAGCGATACAGATAGCCGTACCGTAGGTACAACCACAACGGAGGGGTATCTGTTGAGAGGCCAGACAAACGTGTGGTTCCTGAAGAGGGGCAGCAGCCTTTTCAATAGTTGCAAGGGCAACAGTCTGGATGATTGACTGATCTGGCCTTTTAACAATAACCAAAACGGCCTTGCTGTGCTGGTACTGCGAACGGCTGAAAGCAAAGGGAAACTACGGCCGTAATTTTTCCCGAGGGCATGCAGCTTTACTGTATGATTAAATGATGATTGGGTAAAATATTCTGGAGGTAAAATAGTCCCCCATTCGGATCTCCGGGCGGGGACTACTCAAGAGGATGTCGTTATCAGGAGAAAGAAAACTGGCGTTCTACGGATCGGAGCGTGGAATGTCAGATCCCTTAATCGAGCAGGTAGGTTAGAAAATTTGAAAAGGGAAATGGATAGGTTAAAGTTAGATATAGTGGGAATTAGTGAAGTTCGGTGACAGGAGGAACAGACTTCTGGTCAGGTGACCACAGGGTTATAAACACAAAGTCAAATAGGGGTAATGCAGGAGTAGGTTTAATAATGAATAAGAAAATAGGAACGCGGGTAAGCTACTACAAACAGCTTAGTGAACGCATTGTGGCCAAGATAGATACGAAGCCCACGCCTACTACAGTAGTACAAGTTTATATGCCAACTAGCTCTGCAGATGACGAAGAAATGGAAGGAATGTATGATGAAATAAAAGAAATTATTCAGATAGTGAAGGGAGACGAAAATTTAATAGTCATGGGTGACTGGAATTCGAGTGTAGGAAAAGGGAGAGAAGGAAACGTAGTAGGTGAATATAGATTGGAGCTAAGAAATGAAAGAGGAAGCCGCCTGGTAGAATTTTGCACAGAGCACAACTTAATCATAGCTAACACTTGGTTTAAGAATCATGATAGAAGGTTGTATACATGAAAGAACCCTGGAGATACTAAAAGGTATCAGATTATATAATGGTAAGACAGATTTAGGAACCAGGTTTTAAATTGTAAGACATCCAGGGGCAGATGTGGACTCTGACCACAATCTATTGATTATGAACTGTAGATTAAAACTGAAGAAACTGCAAAAAGGTGGGAATTTAAGGAGATGGGACCTGGATAAACTGAAAGAACCAGAGGTTGTACAGAGTTTCAGGGAGAGCATAAGGGAACAACTGACAGGAATGGGGGAAAGAAATACAGTAGAAGAAGAATGGGTATCTTTGAGGGATGAAGTAGTGAAGGCAGCAGAGGATCGAGTAGGTAAAAAGACGAGGGCTAGTAGAAATCCTTGGGTAACATAAGAAATATTGAATTTAATTGATGAAAGGAGACACTATAAAAATGCAGTAAATGAAGTAGGCAAAATGGAATACAAACTTCTCAAAAATGAGATCGACAGGAAGTGCAAAATGGCTAAGCAGGTATGGCTAGAGGACAAATGTAAGTATGTAGAGGCTTATCTCATGATGGGTAAGATAGATACTCCCTACAGAAAATTAAAGAGACCTTTGGAGAGAAGAGAACCACTTGTATGAATATCAAGAGCTCAGATGTCAACCCAGTTCTAAGCAAAGAAGGGAAGGCAGAAAGGTGGAAGGAGTATATAGAGGCTCTATACAAGGGAGATGTACTTTAGGACAATATTATGGAAATGGAAGAGGATGAAGATGAAATGGGAGATACGATACTGCGTGAAGAGTTTGACAGAGCACTGAAAGACCTGAGTCGAAACTAGGCCCCTGGAGTAGACAACATTCAGTTGGAACTACTGACGGCCTTGGGAGAGCCAGTCATGACAAAACTCTACCATCTGGTGAGCAAGATGTATGAAACAGGCGAAATACCCTCAGACTTCAAGAAGAATATAATAATTCCAATGCCAAAGAAAGCAGGTGTTGACAGATGTGAGAATCACCGAACAATCAGTTTAATAAGTCACAGCTGCAAAATACTAACACGAATTCTTTACAGACGAATGGAAAAACTAGTAGAAGCCGACCTCGGGGAAGATCAGCTTGGATTCCGTAGAAATACTGGAACACGTGAGGCAATACTGACCCTACGACTTATCTTAGAAGAAAGATTAAGGAAAGGCAAACCTACGTTTCTAGCATTTGTAGACTTAGAGAAAGCTTTTGACAATGTTAACTGGAATACTCTCTTTCAAATTCTAAAGGTGGCAGGGGTAAAATACAGGGAGCGAAAGGCTATTTACAATTTGTACAGAAACCAGATGGCAGTTATAAGAATTGAGGGGAATGAAAGGGAAGCAGTGGTTGGGAAGGGAGTGAGACAGGGTTGTAGCCTATCCCCGATGTTATTCAATCTGTATATTGAGCAAGCAGTAAAGGAAACAAGAAAAATTCGGAGTAGGTATTAAAATTCATGGAGAAGTAAAAACTGAGGTTCACCGATGACATTGTAATTCTGTCAGAGACAGCAAAGGACTTGGAAGAGCAGTTGAACGGAATGGATGGTGTCTTGAAGGGAGGATATAAGATGAACATCAACAAAAGCAAAACGAGGATAATGGAATGTAGTCGAATTAAGTCGGGTGATGCTGAGGGAATTAGATTAGGAAATGAGACACTTAAAGTAGTAAAGGAGTTTTGCTATTTGGGGAGCAAAATAACTGATGATGGTCGAAGTAGAGAGGATATAAAACGTAGACTGGCAATGGCAAGGAAAGCGTTTCTGAAGAAGAGAAATTTGTTAACATCGAGTATAGATTTAAGTGTCAGGAAGTCGTTTCTGAAAGTATTTGTATGGAGTGTAGCCATGTATGGAAGTGAAACATGGACGGTAAATAGTTTGGACAAGAGAGAATAGAAGCTTTCGAAATGGGGTGCTACAGAAGAATGCTGAAAATAAGGTGGGTAGATCACAAAACTAATGAGGAGGTATTGAATAGGATTGGGGAGAAGAGAAGTTTGTGGCACAACTTGACTAGAAGAAGGGATCGGTTGGTAGGACATGTTTTGAGGCATCAAGGGATCACCAATTTAGTATTGGAGGGCAGCGTGGAGGGTAAAAATCGTAGGGGGAGACCAAGAGATGAATACACTAAGCAGATTCAGAAGGATGTAGGTTGCAGTAGGTACTGGGAGATGAAGAAGCTTGCACAGGATAGAGTAGCATGGAGAGCTGCATCAAACCAGTCTCAGGACTGAAGATCACAACAACAACAACAACATAGTCACTTGGAAAACGACTAGGTTAAATTTTGCTACTCAAAATGAGTAATTACTAATAAACTTTTTGGTTTAAAAAATGTTATCTAGGAATTTAGAAAAGTTTATGGAATTTATGCACCCATATTGGTGAGACAGTTACGACTACAATGCCATATTGAAAATTATTTTGCTTGATGGTAACTTATACAAAAGCTCAGTGACAGTGAGGGACCTTACCGATTCCGGAAAATTATGGCAGTGGTCCCAACTTGGGGGTAAAATGAAAATTTCTGTAGAATGTTTATATTTGGTCCAAAATTCTTAGTGTTCTGTCATTGGCTCCGAGAAGAGCATTAGTTGCAGTTTGTTTTCTTGGGCTGTTGTCTTAGCGCGTGCTTCAACTTATTGGAACGACTTATCCTTGGCAGAATTCAAAGAACAATAAATCCAACATACCAGGCTGGGTTCAGAAGCCAGTGCAGCTGCTGCTAACAGGCTCTAGCCTTGACGTCTATACTGAGACTGGATTCCAGAGGAAGCTAAAGACGTCGGTGGTCTGTCAGCAGCATATGATACTGTGAGGCTAGATGGACTGTTACTGAAGCTGAAAAAGCATATCCCCAGAAAGACACTGACGATACTTGTGGGAAATACGATAACCAACAGTTAGTTTAAGGTTAGCATTGGACAAAACTAGTCTTACCATAAAAAATGGGCCTCCCAATGATCCGTCCTAACACCCTTGCTCGTCAACCTGCACATCAATGACGTTTGAAATACCACTGCAAGAAAGTTTTGCAGTACCTAGGACTGTACCATAGCCATGCAAAACATTACACGAGAGGAAGGAGGAAACATTTTCTAGAGAGTCTCATTATGTTACAAAGCTCTGAGACTAGCCAAATGCGGTCAAGACAAATCTGCAGATTCCACTTAAACAACAGAAATGCAAACCAACAGTTCATATTGAACTTCTGCTAGAGGATTAGACAATTTCCAGTCTAAATATATGTGTCGTACTTTATCGGTGTTTAACACTTTGACGATCTGGCTACAATTTTATACATTAACTTTTACTCTGTCTTAGCTGTAAGAAGTTTTTTTTTCCCAGTCGTAATCTGAAGTAAACGTTTGTGTGAATGTTCAGCCTTTTTATCACGTGCAAGTGCAGCCAACTGTTGGGCATCGCCATGAAAATACAAGTATCAAGAAGTTACTGTAGCAGTGCGCAGCTGATAGTGACCAGCAGAACACATAGATGTGGGTGATTCGCTTTATTCCAATGTAATAGAATACTATTTTGCACCATAATTATTTAATGATCATTTTACTATTATACAAATAAGATCATACGCGCCCATGTCAGAACCATAGAACACTAAGACGAGAAAGGAGTTAAAAGCGACTACACGTTAAGCCCAATTGACAGAAGGAAGACAGCTAGTAACAGGGACTTCCTCTTAAAGCAAGAGCAGTAAAATACGCCATAGAGAACCGAAGTCTTGAACTAAAGACTATGTCCGTCATATTGTTACGACGGATAAAAGTAAACGCGGTCGACAGCCCGCGCGTCGTTCGCTAAAACGGCTGATAACTCCGACGACGAACATAAATTAGAACGTGAGCGGATAAGGAAGGGCTTTCCGTCAGGAAACTGCGAACCGTTAAAGATTGATAATCAGCACAAAGTGGTGGGGGTAACTACTTACATGGCGATGGCTAAAACGACAGTGCCCAATACACAACCTAGCTGAAATGATCATCTCACGGCAAGAGGGCTGAGGTGGTCAACCAAGCTGCAGGGAGAGGTTTAATTCCTCAGAGCTTGTTCCCATGAAGGAAGCACCAGTGGTGGCGCCATAGTGATATCACCTGCTGAAGAGGCAACACAGATCATCGGAAGGAATGGGAGAACTAGCGGGCCGACATAGGAGACTACAGCTTTGGCAGCAGCGCCAGCAGCCTCGTTTCCCGTCAAACCGACGGGACCAGGGAGCCACATTCACATCACAGTGTCTCCAACAGCGACCAAGTGGAACCTTCTTGGACCCTTTTCACTAAAGGTTTGTCTGTACAGCATGCAAAGACTTAAGGGCACAGAATCTGAGCAAAGGTCCATTGAAAAGTCTGTGTCGCCAGATGTACAGCGTGGCCTGACAGGACAAAGAGCTCCGCTGTAAAAATGGAGCAGTGTTCCGGAATCCGATAACGAATATCGTCGGTGCACGCCCGACACCACGGTCAGTCCCAAAGCATTCAGTGTATACAAAGATACTATAGCGAAGTTTCGTGTCAAGGTAGAGAAACTTACAGCTATAAAACTAGTCTGGAGTAGTGTCCTTAGGAAGCGAATGGAGTCGAAGATGAACACAGGCCGTCGCACGAAGTCAAGGTAGTGAAGGGTTCACACCCGTCAGGAAAGTGGCAGGTAGCGTAAAGTTAAGCTGCTGGAGTAATAGCCGAAAGAGAATTCCAGGAGGTAACAAGAGGGACGCTCCCCATACTGGTGGTGAAAGAAGTCTAAGAAGGAGGCATAGGAGGGGTAGCAGGGCATGGCAGACAAACGCGTATCTGCTGATGGAGAGTGACAGCAATAGTTTGGCAGCTTCTGCATACAGACTCCTGGCTGGGCTAGTGTAAAAGGCGCCAGTGGCCAAACAGAAGTCATTATGGTGGATTGTATTGAGATGGCGTAAGATGGTGCAAATGGAAGACGACTGCACTGTTTAAGACCAGCAGACACTGAGGGACCAGGTACAATGGACGTGCAGGTAAGACACGTGGGAGGACCAATGAAGTTTCCTATCGAGCATGACCCCAGGAATTTCGTAGTTGCAGCGAACGGAAGGAGCAGCAAGTCCAAGATGTAAAGACAGTGGAAGAAACCTATTTCGCCACCAGAAATTTATACAGACGATTTTGTCAGTGAAAGCTAAAGCCATTGCTGTTGCTCCACGAACGACGACGATCGAGACATCGCTCAAGGAGAAGTTCGTGGAGAACTGAAATAGCTCGCAAAATCGCAAAAAGCCGGAGGTGTCCAGTGGGAGACACACCATAATAGGTTTAATGTTGATAGCAAAGAGAACGGGCACCCTGAAGCACCCCGTTTTCCTGGATAAAGGTGTACAACAAGACAGAACCCACATGTATCTCGACAACTCGAGTTTTAAAAACTCAAAATTAGGCAGGCGGCCTCTGAAGCCCCACACGTAGATAGTATGGAGATTACCAGTCCTCCAGCAGGTGTCTTAGATTTTCTCCAAATAAACTATGACCTCAGTTTGGTATTTTCGCAGAAAACTATTCATGACATTGGTGGACAATGTAACGAGGTGGTCAACTGCAGAACAGATAGCTCGAAATCCGCGTTGTTCGGTGGGTAGTAAATTGCGAGATTTGACCCACCATACCAGCCTGGCATGAATCATCATTCCATCACCTTATAAACAGCTGATGAGAGAAATTGGGTAGTAGCTAGAAGTAAGGCGTTTGTCCTTACTGGGCCTAGGTATGGATATGACTGGCTTCACGCGAGCGTCTGGGGAAGGTAACCTCTGCCCAGATGTAATTTTACATATGAAGGAGAATGTTCTTGCCCACAAGTATCTGAATGAACATCGTCTACCCACGGATCAGAGAATAAGGATGAAGCGAGAGCATAATATAGCTCCGTCAATAAAAGCAGCGTTGTAGCGCACTTCTGAGAGAAGAGTATCGCCCGAGCCGCCTCCATTCGTTTCCCATGGAGGAAGGCAGGGGATAGAGGCTGGAGCTCGAAATCTCCGCAAAATAGCGGCCCAAGGTGTTTGAGATAGCAATAGGGTCCACTACGACGGTAGATAATAGTCGGCCGAAAATTGGGGAATGGATCTTGGTCCACATAATGGAAGAGGGATGAGTACGTGTGAAAAATCGGAAATTAAGAATGAATTTAAAATACAGGGTGTACATAAAGTCCGGGAACACACATTGTGCAATAACTAAACATTGCACAGATAGCATACATATTGCCTTTTAAATAAAAACCCAAAAGTTTTACATATATTCGATATGCAAACCATGAGTGACCCGGCAGACGTCAATTCGGTAATTGGAAACTTGCCCTACCTGTCCCAGCATGGCATCATCGACTGTGGAAGTCTCTTTCCATATTCTCTCCCAGAGCTCTGCTACATGACGTGGTAGAGGCGGCACATACACCAGATCTCTTTCTGTGGGGAAAGATTTAAGTCACACAGAGATCTGGTGATCAGAGAGGCTATTTCATTTCATGGAATAGCTGTCCCCTTCTGCAGCGCGGCTGACCTATCGATGCGGTAGCTTTATGTTTGCGACTAGCGCTGACTATCGGCATATTACCAAACTACGCTGTGGCAGTATACATGAAAAACTTCCAGGGTTTCTCTTCAAAATGACCTGTATGACACCTGTACAATGTGTTGGTCTTGTGCCCAAGTGTGTACAAGTGTTCCTGGACTTAATGTACACCCTGTATTACTCGTACCTGTAAGTTCCTCCATTTAATGCTCCGAATTCATTTAAACTTTCCAGAAAAGCTGATTGATTCAAACTGGTTTGTCTCACAAGAGCGTTAATTATTGTAATGTAGGCCCTATATCAGCAATACTGCTCATCAAGGAAGGCAAAATCAGAAAAGGTAGAGATTGCTATGTCACTGACCTTATGAAAACAGACTTTCTAGATTTTCCGGAATATCACAGACTCACTGGAATTTTATTGGAGCAAGTGGATTTACCTTATTAAAGAGTGCAACATTTTGAAGCACTTTTCACCTAAAATCTTGCTGTAAATGACAGGCCAAAAACACTTTTCTAATTTCAGTATCCTCCATGTTCTACCACTAATTTGTAAAAAGTTGGAAATAAGGTGTATTTTGTACTTAGATATCTATGTTCAATTTTATCCTACTTATAACCCAATTCTGTATTCTCATTTGTATTTGTGGTTCATAGACGGCCAACTGGCAAATTAGTAACTTTCTAATAGCATGCTTTAAATTTAATCAAGGTATAAACAGTTTATGAGAGTTATTTTGCTGTAGCATATAGTGTCTGCAAATATATTTGAGTAGGATATTTATGTTCATCTCAGGAATATTTCTACAGGCATTTAGGGAAACTTAGGCAAGACTTCATTTTCAGTGACCAACAAGCAAATTTATTACAGATTTTCCATATGATGTTGCTGTTATGAAAATCAGATTTCTTTCTAGTATACTAGGAACTGACTTTTACTACTAATGTTCTATAAACACACAGAAGATATGTAATCTGTTTGCTGCAACCTTACAACACTAAGAATATGAACATTTTTCTCTATAAGATATATTGGTATACGATCTAGATATGATAAGTTAGTCTAGCAGAACTAAGAGGTGGACAGGAAGTTTTAATTCTTTTGGGCTGTTAGCTTGACATTCCTAAGAGGGCTCTTACACAAACAGTAATAAACTGTTTTAGTATTTTAATAAATTGTTTTAAGAATCTATTAGGATTAATTACCATATGAGTTCTGGTTAATGTATTTGTGTAGTAACAGTGATCTGGACAGCAGAATATTTTGACAGCAGAATATTTTGACAGCAGAATATTTTGACAGCAGAATATTTTGACAGCAGAATATTTTGACAGCAGAATATTTTGACAGCAGAATATTTTGACAGCAGAATATTTTGACAGCAGAATATTTTGACAGCAGAATATTTTGACAGCAGAATATTTTGACAGCAGAATATTTTGACAGCAGAATATTTTGACAGCAGAATATTTTGACAGCAGAATATTTTGACAGCAGAATATTTTGACAGCAGAATATTTTGACAGCAGAATATTTTGACAGCAGAATATTTTGACAGCAGAATATTTTGACAGCAGAATATTTTGACAGTTTGTAAAAGGTTTCAATTTTGTGTTATGTTAATTGTTTATGCCTATGTTTCAAATATGTTCATATTGTGTCTGCAAGTTAGTGATGAAGTTACCACTTAGCTGTGCAGGCAGACACTGTATTAAAGACTAGGTGTGAGAGGTCAAGATATCATTAAAATTTTATTTGAAACTATTTAGTAGACGAGATGCTTGTTGGTTATCAGTTATACTTAAAAGAAGAAACTGTTTCACTAAAATTACTTTTAATGTTCATCCTACAGCTTTTAACATTTGTCAGTCTCCATAAATAAATAATGTTAAAATGTTTATACATTGTGAGGTAAGACCTCTAGGATGCAATTTAGTCTTTGCAGACTGTATACCATGCATTTGATACAAACACTCATCAGGCATGCATATCTTGTGTCATCACAGTCATTTCACAAACAAAATTATGACAGCAGGGAAGTTTCACAAGTCTTTTCCAAGTCTCTCAATTTCTTCCACAAAGTAATCCATATCAGTGTGAGTTAAGGCAGAATTCTGGAGGACTAAACGGAAGAAGTTTGGATGATCATTCAGTGGCTGATATGTAATCATCATTGTACCTTCCTTCATCATTCTTTCCTTAATTTTGGGAGCCACCTGAAATCAAGAAGGTATGTAACATGAAACATTAATTCCATTTATTTCTGTTTATTTTATACCGAATTTGCAAATAATTCATGGTGATGCAGGGCACCTAAAGAAAGATTTTGTAAATGCTATTTCAATATACATCATAACCTGTCGAGACATACAAGTTAGATGTAATTGGCACATGTTGCACATTTCAGTTTATTTCTAGAGTGGTGTAACTTAAGAGCTGGATAGGGGTGGAATAGTTAAGGGACTGAGCAGCAAGATTATCAATCCCTCATTCAATAGGTAGTCCCTCTTGAGTTACTGATGTCAGCCAGAAATTTAACGAAATTTTCACAGTAAGAAAAAGGTAAAATCTAGGCATTGAAAGCAATATTGATGTCAGATATGAAAAGCAATGTAGAGGGATAAAAAATTATATAGAACAGGCGAGTATGCAGATCAGAGCAGATGATTACTTCTCACAGCTCATCTATGACAAGATACCTCACCCACATCTCCCCCTTCCCCAAATCATTCACCCATACTGACCAGACAAAAGACTAAGGCAGTAACACAAGTTATGCTTTCTCAGTGAAAGATGTATAATAGTACAAATGATAAGGCTAACAAGGTAATGAGCTTTAGCAGAATCACCAGTATTATAGAGGTGAAAGGAAGTTCAGTAGGTGTGTGGGTGGCCACAGTCTAGTGTCCTATTATGTACACACATGCATATGTCTTCCCAGTCGCAGGGGGGAAAGCATAAAATTAGAGTTGATAAGAGCCAGAAACGAGAAAAATTGAAGGGAAAAGAGCAGTGGCAACAGCTAAATGCAACAAAGGATGGCAAAGGGGAGTAATTTATAATTTTTCAACCAAGGTAACAATTTTGAACAGTGGATGATCTGTGGTGTAAAATATTTGTTTCCACAAGCTCCTGCAGGAATGAAATCCATTATTCCTTTGAAGAGAGTGTAGGAATAAAAAGAACTCATTTCCCCAGGCATATAGGCTTATCAACTCTTTGGAAAACAAACCATCTGATAATCAGAAGATAGTAATTGGTTAACATGGGAGAGTAAGATTGATGAAAAGATATCTTTTTGAAGACTTAACTTTACTTTCACTTTAGTGGCATGAAGTAAGTATTTGGGTGTGTGTCAGCTGAACTGAACAAATTATTTACAAGAGTTTAGTTTGCAGTGGAAGAAGAACTTACCTTGTGTAATTTGTCTTTAAAATCTGCTTCATTTTCTTTGCCATGGAGAGATGGTGGAATGTACCAGAAACATATATTTGTGCACTCTGGTTCATTTAAAACCATTCTGAAGTCTTCTCTCTGTTTAATTTGTTTTGTGAAATATTCAGCATTATCAAACACTGTGTCAATATGTTTTTCCAAACCATTAGTGCCCTGCAGGGAAAATATTCACTTACATTTCATTTTTTATCAGAATTCAAAGTATATTAATGTAGGAAACACTTTTAGAAGAAATTCCTTGAATTTAAATGAAATTAATGCACATGAATATTCTACCTTTGCTTTCCACATCATCCAGAATTTTATGACATCTGCTCTCCTGCCACACTGCACATGCTTATCTCCTGTGTCATATTTAGTGTCATAAAATTTATCCTTTTGAAATAGATACTGAGCACTTTCTGAGTGGCAGTCAGCTAAAATATTTTCATGTCTCAACAAGAATGTTGAGCACTGCTGTGGTGCTGTTAGCAGTTTGTGTGGATTCCATGTCACAGAATCAGCTCTGAAAGAATGTTTATAAATATGATGCATAGACACTTAAGTAAATTTCAAAGTGAGCTGCAACCCTTCATTACTGTCGAGAATTTCAATGAAGGAGCAAATATTTTATGCAATAGAACCACTTTGTAGCTGTTCCATAAAATGTAAAGAATTAACAGCTGAGAATCTGAAGCACATGAAACACATGAAACTTTAGTTTCCAAAACTGTTTTCTGGGAATTATTTTAATAAATGTGGTCACAAATTTTAGACTGTGTAGCTATGACTATAAATTTGAGGTTTGTGACATGCCAGTCCATCAGGTTTACTAACAACTCAACTTTTCCAGTCTCAGTTCCAAATATCTTTCATTATTTAATACACAGAACTCAAGATCATAGACCATTGTTAGCAAAATCACAAAATAGAAAATATGAGTTATAAGGAACATTTATATGGTAAATCATTAAAGACTGAAGTATGATTCATAGTAAGTTTTCCCTCAACTTACAATTCTATTCCCTTTAGCAAGTGACGGTGCTTCTTAGACATGAGAGCTCCACCACCCCATGCTGCATCAACATGAAGCCACAAATTATACTTTTTACACAGGTCAGCTATCTCTGGGATTGGATCAAATGCACCAAGAACTGTTGTACCTGGAAATAGGTATTATTTGTAATGAAACAATTTAATTGTAGGAAATAAATGTGCACTGTATGTTACATTATGTAATATGTACGGACAAATAATGTGGTATGCAGTCCAAAGACTGGTTTGATGCAGTTCTACATGAACAATCATTTTATCACTGCCTTAAATGTGAAATTATAGACTATTGTAGGGTATTTCATATTTATAGCAATATCAGCTATACGTTTGAAAATGGAAAACTCATGAATAACAGGATTTTTGTTGTGTACATACCAGCTGTTGCTGAAACCATAAAAGGCAATGCTCCTTCATTCAGTGCTCTTTGGATTTCCTGTTCTAGGTGTTTCACATCCATTTTTCCTCTAGCATCACATTCTATGAGATACACATTGTCAGAACCAAGACCAAGGAAAGAAGCCATTTTCTTCACAGAATAGTGAGCATCCTGTGATGTAAAAAGGACCATCCGTGGAAGACCATGAAGACCTTGTTTCTGAAAATGGGGGAAAAATTTTTCAGATTATTAAACACCATATAATTTGTGAGCCTACAACAGTTTAGGCTGAGTATACTTCACAGAGCACAAAATGAAGCAGTGTCAAAAAATAGGTATCAAAAGAAATATGGAAGACAGTAGAATAGATAGGTCAGGACATGGGTTGTGACCTCCAAGTGTCATTTACTTGCTAATCTTAAAATATAATTTTGCCAAATTACAAACTGAACAGATGAGTCAAAAATCCCCATGTTTCATTAGATCTGTTTTTAAACAGATAGATACTCTAGCATCCAAAAACAAGTCACAAGCTGCCATTGTGAACCAGCAATTCGAATTTAGTCAAGTTTTCAAATAAAATAAGATCTAGTTCAAAGATGTCTACCTTTGAGTTGAATTTTGGTGAAGCACAGCTTCTTAGGACATTACTGTTTGTATGTATGGAAGTAATGATTGCCAAGGAGGAAGGAGCACGGAACTTAGAAACTTATTACTCAAATTGGAAAAACTTGCAGGTTATCTGGTGCATCACTATTAAGGACTTTTCTTCTATAAAAAGGTGAAGTGTATGAACTTCATAGGCAGCAAAATAGTGCAATATCAACTTAAGTTTTCAAGGAATCTTCTGTAGTGTGTGTATTAGACGTAATTTTGAGATCTGCTGTGGAGGTGTATTTTGAGATTTCAAGAGACTGTTACAAATATGGTTACATACTGTATGTTTCATTTGAAGGTTAAGTTACCCAAGTTACCTCTGTTCTTTCAGCTTTTAGTTTACTGAAACATATTTAAATGATTTTGTGGAAAATCAAGGCAGAAAGTGGTAAAAGTGAATGTGTATTCAAATGGGGTGAGAAAATGCAAAGAGGGAAGTAATGGTACCGAGTAAAGACAATGAAGACTAGATGACCAAGAACTAAATGCAAAGTAGAAAAGTGCTGCTAATACCATCTCAGGAAACATCTTTTGTATTACCTTTATATGTGGCGCTGCATGGTAGCGTGCACAGCTTATTGCATATCCATTGGCCACAGATCCTCCTGGGCAGAAAATGCCATCACCACGGCCTCCTGGAAATCCAACTATTTGCCGCATCTGCTGCAGGACAGTTTCCTCCATCAGTGTAAACACTGGTGCTACCTCATATGTGTAGACACTGGGATTGAGTGCATCACTCAACCACTGCCCCACCAGACCATAGGGATCCACACTGAAACAACAGTAAGCCATCAGTGAAAGCATTCAGTTCTATTTTCCAATAGTACAGTGGATGATTACATAGCCTAGATTTCAACAATTTCTGTATACCCTATGATGTTTAACAAGGAGTCATAAGAAGATCTCTACACTGAATTAACCTTACCCGTAGGTAGTAATGGACCATTGTAATAGAAATTTCTGAGTCTTTAGCAAGGTGCAATTTCACTTTCCTCCCCAAATAATTATAACCTTTCCAAACCTGAATTATGTACCAACCAGCCAGAGGTAATTTATAGAAAATTTCCTCTTCTGGCTGGACATTTGATATGTGACAAAATTATATTTTGCTGCCGAATGCGATGCTTCTGCACAGTTGCTTGCAGAGTACAATTGTAGTTTCAACGTAGCGTTACCTATGTCTAAACATCTTTAGAGGTCAGATAAAGCATATTAATAAAATTATGCCTCCAACTGTGGTCTCCTGTTATTGAGCTTTTACGATATGTAGCACGAGACGAAACAAGCACTGTAACAATGTTTGAGGTACGAAGGCGAGCGAGTATGCCGGGGCTTACCACAGTTAACACAAATGACTGGACCATAATTAAAGAGTCAAAAATTAAAATAACTTTTCCAGACTTAGTCATTTTATGCCTAAGAATGTTAACATAGTTAACTCTCAGAATGACCAAATGAATGTTAGGCAAAATGTACGACCTTAAGAAAAAAGTGGCGCTGAATAATACAGGGTGTTACAAAAAGGTACGGCCAAACTTTCAGGAAACATTCCTCACACACAAAGAAAGAAAATATGTTATGTGGACATGTGTCCGGAAACGCTTACTTTCCATGTTAGAGCTCACTTTATTACTTCTCTTCAAATCACATTAATCATGGAATGGAAACACACAGCAACAGAATGTTCCAGCGTGACTTCAAACACTTTCTTACAGGAAACGTTCAAAATTTTCTCCGTTAGCATCCACCCTCCGCCGCATGGAATTCCTGATGCGCTGATGCAGCCCTGGAGAATGGCGTTTTGTATCACAGCCGTCCACAATACGAGCACGAAGAGTCTCTACATTTGGTACCGGGGTTGCGTAGACAAGAGCTTTCAAATGCCCCCATAAATGAAAGTCAAGAGGGTTGAGGTCAGGAGAGCGTGGATTCCCTGGAATTGGTCCGCCCCTACCAATCCATCGGTCACCGAATATGTTTTTGAGAAGCGTACGAACACTTCGACTGAAATGTGCAGGAGCTCCATCGTGCATGAACCACATGTGTCGTACTTGTAAAGGCACATGTTTTAGCAGCACAGGTAGAGTTTCCCGTATGAAATAACGTGCTACATTGAACGAGAGTAGGTGGAAAAACATGGGGCCCAATCAAGACATCAACAATGCCTGCCCAAACGTTCACAGAAAATCTGTATTGACGTGATTGCACAATTGCGTGCGGATTCTCGTCAGCCCCCACATGTTGATTGTGAAACTTTACAGTTTGATGATGTTGGAATGAAGCCTCATCCGTAAAGAGAACATTTGCACTGAAATTAGGATTGACACATTGTTGGATGAACCATTCGCAGAAGTGTACCCGTGGATGCCAATCAGCTGCTGATAGTGCCTGCACATGCTGTACATGCTGTACATGGTGTACATGGTACGGAAACAACTGGTTCTCCCGTAGCACTCTCCATACAGTGACGTGGTGAACGTTACCTTGTACAGCAGCAACTTCTGACGCTGACATTAGGGTTATCGTCAACTGCACGAAGAATTGCCTCGTCCATTGCAGGTGTCTTCGTCGTTCTAGGTCTTCCCCACTCGCGAGTCATAGGCTGAAATGTTCCGTGCTTCCTAAGACGTCGATCAGTTGCTTCGTACGTCTTCATGTCGGGACACCTTCGTTCTGGAAATCTGCCTCGATACAAACGTACCGCGCCACGGCTATTGCCCCGTGCTAATCCATCCATCCATCAAATGGGCATCTGCCAATTCCGCATTTTTAAACACTGCACTGACTGCAAAACCACGTTCGTGATGAACACTAACCTGTTTATGCTACGTACTGATGTGCTTGATGTTAGTACTGTTGACATGCGACTCATTGCTCAACACAAGCACCCAAGTCAACATTGCCTTCCTTCAATTGGGCCAACTGGCGGTGAATCGAGGAAGTACAGTACATACTGACGAAACTAAAATGAGCTCTAACATGGAAATTAAGCGTTTCCGGAGTCTACATAACATCTTTTCTTTATTTGTGTGTGAGGAATGTTTCCTGAAAGTTAGGCCGTACCTTTTTGTAACACCCTGTATAACTAGAAAGCTAAAAATTGGTCAGAATATGCAAATGTGTGTCAATTCAAAGTTAACCCTTTCAACCATATCAGAGTAGGTAATACTTTGGTTAAAATCTGCGTTTTTATGCAAAATTGAAACCGCTCAGTGTTTGACTCTGAAGCTGAAAATTCATATTTAGCCTCAGTTTTATGTTTAAGCATTAAATACGTTACACCAATAAGCTAAATGTGAGTTAAGTTTTTACAAAAACCCAAATGTGGAAAGGAAACGTCCTTATCATTTGCATTTGTAATAGAAAGTTACAATTACAGCACTACGACATTCATTCATTCATTCATGAAATACAGCTGTACCAAGTTTCAAAATTATTGTAAATAATGGTCAGAAGGATTCTTAAAGAGGCACATCAGAGGTCATGTTCTGTTTGATTCGTTCTAATAATTGTAGCTGGCTAAATTTAAATGCAGACGAGCTAATGTTTTTTCAGTAACTAAAGCAAATTTAAGTATTAATAAAAATCAAAATTTTAAATTCTGAATTGACAGACAATATACGTACAACAATGGGGGGCATTTAAATACTGCTACTAGTACGCAGAGTCGTCTATGTACCGTTTTGCGGTCCACTGCACTCTTATATACACCACTGGCCATTAAAATTGCTACACCATGGAGATAACGTGCTACAGACGCGAAATTTAACCAACAGGAAGAAGATGCTGTGATATGCAAATGATTAGCTTTTCAGAGCATTCACACAAGGTTGGCACCGGTGGCAACACCTACAACGTGCTGACAGGAGGAAAGTTTCCAACTGATTTCTCATACACAAACAGCAGTTGACCGGCGTTGCCTGGTGA
Source organism: Schistocerca nitens (assembly GCF_023898315.1). Lineage (NCBI taxonomy): Eukaryota > Metazoa > Arthropoda > Insecta > Orthoptera > Acrididae > Schistocerca > Schistocerca nitens. The sequence continues at coordinate 384,344,222 of NC_064617.1, read as the reverse complement.
AACGTTGTTGTGATGCCTCGTTTAAGGAGCAGAATTGCGGACAATCACGTTTCCGACTTTGATACAGGTCGGATTGTAGCCTATCGCGATTGCGGTTTATCGTATCGCGATTTCGCTGCTCGCGTTGGTCGAGATCCAATGACTGTTAGCAGAATATGGAATCAGTGGGTTCAGGAGTGTTATACGGAACGCCGTGCTGGATCCCAACGGCCTTGTATCACTAGCAGTCGAGTTGACAGGCATCTTATCCGCATGGCTGTAACGGATCGTACAGTCACGTCCCGATCCCTGAGTCAACAGATGGGGACGTTTGCAAGACAACAACCATCTGCACGAACAGTTCGATGACGTTTGCAGCAGCATGGACTATCAGCTCTGAGACCATGGCTGCGGTTACCCTTGACGCTGCATCACAGAGAGGAGACCTTGCGATGGTGTACTCAACGACGAACCTGGGTTCACGAATGGCAAAACGTCATTTTTTCGGATGAATCCAGGTTCTGTTTACAGCATCATGATGGTTGCATCCGAGTTTCGCGACATCGCGGTGAACGCACATTGGAAGTGTGTATTCGTCATCGCCATACTGGCGTATCACCCAGCGTGATGGTATGGGGTGCCATTGGTTACACGCCTAGGCCACCTCTTGCTCGCACTGAAGTCACTTTGAACAGTGGACGTTACATTTTAGATGTGTTAAGACCCGTGGCTTTACCCTTCATTCGATCCCTGTGAAACCTTACATTTCAGCAGGATAATGCACGACCACATGTTGCAGGTCCTGTACGGGCCTTTCTGGATACAGAAACTGTTCGACTGCTGCCCTAGCCAGCACATTCTCCAGATCTCTCATCAATTGAAAACTTCTGGTCAATGGTGGCCGAGCAACTGACTCGTCACAATACGCCAGTCACTATTCTTGATGAACTGTGGTATCGTGTTGAAGCTGTACCTGTACACGCCATCCAAGCTCTTTTTGACCCAACGCCCAGGCGTATGAAGGCCGTTATTACGGCCAGAAGTGGGTGTTCTGAGTACTGATTTCTCAGGATCTGTGCACCCAAATTGGGTGAAAATGTGATCACATGTCAGTTCTAGTATAATGTATTTGTCCAATGAATACCCGTTTATCATCTGCATTTCTTCTTTGTGTAGCAGTTTTAATGGCCAGTAGTGTAAATACAGTCAGAGATGCAGTGGTAAGACACTTTGCACCGAGATATCAAACTGTCCGTGTCAATCAAACGCCCGCATACGTTGCGGTTCATGTCATGCCAGACTAATCAGTTTTCGGTAAAAGTGGGAATTGACCTCGCGAAGTCTGTACACTGTCCTGGATCGCTTTGGTTTGACGGAAGTAACCGTATGCTTGCCGCCCGTAAGTTGACAAAACCGCATGGCAAGCGGCGAGATTATTTTCCACTTTCCGTGCGAGCAATTTTATTTTAGTGATAAGAAGTTTGGGCGATAGACTATCCGAGTTTCTCAAGGAGGTCGCCTCTGAACTGTCAATAGTGCTATTTCTGGTAGGGGTATTAGTTACAAAACTAAGACATTTCATTTCATGCGTATGAACTACGGACTATTCACCAGTTAAAATTAAACTTCGTTTGTGATCCTTTCATGAAACAGCAAGAACGAGATTTTCTTTCAGTTAGCACAGAGTAATTTGGACTGCAGACTGGAAATTATGGGCAGTATGTTCTCCATCGCTCTCTGGATGACAAAAAATAAATTTCAGGCTCTTTTAGACGGCGAAGGTTGGTGGAAGGCACACACATACAATTTAGGAGTCTTTTCATAGCGACGTAACTAAGAATGACCGTTTGCTTATTACCTGCCGCCCCACAGGCACACTGTATAGACTGCAACATAATACTCTTGTTATGACAAGAGGGCTCAAATGATTGTAGTAATGCTTATCTAATCTCCTGCCAGACAAATCTGAACAAGTGGCGAGAACATTGTTTCCAAAACACCACCTACCACTAAAACGGAGTAAAACGGAGTAAAGAGAAAACTAATAGTTTTGCACAACAGAAAATCTTTATGTTTAGCACGCAATAAAGTTCAGTTGTGGGCTATGTAAGTACTTTGAGCTGTGGCGGCAGCCCAAATTCTACACTGAAGTGACTTAGGTCATGGAATACCTAATATCGTGTGGGACCTTTTCCCAGCATAGTGGAGCAACTCGACATGGCATGGACTTAAGTTATACGTCTCCTGAAGAAATACTGAGCCATGCTGCCTCTACAGCCAACCATAACTGCGGAAGTATTGCCAGAGCAGAATTTTGTTTAGTAAGTGACTTTTCGATTATGTCCCATACATGTTCAATGGGAGTCATGTTGGGCAATCTGTGTGACCGAATCATTCCCTCGAATTGTCCAGACTGTTCTTCAAAACAATCAGGAACAGTTGAGTCCCAGTGACAATTTGGGAACATTAAGTCCACGAATGGCTGTAAATGGCCACTATTTGGCTGAATGTGACCATTTTCAGTCAATCAGTCCTGTTGAGCCAGAGGGCCCAGTTCATTCCATTTTAACACATTGCACATCATTGTTGAGCCACCACCAGTTGACCAGTTGGCAACTTTGATCCATGGCTTCGTGACGTCTGTGCCAGACTAACCATACCATCAGCTTTTATCAATTGATATCTGGGCTCTTGTGACAACGGCACTTTTTTTCTAGTCGTCTAGGGTCCAACCGTTAAGATCACGAGCCCAGGAGAGGCGCTGCAGACGTCGTGCTGATATAAAAGACACTCGCGCCGGTTGATGCCATAGGCAATTGACGCCACATGTCGCCGCATTGTCCAAACGGATAAGCTTGTACGTCCCACGTTGATTTCTGTAGTTATTTCACGAAGTGTTGCCTGTTTGCTACTACTGACAACTACACTAACGCCATTTTTCTCGGTCGTTAAGTGAAGGCCGTCGGCTTCTGCATTGTCCGTGGTGAGAGGTAATGCCTGAAATTTGGTATTCTCGACACTTGTCACTGTGGCTCTCTGAATATTAAATTACCTAACAATTTTCGAAATAAAATTTCCCATGCGTATAGCTCTAACTACGAGGGGGACCCAAAAGAAACCGGATTGTCAAAAAATGTATTCATGAACCATTTTACAAAATTACTTCAATCACCTTCAAAATACTCTTCATTACATGCGATGCACTTGTCAAGTCTCTTCTCACTGTTGGAAGCATGTTTGGAACTAAGTTTGATATTGTCCAGTGCCCTTTGCGAAGCTTTTTTACCGCCTCCACATCGTCATAACGCTCCACTTCTAGCGTTTTTTTTCATTCGTGGAAATAGGAAAAAGTCGCACGGGGCTAATTCCGGCGAATACGGAGCGTGGGGAACAAGACCACCTCCGAGATGCCAAATAGTGGGTCACTCGTAAGGCCGTGTGTGCTGGCGGCGTTGTGATGCAGAAACCAGTCACCTGATCGCCAAAGTTCCGGGCGTTTCCTCCTCACATCCTCTTACAGACGCCTTAAAACATCGAAGTAAAAGTGCTGGTTAACAGTGGCCAGGGGGGGTACGAATTCCCGATGCACAATCCCACGAACATCAAGAAAATGATCATCGTCTTCGCATTTGACCTCACTTGGTCTGGGAGAGTTGGGAGTCTTCCACTGGCTTGACGCTTTCTTGGTTTCTGGGTCATACCTGTAACACCAACTCTCATCCCCTGTAATGACTATGTTCAAGGAGTTTGGATCACGTGCAATCTGTTTTCAAATCCCGACACATTCATGTGGATGTGTTTTTCTGCTCTTGTGAGAGAAGGCGCGGAACAAATTGAGCAGCAACACGTCTCATGTGCAAATCCTCACTCAAAATCCGCTGGCACGAGCTCCAACTGATTCCTGTCTGCTGAAATTTGGTCGATCGTTTGGCGGACCTTTTCAATGTTCTCATTTCGCGATGTTGAAGGGCGTCCAGAACGAGCTTGGTCTTCAACACACATCTCACCACGGTTAAAGCGCTCAAACCACTAAAACCTGTGTGTAGCTCATAGCGTCGTCCTGGAAAGCTTCCTGAAGCATTTGGTGTGTCTCCGTTGCAGTATTTTTAAGCAGGAAACAATTTGACACACACTGTTCTTTTGAAGTTGCCATTACGACTTCGCAGAGGCAACCAGTCAACAGTCAGAGAAACAATACCACACTTGCACGTTCAGCTCTACACTGACGCCGTCTGCACAGCTGTTTCATTAAGGTGTCTACTAACACCATCTAGCGTGAGAACCCTGCACTACGTCTACGAATGGCAGCGCCCTCAGAGTCCTGTTTCTTTTGGGTCCCACTCGTACCATTCCACGCTCGATATGTTAACTCCCATCGTGCGCCCATAAGCACGTCAGACATCTTTTCACATGAATGACGTGGGTGCAGATGACAGTTCCGCCAGTGCACTTCCCTTTTATACCTTGAGTACGCTATACTACCGCCATATGTATATGTGCACTTCACTATCCCATGATTTATTACCTCAGTGAATTAGAAGGTTACTGTGACAGCACTTCTTAGGCTGCATATGCTAAGGTCACACGGGAGATGGAAGGCCCGATACCAACAGGAGTGGCGTGGCAGACAGGCCGTGGGCAAAGCACATTGGAATCGCATTGGCAGGAGGCTTGAACGGTTGTGCTTCAGAATAGTGGTAAATATGCCGTATAGAGCAGTAAATTTATATTTTGGAACTATAAGATAGTCACTACTGAAGAAGCTACTGGATGCTCCTATTAAAGTCTAATTGTTCACTGTCTTTTCCGCTTAAATGAAGAATCGCTGCCGTAGAATGGTGTATCGGGTTTTACGACAAGTAGGAGTGAAAAGTCTGCGATAGAGTAAATTTAAAATATTACCCGTACCTGTATATTCCTTAATTACGATGATCCAATTCATTTCTACTTTTCAGAAAAGCTGATTGATTCAAGCCAGTTCGTCTCAAGAGCGTCAATTATTTTAGCGGAGGCCCTGTATCAGCGATACCGCACATTAAGAAAGGCAAAATTATCAAAGAAACATTGTAAAAATCTATGACTTCATACTATGAGTCGTTAAAGTGAGTATGCTGCAACTAACGTTTGCCAAATTCGTCGATTTAGTCATGACTGGCTGATCTGTACGTAGCCCAAGGTCAGGGTTACTTTGAAGGATGAGTATAGTTTTGAGCTGCCGAATTTAGCGGCTGTAATTGCCAAAGGCTGTGGTAACAGATTGATTTATAGTAGCGGTGCATGTTATGTCAGCGCCGTATGTAAGCTGTTGACGTCAGCGGAACACCAGTTGGACTGCGCTCATTTTAGTTGCTTGACTTTATACGTCGAGCCTTAACAGATACTTATTTGCTTGTATTTATGGCCATCAAGAAATGTGGACAGCGAAAGTAAACAAATGAATGTTAAGAGTACAAATCAAGAACCAAAAATACGAACACGGTTTGGAGACTCATTTGGTGAATGATTTTGAGATCATTCTCGCAGGCGAAAATACTTTTAATTCTTGTTATGTTGAGTCCGTAACTTGTAGCTAATCAATTTTAAATGAATTGCTTAAAGTTATGAAAATTTCTTTTGTGTCGTTTGGTATTTGAATGTTTTTACGTGTGTTATGAATGCAGCTTTGTTTCATAAGTTAGGCAGAGAGGAAACGTCAGCAAGTAACGAGTGATGCATAGTACGAGGGACGTTCAGTAAGTAATGCAACACTTCTCTCGGCCAGTTTCGGTCTAAAACTGGAATTAGTTGTGGGACAGCGCTGAATATTGCCGTTTTAGTCTCTATAGTTTCATGAAATTTTCATAGATTGTGGCGCGATATATAGCCTTCAAAATGGCATCTGTAACAGAGGTGCGTTCCAAGTAGAGAGCTGTCATTGAGCTGCTTTTGGAGGAAAACCAGAGCGTCGCTGATATATGCGCTCGCGGAATGCACACGGATACCAAGCAATGAACAAAAGCATGGAGAGTCATTGGGAGAGTGGTCTCATCTTCAAACCGACGTCACGCAATCCTGCCCAGTCTCCCACGTACCGGCCGCATACACACAACTGTGACTCCTATGTTTGAACGTATGGGCCCATTAGAGGTGATCGACGGATCACCATCACCTCTCTGCCCAAGTGGAGTTCTGTTGGTAGTAATAACACATTCAGCAATTGGGATACTCAAAGGTAGGTAGGTAGGTGCGCGCGTGTGCGTCCTCTGGGCTTCTCGGCGCTTAAGAGGAAGGAAGACCATAAAGAGCATATGTGCTGATTTGCTAGTGCGTTGCAAGGCTAACCTGGACAATTTTTTGTCTAACATTGCCACAGGCAATGAAAAATGGGTTCATCAGTTCTAACCGGGAACAAAATGGGAATCCGTTGAGTGGTGCCACAACATCCCTCCTCCGAAGAAAAAGTTGAAAGCTGCACCTTCAGCTACCGAAGTCAAGGGGACTGTTTCCTGGGATTATTGTGTTTGATGTCCTCCCTCATGGTGCAACGATCAACTGAAGTATATTGTGCTAGTGAAGAAACTACTTTGTCTTGTTCGTCACCAAAATCTGCAAACGAACTTTTTCTCCTGTGCACCTAAGAGCAGTTCACAAAACGTCATTTTACTGTTCTCTAATCCACCATACAGCCCAGATCTCGCACCTTTGGAGTTCCCCGTTTGGCCCAATGAAGGATACACTCCACAGAAAGCAGTAAGCAGATGATTGACGTTATGGATGCAGGAAGACGTTGGCTCCTAAGTCTACCAGTACAGTGGTACCATGTGGGGATACAGGCCCTGCCAATAAGATGATTTAAGGTCGTTTCATCGCCGAAAAATAGTTTTGAAGCCAGAATACAGGGGAATAAAATGGTGTACTGGATTCCTGAATAAATGCAACCTGCTTTCAGAAAGATGCAGGTGTTGCATTAGTTTATTAGATTAGTTTTTCGTTCCATAGATCCGTGCTGAGGGGATCCTCGTGGATGTGGAACATGTCATTTTTTTAAAGCTGAAATAACAATACAAATAGTATGAATATATACATCATTTGTTTCTATTAAAAATAATGTCAATGGAGTAGAAGGAGTTTGCCACTAGTACGTCTTTCAGGGTCCTTTTAAACTGATCTTTATTTTTAACTAAATTTATGTTTGCTGGCAAATTATTGAAGATTAGTGTTCCTGAGCAGTGGACCCCTTTTTGAACTAAAGTAAGTGCTTTTAAGTCCTTGTGCAGATCATTTTTGTTCCTGGTATTGTATGTATGAACTGAGCTGTTTGTTGGAAAAAGATAGTTTATTTAGGACAAATTTCATTAAGGAGTAAATATACTGAGAGGCAGTGATTAGTATACCCAGTTCTTTGAAGAGGTTTCTACATGACGTCCGTGAATTTACTCCACACATAATACGTATTACACGCTTTTGGACTCTGAAAACTTGTTTGACTTTAAGAGTTACCCCAAAATATTATACCATATGACATTATGGAATGAAAGTAGGCAAAGTATGCAAGCTTTTTCATTTTTATGTCGCCTATGTCAGCTAACACTAATTGCAAATACAGATTTGTTAATGCGTTTCTGCAGCTCTGTGGTGTGTTCCTCCCAACTGAATTTATTATCAGGTTGTAATCCCAGGAATTACAGACTGTCAACCTCTTCTATCTGCTCTTCTTCATACTTTATGCAGATGCTGGGTGGAAACCTCTTACAGGTTCTGAATTGCATATAGTGAGCCTTTTCGAAGTTTAATGTCAGTGAGTTGGCTTTAAACGATTTATTAATATCCATGAAAATATCATTCGCAGATATTTCTAGAACTACACTCGACATACTATTTTTTGCAATGCTTGTGTCATCTGCAAACAAAACGAACTATGCTTCTGGCAGTGTAACTGATGAGAGATCATTAATTTATACAAGAAAAAGCAAAGGCCCTAAGATGGAACCTTGTGAGACACCACATGTAATTTCTTCCCATTCTGATGACTTAATTCACTAGTCCCTTGCACTGACACCCTTTGTTTCCTGTTAGCGAGGTATGACTAACCATTTTTTGCAGCACTGCCCGTGACACCATAGAATTCTAATTTATTTAAAAGGATGTTGTGGTTCACACAATCGAATGCCTCTGACAAATCACAGAAAGCCCTTGGTAGATTCAGTTGTAAGTCAACTAAACTTATTGTAAACTACACTCCTGGAAATGGAAAAAAGAACACATTGACACCGGTGTGTCAGACCCACCATACTTGCTCCGGACACTGCGAGAGGGCTGTACAAGCAATGATCACACGCACGGCACAGCGGACACACCAGGAACCGCGGTGTTGGCCGTCGAATGGCGCTAGCTGCGCAGCATTTGTGCACCGCCGCCGTCAGTGTCAGCCAGTTTGCCGTGGCATACGGAGCTCCATCGCAGTCTTTAACACTGGTAGCATGCCGCGACAGCGTGGACGTGAACCGTATGTGCAGTTGACGGACTTTGAGCGAGGGCGTATAGTGGGCATGCGGGAGGCCGGGTGGACGTACCGCCGAATTGCTCAACACGTGGGGCGTGAGGTCTCCACAGTACATCGATGTTGTCGCCAGTGGTCGGCGGAAGGTGCACGTGCCCGTCGACCTGGGACCGGACCGCAGCGACGCACGGATGCACGCCAAGACCGTAGGATCCTACGCAGTGCCGTAGGGGACCGCACCGCCACTTCCCAGCAAATTAGGGACACTGTTGCTCCTGGGGTATCGGCGAGGACCATTCGCAACCGTCTCCATGAAGCTGGGCTACGGTCCCGCACACCGTTAGGCCGTCTTCCGCTCACGCCCCAACATCGTGCAGCCCGCCTCCAGTGGTGTCGCGACAGGCGTGAATGGAGGGACGAATGGAGACGTGTCGTCTTCAGCGATGAGAGTCGCTTCTGCCTTGGTGCCAATGATGGTCGTATGCGTGTTTGGCGCCGTGCAGGTGAGCGCCACAATCAGGACTGCATACGACCGAGGCACACAGGGCCAACACCCGGCATCATGGTGTGGGGAGCGATCTCCTACACTGGCCGTACACCACTGGTGATCGTCGAGGGGACACTGAATAGTGCACGGTACATCCAAACCGTCATCGAACCCATCGTTCTACCATTCCTAGACCGGCAAGGGAACTTGCTGTTCCAACAGGACAATGCACGTCCGCATGTATCCTGTGCCACCCAACGTGCTCTAGAAGGTGTAAGTCAACAACCCTGGCCAGCAAGATCTCCGGATCTGTCCCCCATTGAGCATGTTTGGGACTGGATGAAGCGTCGTCTCACGCGGTCTGCACGTCCAGCACGAACGCTGGTCCAACTGAGGCGCCAGGTGGAAATGGCATGGCAAGCCGTTCCACAGGACTACATCCAGCATCTCTACGATCGTCTCCATGGGAGAATAGCAGCCTGCATTGCTGCGAAAGGTGGATATACACTGTACTAGTGCCGACATTGTGCATGCTCTGTTGCCTGTGTCTATGTGCCTGTGGTTCTGTCAGTGTGATCATGTGATGTATCTGACCCCAGGAATGTGTCAATAAAGTTTCCCCTTCCTGGGACAATGAATTCACGGTGTTCTTATTTCAATTTCCAGGAGTGCAGTATAATATGTAGTTCTTTCGAATTAGTGAACTGAGGAGTGTTAAGACTTACCCGGAGTAGAGCTGGTTGACGAAGTAGGGGTGGCCGGTCTTGACGCTGTAGCGGATGACGTCGCGCACGAGCTGCAGCAGCTGGTCGTGCGACAGCGGCTCGTCGGCGAGCTGGAGCGGCAGCGCCTCCCGCAGCTGGCGGGGCTCCCGCCACGTGGAGACGGGGCAGGCGCGCCGCGTGCCGCCCAGCACGGCGCCCTCGAGCAGCAGCTCTGCGGCCTCCCGCAGCCAGCGCCCGTGGCGGCGGCGGTCGGGCGCGCTCGCCCACCACCGGGAGCCCGCCTCCGCCTCTGCCGCCGCCGCCAGCGACTCTCGCTCTGCCACCGGCGCCGCCGCGGACACCGACGTCGCCGGCATCGCCCTGTCCCGCACCCAACACCTCATTAACTTTCGAAGATAAACTCTAAACATACCAGTGTAACGATAATACATAATACTTTTCGACTAAGCACAGAACATGGAATCAGTGATCGTAAGTAGAGATGGGTGGTTCGCGAACGAACGGGTGCAAAGGAACGGTTCACCAAGATGAACGAAAGGACCGAGGAACGAATTCGAAGGAACAATCGGTTAATAGTTCACTTCGGTCGCGACGGTCATAGTTCCCGGGAACGAGGAACGATCGGTTCATAGTTCACTAGTTCTCTTCGGTCGCGGCAGTCACTTCGGCAGTTCTCGTTCCAGCCTCGGTCGCGTACTCGTCTGTCTCCCTCGGCCGCACTCATCGTTCTTCGCATACCCACCTGTCTCAGTTCCGCTGCCGACTGCTCCTAGTTAGTTCAGTATCCAGTTGTTCGTTTCGTTCACTGCGCTCGCCTATTTTACGTGTGTTCGAAACTGTTCTTGCACTTGGTTCTGGCTATTCAGCGTCCACGACCGGTAACGAGAAAGTATTTTATAGTTAAGTAAATTACATTGTATGTAATAGGTACGTCTTTTCAGGTAACAAAAGGGCATATCAGCTCACTTCATTATATCCATGAACAGCAGAAGACATAACAAGGCACGTTTTGTTATTCACATTTTTTTGGTTTCACCGACCTGATTTAGCGGCTAACTTTCAACAATTTGCTTAATTTTTAGTGTAAGAAAAATAAAAACGATTTTCGTGTACCTTTCATATACAAAACATTACAGTTAGGAAGGCTCTCATTTTTAAGTTTGGTCGTTTCCAATTTGCATTACCTGCTAGTTTGGTTTCTTCGGAAAAAAGTGGATTGTGGGTCATTTTGGCTCAGTAGGAAAAGCAGTGCTTCTCCATTTGAAAAGACAGATTGCCATAAAATCATATTTACTTATCTTAAAAAGATTTGTTCAGAAGGAGCTTTCAAACCAAAAACTTTATTACTGCGAACTTATTATTATTATTATTATTATTATTGCTGCATTAACGTTAATGCAACATTAAAACCTAATTTTTACTAAGCGTGTGGTTCAAATGGTTCAAATGGCTCTGAGCACTATGGGACGTAACTTCTGAGGTCATCAGTCCCCTAGAACTTAGAACTACTTAAACCTAACTAACCTAAGGACATCACACACATCCACGCCCGCGGCAGGATTCGAACCTACTAAGCGTGTGACGCAACTATGAGAAAACCACATTTTATTTTATGCTTCCATGAAGTCTCTACTTCGCCTACGAACTCAGAGACAACGTGAAGTATATATAGAGTGTAAACGATTATTGTTTATAATGTAGCATAGCTATGTAGTGGAAGTCGAAGCGAAGAATTTTATACAAGACACTTGTGGTCTATTAAGTTGGGAAACAGCCATCAACAGGTTTACAAGACTACATGAGCTATAACCCATGTGCGTCGCGTGAGATTTTTATGTTCTCTTCTCCAGCTCTCTACACATCGCATCGATTGTTTCGCAATTGCTGCTTGCATTAGCTTGTTATTTCTTCACTGCCTAATTATTACATGTTTGTGTGTTGTATCTTCTCGTAACGGGCAACACATCGTAATTGGCGATCAGCCTGTACTCGGGGCCGGTTTTCCGTGCGCCACCCTATATTATTTCCCTGCGATCAGCCACACAAGGCTACGGTTGGCTGAACGACAGGTTCTGCAGAATCACAGAAATTCTGTCTAAAAGTGTGTAAGAATTCTGTAATGAATAAAAACTATACTCCAGGGGGAGGCAAGTGCCCCTCTTGATGCCATCCATCCTTCAGTCACCTAAACTACTAGTTTTCAGTTTTTCATAAGAACCATATACCAAGCACAAATGAACGGCGAACGAGTAAAAATGAACGTTTCCCAAAAAAGAACGATCAGCAGTGAACTAGTTCCCAATGATGAACGAGTTTGCCCATCTCTAATCGTGAGACCGTTGCAGCATCCCTGAATATGGAAGTAAATAGGAATATAAAAAAGGGAGGAAGATTTATCTGTTTAGCAAGATTAATAGGAGGCAGATTTCAGACTACCTAACAGATCAAAACGAAAATTTCTGTTCCGACACTGACAATGTTGAGTGTTTACGGAAAAGTTAAAGGCAATCGTAAAATGCGTTTTAGACAGGTATGTGCAGAGTAAAACTGTGAGGGACGGAAAATACCCACCGTGGTTCAACAACAAAGTTAGGAAACTACTGCGAAAGCAAAGATAGCTTCACTGCAAGTTTAAACGCAGCCAAAACCACTCACAAGGGAACCTCCCCATCGCACCCCCCCTCAGATTTAGTTACAATTTGGCACAGTGGATAGGCCTTGAAAAACTGAACACAGATCAATCGAGATAACAGGAAGTTGTGGAACTATGAAAAAATAAGCAAAATACACAAACTGAGTAGTCCATGGGCAAGAAGGCAACATCAAGGATGATGTGAGCACAGGTCCTTTGTTCAAGTCTTCCTTCGAGCGAAAACTTAACTTACTTTATTCTTGCAAAGTTATTATCTGTCCGTTCATTGACGTCTCTGTTCACTGTAATAAGTTTAGTGTCTATTTTGCGACCGCACTGCAAAACCGTGCGATTAGTAGACGAAAGGACGTGCCTCTCCAATGGGAACCGAAAACATTGGATCGCAAGGTCATAGGTCAACCGATTCCTCCACAGGAAAACACGTCTGATATATTCTATACGACACTGGTGACGGCATGTGCGTCACATGACAGGAGTATGTTGTCGACCCACTTAACTTGTACACTTGGTTAATGGGTAAAAAATTCTTCTACCTTGCCCGATTTAGGTTTTCTTGTGGATGTGATAATCACTCCCAAAAGTGATTAAAACATAAGAGTGTCACAAACTGCAACAAATGAATGCAACAGTTTCACAGTCTCAGTTTTCTCTGTGCTCTGTCAAAACATACGTTTTTGACGTTTTCAAATTTTTCCGTGTGTAGACCGTCTTCCTGTTTTCTCGATTGATCTGTGTTCAGTTTTTCAAGGCCTATCCACTGTGCCAACATAACTAAATCTGAGGGGGAGGGGGGGGGGGGGTTGCGGAGCGATGGGAAGGTTCCCTTATCAGACAAACAGAAGCTAAACGATGTCAAAATTAGCGTAAGGAGGGCTATGCGTGAAGCGTTCAGTGAATTCGAAAGTAAAATTCTATGTACCGACTTGACAGAAAATCCTAGGAAGTTTTAGTCTTACGTTAAATCATTAAGTGGATGAAAACAGTATGTCCAGACACACTGGGATGATATTGAAACAGAGGATGACACGCGTAAAGCTGAAATACTAAACACTTTTTTCCAAAGCTGTTTCACAGAGGAAGACCGCACTGCAGTTCCTTCTCTAAATCCCCCCACGAACGAAAAAACGGCTGACCTCGAAATAAGTATCCAAGGAATAGAAAAGCAACTGAAATCAGTCAAAGTCCACTGGACCTGACGGGATACCAGTTAGATTCTACACAGGGTACGCGAAAGAACTTGCCCCCTTCTAACAGCCGTGTACCGCAAGTCTCTAGAGGATCGGAAGGTTCCAAATGATTGGAAAAGAGCACAGGTAGTTCCAGTTTTCAAGAAGGGTCGTCGAGCAGATGCTCGAAACTATAGGCCTATATCTCTGACATCTGTTGTAGAATTTTTGAACTTTTTTTGCTCGCGTATCATGTCATTTCAGGAAACCCAGAATCTACTTTTTAGGAATCAACATGGATTCCGGAAACAGCGATCGTGAGAGACCCAACTCGTGAGACCCAGAAATATTAGATACAGGCTCCGAGGCAAGTGTCATGTTACTGGACTTCCGCAAGGCGTTCGATACAGTTCCGCACTGCCGCCTGATAAAGTAAGAGCCTACGGAATATCAGACCAGCTGTGTGGCTGGATTGAAGAGTTTTTAGCAAACCGAACACAGCATGTTGTTCTCAATGGAGAGACTTCTAGACACGTTAAAGTAACCTCTGGCGTGCCACAGGGGAGTGTTATGGGACCATTGCTTTTCACTATATATATATATATATATATATATATATATATATATATATATATATATATATATATATAACCTAGTAGATAATGTCGGAAGTTCCATGCGGCTTTTCGCGGATGATGCTGTAGTATACAGAGAAGTTGCAGCATTAGAAAATTGCAGTAAAATGCAGGAAGATCTGCAGCGGATAGGCACTTAGTGCAGGCAGTGGCAACTGACCCTTAACATAGACAAATGTAATGTATTGCGAATACATAGAAAGAAGGATCCTTTATTGTATGATTGTATGATTATATGATAGCGGAACAAACACTGTTAGCGGAACAAACACTGGTAGCGGTTACTTCTGTAAAATATCTAGAAGTATGCGTGCGGAACGATTTGAAGTGGAATGATCATATAAAATAGTTGGTAAGGCGGGTACCAGGTTGAGATTAATTGGGAGAGTCCTTAGAAAATGTAGTCCATCAACAAAGGAGGTGGCTTACGAAACACTCGTTCGACCTATGCTTCAGTATTGTTTATCAGTGTGGGATCCGTACCAGGTCGGGTTGACAGAGGATATAGAGAAGATCCAAAGAAGAGCAGCGCGTTTCGTTACAGGGTTATCTGTTAAGCGTGATAGCGTTACGGAGATGTTTAGCAAACTCAAGTGGCAGTCTCTGCAAGAGAGGCGCTCTGTATCGCGGTGTAGCTTGCTGTCCAGGTTTCGAGAGGGTGCGTTTCTGAATGAGGTATGTAATATATTGCTTCCCCCCTACTTATACCTCCAGAGTAGATCACGAATGTAAAATTAGAGAGGTACGAGCGCGCACGGGGGCTTTCCGACAGTCTTTCTTTCCGCGAACCATACGCGACTGGAACAGGAAAGGGAGGTAATGGAGTGGCACGTAAAGTGCCCTCCGCCACACACCGTTGGGTGGTTTGCGAAGTATAGATGTAGATGAACTGTTGGCATCTGTTGTCAGCCTACCCCTTTTACAGGCTTGCCAATACATAAAATTTTGTAACAACGTTATTTCAATTATCTGCTTATTTAGAATTCAATTTATGCCGATTCATATTCTGTCAATTTCATTCCACCTTTAGCAGACATACATGAATTTCTGCGCTGGTTTGACGTACTAATCGATACTTTTAACAAACAATTCCCATTTTGTAACTACAGGATAGTTTTTGTAAGGACTGACATTAATATTACGTCTGTATTTTTCGGAACATTTTCCAACTAAATTTTCACAATACAGGCAACTTCATAAATATTGTTAGCGAACATATTTTACGAATTTCAAGATAAAGCTAAAAGCCACGTGAAACTTAATGTGGCACTGCGGATGAAATGTTTAACTGAACGACAGTCCGTACACTAGCAAGATTATACACAGTTAAGAGCGAAAGAAACTGGTACGTCTGTCTAATACGCGTAGGGCTCCCGCGAGCACGCAGAAGTGCCTCAGCACGACTTGAGTAATGTCTGTAGTAGTGCTGGAGAAAATTGACTACGAACCCTGCATGGGCTGTCCATAAATCCGTGAGTACGAGGGGGTGGAGATCTCTTCTGAACAGCACGTTGTAAGGCATCCCAGATATGGTCAGTAATGCTAATGTCTGGAGTTTGTGGGCCAGCTGAAGTGTTTAAACTCAAGAGTTTTCCTGGAGCCACTCTAGCAATTCTAGGCGTGTGGGGTGTCGCATTGTCCTGCTGAGATTACCGAAGTCCGTCGGAATGCACATTGGACATGAATGGATGCAGGTGATCAGACAGGATGCTTAATGTGCAACCTGTCAGTCGTATCTAGACGTATCAAGGTCCCATATCACTCCAACTGCACACACCCCACATCATTAGAGCCTCCACCAGCTTGAGCCGTCCCCTGCTGACAGTCAGGTACATAGATTCATGAGGTTGTCTCCATACTCTTACACCATCTGCTCGATAAAATCTGAAACGAGACTCAGTCCGACCAGACATGTTTCCAGTCAGCAGCAGCCCAAAGTTCGTGTTGACAGGCCCAGGCGAGGGGTAAAGATTTGTGTTGTGCAGCCAGGAAGGAAGGCTACACGAGTGGGCCTTCGGCTGCCGAAATCCCATATCGATGAGGTATCGTTGAATGGTTCGCACGCTGACACGATGGCTCAGCACTGAAATTTGCAGCAATTTGCCGAAGGGTTGCACTTGTCATGTTCAACGATTCTCTTCAGTAGTCATTGGTCCCGTTCTTGCATTATCTTTCTCTGGCCGCAGCCATGTTCTGACATTCACGGTACACTTGTGAAATGGTCGTACAGGAAAATCCCCCACTTCATGGCTACCTTGGTGATACTGTGTCCCATCGCTCGTGCGCTGACTATAACACCACGTTCAATCTTGAAACCTGCCGTTGTTAACAGCAGTAACCGATCCAAGAACTGAGCAAGACACTTGTCTTACACAGGCGTTGCCAACTGCATCGCTGTATTCTGCCTGTTTACGTATCTATTTACTTTAATGCCTGTATAAGTTTCTTTGGCACTTCAGTGTATAAAGGTTATTTTAACTGAAGACATTGGTACAGCTCAAAACTACACATCGGATCAAAAAGTTAATTCCAGTTTGTGTCAGAGGGGAACATACAATGGTACTACATTCGACCTTCTCCCCCACGGTACAGGGTGGTGCTGGAGGCCAACTTTGAAATCTGAGTGAGAATTCCCTTTTTCTTACTGTAGATTACGATTCTGCGGCAAAATCTACACAAGTTTTGTCTGAAGTACTGTCTTCATGTCGCCACAGATGGCGCTGTAATCTGAGGAATTACAAAGGTACACAATCTTAATTTACGACATGCTATCAATGGCCCTTTAATATCCAGTAGCATGTGGGACTCCATGCTGCAAGGGTAGCACAGACCAGTGTTTCGTAAATTCTAATTTGAAACCCCATTCGCAACACTACAGGGGTACCCAAAAACCCATAATTCTTTTTTAAAAGCTCTATTTTCAAATTTCTTACAAATCCACCTTCTCCCTTTAAAATACTCTCCATCACAATTTATACGTTTGGCCCACCGGTGCTTCCACTGTTAGAAACAGTTTTGTAGTCCTTTAGAAATGGCTGACAGCTCCTCCCTCGGTTTTTTCCTGACTTTTTCAGTGTTGTCAGATCGGTGTCCTTTCATGTCCCTTTTCATGCGTGGAAATATGAAAGTCACACGGACCCCATGTCAGGCGAGTAAGGTGCGTGGGGCAGCGGAACCATGCCTTTTTTAGCAAAAAGCTAACAGATGGCTCTGTGTGCAGGCGCGTTGTTGTGGAAGAACCAGTCTTGTCTCCCACAAATGGGTCTTTTGACCGACACCACTGTGCAATCTTCTTAAAACCTCCAAATAAAGGGTTTTATTGACTGACAAGGGGGAACAAACACTGAACTACGCCCATGACATCAAAGCCAATCGTTTTGATGTCTGGTTCGACTTGACTTTTTTGGACGGGGCGACTGAGTCTTAAATTGGCTTTGACCGCTTCTTTGTTTTTGGGTCGTAGCCATTGCATCATGACTCATCAGTAATGACAGACAAAAAAATCTGGATCGGTTTCAAGCTACTGTTTCAAAGCACATGCCTCAACTCTACGTTCGTTGTCAGACTCCGAGGAACGAACTTGGCAGCAACCCTTTTCATTCTAAAATCTTCCGTTAAAATTTGCTGAACTGAGCTCCAAAATTAACCCACTAATCCGACAGTTTATTGTCTGGACAGTGAGCCCAAGCTCTCGACTTTTTCAATATTTTCGTCAATTCGGGCAGTTGAATTGACGTCCAGAACGAGGTTCATCAATCAACATGTCGCCGTTTTTAAATAGAGCAGACCACTTTCACTTTAGGTTTTTTTTTTTACATAGTGTCATCATGGTAAGCTGTTTTCAACATTGAAACAGGTTAAGCAGCATTTTTACCGAATAGAAAACAAATTTTTACAGCTGCACGTTGTTCACTTAAATTTGATATCTTAAAATGAACAAAACAGTGCTAGCAGAAACAATTACTGTAGATGAACAGAACAAGCGGCTTTAAACGTAATACATTTCGCAGTGTTTATTGCCCGCACACCTTATTTGGAGCACAGACATGCAAGTGGACAATAAATGTTGCAGTCACAGAAGAAAAAATGATCCTGATTTATGGGAACTATGTGAGAAATTATGTTGCTGCAGTAGTATGCCTAGCGCTTTCCAGAGCAAACTCTGTCTCTTTTTCTTTTACAAGGTCGTGAATGTTAAAAATAGCAAACTAAACCGCATAATTTCACAGCACAGCTTAGCACGTTATGTTTCGCAGTCGGTTTTACAGAGACTATTGTATATTATTCGATTTGCCTTTAAACGCTACGTATGCTGCTCGTAAGTCTCATTGATTCCGCGATCATGTAGGCGGCTTGCCTTGCTCGTTATTTTAAAGTCTCAATGATATTTTTCCAAATAAACCACGATATGAAATAAAATTGTAAGTCTGCAACGCACCAAATTACCACGAACTGACGAATTCAACCTTCGCAACGCACTGAAGACAATCGCCACCGATAACACTGAAATATCGCTTTAAGTTTTGTTCTTTTTCGTAAAATATTCAATGCAGAATTTGTTGTTACGAAAACATGCGACAGCAGAACTGTCAAACTAAACGTCACATTTATTTCATCGAAATTTGCATACAAAAATACCATACAAATTGCCTATTTTTCCGGTGGGTTTTCCAAAAAGTTTCTTTCGTACAAAACTTACTCTGTTACGAACACAAAAATACGCCATATATTTCGAGGCCTTCTCAAGTGATGAACTTTAATATGTTCGACAATTTTTATTTATATATATTTATTGTATCGCAGTATATAGACAAAGATTACAAAATTACCTATCAGCTTATGAACAGCTCTCCAGCATAAAATAAATGCCAGCAGCTGTATACGATTATCAAGGTCTTAAGCATTCTATTATCAACTAACTCGTCGCTGTCAGAAAATCTTCAGAGGGACCGTTGTAGAACATGTTTCTACAACATCAGCAACCGGGTAGTTGATCGTCAGTCACCCAATGGTGATGAAAATATGCCCCACTTACGGAGAATGCTGCATATCTTCCATGTCCTATTCGGATGAGATTCAGGGTAGTCTAAATCGCTCGAGGCTTGTCAAATCCAGGGGGTTTCTGCTGGATGCACGGCTGTTTCAGGCGTTTTAGGGGATACTTGTTGCCAGCAGTGTTCCCATTCATTGCTAGTACTTTATTCAGTTTCCGTGAGTTCTGGTTGTGACAAGAGTGGGATGTCTATCGTAATCTTTTTCGCCCCCACAGGGAACGTATCGTTAAATATTGGTAGGCTGGGGTTGTCAGCAATCTTCTGCAATTCTTGTAGTATTGTTTTTGTATAGGGAACACGCAACTCAGATCTGTGTCCACAGTATTAGTGATAAGGTGAGAAAACCGTCCCGAAACACATGCTACAAAATGCCACGTTTTTCTGCGCATGTACCCCGACATCAATATGGGATATGATCACGAAGCACACGTACACAGGCCGCACAACGGGTTGGCATGCTCTGGATCAGGTGATCGAGCCCTGCTGGGGCATAGCCTCCCATTCTTGCACCAGTGCCTGTCGGAGCTCCTGAAGTGTCGTAGGGGTTTGAAGACATGCAGCGATCCGTCGCCCGATAGCATCACAGACTTTATCGATGGGGTTTAGGTCTCGAGAACAAGCAGGCCACTCCGTTCGCCTGATATCTTCTGTTTCAAGGTACTACTCCATGTTGGCAGCTCGGTGGGGCCGTACCTTACCATCCATCAGGAGGAAGGTGGGACCCACTGCACCCCTGAAAAGGCGGACACTGGTGCAAAATGACGTCCCGATACATCTGACCTGTTACAGTTTCTCTGTCAGACATGCAGGGGTGTACGTGCACCAACCATAATCCCACCCTACACCATCGAACCACGACCTCCATACAGGTGCCTTTCAAGGACATTAATGTGTTCGTTTCTGGTTCCTGGTTCACGCCAGATTGCGAGAATCACTGTTCAAACTATACCTGTACTCGTCCGTGAACATAACCTGGGACCACTGTTCCAATGACCATGTGCTGTGTTCTTGACATCAGGCTTCACGGGCTCTCCTGTAACCACGGGTTAGTGGAATGCACCTTTCAGGTCTCCGGACGAATAAAACACGTCTGTTCAGTCGTCTGTAGACTGTGTATCCGGAGACAACTGTTTCAGTGGCTGCGGTAAGGTCCCGAGCAAGGCTACCTACAGCACTCCGTGGCCGTCTGCGGCACTGGCCGTGAGATATCCGTCTTCTTTTGGTGTTTTACACTGTACACGTCCCGTACTGTAGCGCCTAGAGACGTTTTCTGTCTGCTGGAATCGTTGCTATAATCTTGAGATCACACTGTGACACACGGAGGGCCCTGCTGTGTTCGACCAGCCTCCAGTCGCGCTAGTATTTTACACTTCACAACGTCTTCAATATGTGTTCTTTGAGCCATTTTCAACACACAATCACCATTAGCACGTCTGAAAACGTGTGCACACTTACTCGCTGCACCGTACTCTGACTTGCACCACTGCGTATGTTGACTGCTGCCAGCGCCACCGTGCGACGAGCGCAGGTCAGATGCACCGCATGGTCGTACCCCGAGGTGATTTAAACCCGCAAACCTCCGACCAGAGCGTTATTTCACCATGTATCAGCATTATCCTTAATTTATGAGGATGAGTAGTATTTCTAATTCTGGCGAAATTTTGTAATTCAGCTCGAATGACAAAGGCATTATGATCCTAATCTATATTTCTGCCTTTTGTCAATTGTTTTTTGTGCTTTAGGGCGCAAAACTCTTGTCAATGATTTCTATAGCTGTCTGCCGATGCATCACTCACGAACCAAAATGTCAAAGAGCAGAATCAGATTATTACGATTACCATGCCCCAGCCGCATCTCGTCCTAAGCCCGCTACGACTGCCATAGTTTACAGAATGTATTACGTTGGGGCACAAGTTCATAGCACTTGTTTTGCAAGTTGGTATTTCGGTTACTGTGTGTTTGTATAGCGATTTTTATTTTTAATTTGTGTTTACATATCGTCATTTGGAGAAAGTGAGTGGAGCAGGGATGCTAGAAAATGGTGTGCGAAGTGGAGAAGTCTAAACGTTTCAGACATTTTTGTACTTTTCAAGAGGGCTGACAGCAGCGGAGGCAGCCAGAGACATTGCGCCGTGTATTGAGAGAATGCCACTGGACAGCGCATGGAGAGAAAATGGTTTTCTCGGATTAAGGAGGGTCGTTTTCACATTAGTGACTCCACGTTCAGGAAGACCTTCGGAGCATTATCTTTTAAACGCATTAGTTCACAATGCTCCATGTCGGTGTACTCGAGAACTGGCAATTTTTTTAAACTCGTCATTACACCAGCGTGCGACATTTGCATTCAGTGGGAAACATTAAAAATCGAGCGTATGTGTACCACCGCATCCTCTATGCCAAAATTAAAAAACAGCGGATTACAATTTGTGTAACTGCTCGCTAGACATCAGTTGACTAACACCGACCATTCTTTATGCTAACTTAAGGAAAAGGCATCGTTGAGCTTGTAATGGTTATTTACGTGACCATTATGGCACTCCAATCCCAGTTCTCGATACCAATAATATCTTACTACTTTTCTGCGAAGTAAGACATTTTTGTAACAATATTCACATTTGGTTTTATTAATGTATAGGTACTCCGATGTATCGATATATTACAGTGATATGGTTCTTGTGTGCATTCATTTCTGTGAGACTGTCATAATCTTTAACTTACTTGTAACCGTTTTGGCGTGAATGCGCACAGAGCAGTCTTTATTTCACTTTGCAGAAGTTGTTATTCCGCTTTGTAAAACAACAGTCAAGTCTAACCTACTTTGCAGGTGGTGGTATTGTTAGAAGCTGAAAGCAGTAACTCCCCATACAACGCCCTGCGCGCATCCACAAAAGAATTGTGCGTCTGGTGGAACAGCGGCGGCGTGGTGTACAACGAACTTTATTCGCCTGATCTTGGCGCCTTCAGATTTTAACTTTTGATGATCTAACAACCTTCAAGGAACTTCCTTGCAGGGTGAAAACGCGCTCGGAACATGGCTTGAGTTCTTCGCCTGAAAGCGACGAGATTTTTACAGTCTCGTAATGTGAATGTTACCCCAGCGTTGGCAGACTTAAATAATAGATGATATGTTGATGACTTAAGTGTTGTGTGTATCTGTAACTTATGGAAAAAACGCTACGAACTTTTGTACCAACCTAATACATACGCGCACATCATATGAAATATGATGACGGATTTAGCTGGTTTGTGAGAACAGTCCTTTTGCTTTGAGGAAAGAGGCTCGTCAACGGTAAATTGACGCGGCGAGAATTTTACGTAGGATGTGACATCCCTAGTTGGACAAACTGGACAGGGGGAAGTAAATAAAACCCTGAAGTTGAAAACAAAGCAATGGAAACTAGTGCGCAAAGCAGGCAGATAGGAAACTAGGAACAGACAAGGATACGAGTCTGTGCAGACATAGTCTTAATGATCTGACTAATTCTAGGCGTAACCAGCGCTACTGCATCCTGAATTCTCTCCATCAGCTACACCAAATTGCTGTGTCAGTATTTTCCTCTTACGCTCAGTTTGGATACAGGCAGATGCCCTTCCAGTTCCTCTAGCAGCACCTTTACCTGAGCGGCCATATTGTCCTGGGTGCTACCAGCAAGTTACTCTAATGTGTGTGTTTTACATTCTCTCTGAAGCATTTTCTGTATTACCAGTTTTCAGTCAGGAGTAAATCTTCGTTTTAAGTTAATCCTGATTAAACAGGAACTCTGAGTGCGAGGTCGTCGGTTCAATTTTTAGTCAAGCTCATTCGAAAGTGTGTTAATTATGACAGGTTGGAAGAGGTTCATGACTAAGGAATTTATTGCTAGCGCACTCGAGCAGATGCAATTTCGATGGATTGCTCATGCGCTGCCTGCGATATGTAAGCTATAATAAAATCGCAGACCAGAGCAGTGTCGGCAGTAGTGGTGGTAGCACGCAATCGCGCCGGGCGTGCCTGAGCGATGTAGTATAAAGTAATAACAGCCGCGCGCATATCTAATTTGTTAGAACTAAATTTGTACTATTGTTATATCAAGACCCATGTAAAAATGTTTTAAAAATCTTAATCTTTTTATAAAATTAACTTTGACAATCATCTGATTTTAAAGATTTTACTAATTTCTGCAATCCATGGACATACCGATTATCTTAAAAGAAAAATCAGTTTTTTATACATGACA
Organism: Schistocerca nitens; assembly: GCF_023898315.1. Lineage (NCBI taxonomy): Eukaryota > Metazoa > Arthropoda > Insecta > Orthoptera > Acrididae > Schistocerca > Schistocerca nitens. Next base: position 384,320,827 of record NC_064617.1, on the reverse strand, counting down.
AATCCAGCAGCCAGCATTGCACTGGGCTGTGCCAGAAAAATTTCTTATAGGAGCAGATATATACGCATTATCCGGCGACTTCATTGAGGTAAGAATTTTAAATTTATTCAGAATGATCTTTCAGGGCCATGACGCAGCACTGCTGACGTCCAGATTTACCCATTTAGATTCACAGTTAATTATTGAAAGGTTATAAATGAGTCATTTTTTATTGGGAGGTTAGTCACGTTATTATTGTGCGGTTACGGAATAATAAACTGTTGGGAGGTTACACTAAATGTGAATGATATATATAATTTTATATTTCTGTTGGGAGGTTAAAAGGTAAAATAGGTGTTAATGACTCACAATGTGCATCAGGAGAGCGACAAAATGAGTGCCCGGGAGGTGCAGAGATCAGCCTATTGATGTATTACATTTCAAAAATGGAAATTATCGACATTCAAACAAATGTTTGGAAGAAACCGTTAACTTGCACCACTAACACCGAATGAGAAATGGTGTGCCATAGTGCTAACAATTCGCACCATCAAGACCGAAGGCGAACGGCTTGAGCGTTGCAAACGGAGCAGGACGTTCATCTAGATATCCACTCCAAGAATGCATATAATAATCATATTGGTGTAACGGGGTTATTAAAACTGGCTGAAAGCAATGGTGCGCAACCGAATACGAAATAGCCTGTCGTGCAGCTTTTTGCCAAACTGGCTATCTAAGGTGTAGCTACAGATAGTACCATAGTATGTTTTATAGGCACGGAAAAACACATCCAGAGGCCGAGTTTGTCCAGTGCTTCCAGATGGTATGAATTACAGGTTCACACTTCAGGGGAATAATTTGCTCTAAGATAGCATGAATTTTTATTGGTGAACCAAGAATCAAGCAAAAGCAAGTTACTTTCGCTAGCTATTGACCAACATCAGTGCTAATACCATAGTTGTACTCTTACGCCTGTTTTACCATTATTGCTCGCTGTGACGCATATTCCATAACTCATAACTCCCTTGCAGAATCACGCGCACGAGAAAACCTGGGGGGGGGGGGGGGGGGGGATAGAGCAACTTCTCACAGCACAACATAACTTTGCAGCCAATTTACCATGAAGATTAACAGTCAGCACAATTGTTTAGACATGCGTTAAAGCATTTATATTAGATGATCTTGATACAACTCTTGGTACCTCGTTTCCATGGTTCCTTTCATGTGTGTTTACTCTTCAAATCCCATTGGTCGGAGTGGAAAACAAATTCCTTACTGAACGATGGGATAAGTTTATATCTAGAAATTTTAGGGCCGATTCCACTATTTGCTATGCGTCATCAAGTTGACTTTGAAATTTCGTTTTGTTACTACTTCCAGTTCTGTAGAACTCGAAAAGTTGTGCAACCATCCACTGCTTCCTTTGAAATCACTAATCTGTGTTGTGCGCAGTTTAATGTGCATAACATAGGTTACTGTCATGCACCTTCTAAATTTTATGGAGCATCGTTAAACGTGCAGAACACCAGTTTTCTTAACAAGTGTCCTATTTAATATCCGTAGTTTAAGCCCTGCAGTCATATTGCTGCGGGCTTATTCGAATGTGATCGTAGCAGTTTTTTTACCATGCTGCGGATGATTTTCCTTGTACGTGATTATGTGTAGTAGCGCCTACTTTGGCAAAAAAAAAAGTGACTACTTTTCGCTGAAGACGGGAATTTTCGCTCCCTTTTCGGCAAGGATGAACTACCTGGCTCGACACGTTTCAGTGTTACACTCAATTAAGCACATTCTAGCGTACGACACCACAAATTCCACTGACATGTTGCAGAAACGCTAATATTTCATCTGGCACTTCTTTCTCATTCTGCGAACTTCACTGGGTTGCTGTCTGACAATAACTTCGGCAACTGTTGTAGATATAAACGCAATACTCGCGCTATTTATCGTTGCCATTATTGTTTCAATACCACTAACACTGACACCGTTATGAGTTACTAAGCAACTAAGCAGTTTAACTACATTCCGTAGCCTCTCGCTGTGCTCACCATTTGATACCTCCAGTGCAGTTCCCTGTTTCCGGTAGCAGCCAATATTGTAATTGCATGGTGGATAATGAGGGGCGTCTAATGCCGTAAACATCATTGCCCTTTTGCGACCTCGCACTAGGTGTTCCTTTTTAAGAATACACTTTCCATGAAATGTTAAATGATAATTCAACAATGAAACACTCAGGCAATCTTTCTTACGAGGATGACGCCACAGAAGACTGAGTCGTGTGACATTTTTAATAATTTCCGTACTGGATGTTAGTCGTGTACCAGAGCGAAGGATACTTTATTGTGCAAATTATATTCTTATCTAGATCGAACACCAGTTTCGCACAATAAAGTGTTGCGATGTAAGGACACACACTACAGATTCCAAGGTTTTGCTTTCAGTCCTTCAGCTTTCCACTTTGTGTGAACACTGGAGTGTTAGAACCAAGATGCAGCCTGTATTTTCTAACATGACCTACGGCATCTAAATTAACACAGTTATGGATATTTGACACAGCAGCACGCCTAGAATCTGTCGGGACGGTGGTGTCATTTTCATGACGTCTCGTCATATTCTATAAAAATATACTTACTGACGTCCCCTATTTCCCACATTACTTGCTAGATTTCAACCAAATTACGTACACATCACTGTTTGTAAAGAAGGACTAGCTGGGGGAGTGAAAAGAAACATTAGCTCAAACCGCTGAAGCAATTTCTACCAAATTTTGTATATACATTACTTTTGTACAGAAAAACTTTAGGTACTACACCACTACCATACTTGGGGGGGGGGGGGATGGAAGGGGGAGGGGGGGTGGTTTGCGAGAAGCCGCGACATGAAAAAATATTCAATAACGACGAATTTAGTGTAATTCAGAGTTTTCGAAGCCGCTAGGCTCATTGGTGAGAGGTGACGTTTCACCCCCAGGTGTGGTGGTGGGAGTGGGGGTTGGAAGGGAGAGGGGAGGGGAGCGAAGACAATGACATATCGTCTCTCTAATGGCGGAAGCAATTTCTTTCTACAAAGCCTGGTGGAAAAATGACTTTCCTGTGATGCTAGGAGATCCCAGCGCTCCTATGTCCGGTGGTTGGGGTGGAAAGGAGTGAGGAGAGTACACAACTCAGGAATTCATGGAGCAATCTCAAGTAAATGTGGTATATATGTGGCTGTTTAAAACTTACTTACGCAGGCGAGGCTGCTGACGAAACGCTGGCACAAAATATATTGAGTTTCCAGGCCTTTACATCAAGGGAGCTGTGTTAGTGATCTAGTCATCTGGTGACAGACTGAAAGCTGTTACTAATTTCACAATTTAGAGAGTAAATAACGCATTTAACAATTATGCCATCGAACGGTGAATTTCGGGAATTGTGTAACAGTTTGTGCCATTGATTTATTGCAAAGTTACGTTAATCAGCAAGAAATAGCTTTTAATATCCAAGAAGAATTTGGGGAAGAAAGTGGTACCACCACTATAATGTGGTAAGGTGAAATAAGCATAATTTCACGAACCTAAAATATTTTTATGGCGGAGTACAAACTTTCTGTAACAAAATAGTTTACCAACCCAGGTAAGGGCAAATAAACCGGCACTGCAAATCGCAGCAGTTCATCGAGGAAGATGCTATTAGTGTCTCTTTTCCCCTCATTGATGGGAAGAGCACAGCAGAAGCAGATGCCACCAGATGAGTCCGTCATTGCAGTCTTCTGTTCGATAAAGTTCTGATGAATTCGGATCTATGAATCCTCACGAGAGCGTGCGAGATGGTGGATAATTTCTTATGCGCAGGCATATGGCGGGCTTCTGCGTAGCCTAGTATTAGCCGCATACGGCCTTTTGGCTTTTCCCTGTTAGACGAGTGAGAGGCCATCATTTGACCACAGAAGAAACACCTCCAACCGAATCTTAATTTCATTTTAACTTTTCAAAACTGATGATACGACAAATGTTTTGTTCACTACCATTTGATTACATCTTTACTACTTGTTCACCGTCTCAAATGGTCACGTGTACGAGAAAGATTTCAGTTTTGGGCGACTTTTCCGGAATAGAGCCACCAGGAAGGTGCGTACAGAAGCCACCCCTTTTAGTTCTGGTGACGTTGCGCACTACCATGTATGCAACACGCTTTCCTCAGCCCCTCACGGTGCGGGTCTCCTGTGACGACAATCTTCGTAACGCACCACACACAGCTGCAGTCAGAAGAAACCGACCGTTTGAGGCTATGACGTAACAACACTTTGCTCTCATACAGGCAAACCAGGACAGCTGTAGGCCGTTGTATCAATCGCAGAATTGTGGAAAATAGTTAGGCAGTCGTCCTTTTCGAATCATCCGAGCTTTACCACGCCAGAAAACTTAAGTTCTCTCTCTTGTACTCGGGACATTTATGTTTCTCAAGGAAGGGCAGCGCATACAGTTTAACCACTAAGCACGCAGTTCAACGATTGGATTTTCTAACTTTCAAAACCTTTAAGTTTTTTCTGTCCACATCGAACACTCAAGGTAGAGTAATGACCCGAGTCATATGCAATGATGTCGAACCAGTGAGTGATTGAGGCTAAAGCAATGGTCTGAAACAAACCTTTGTAGAACACGCCTGAAGTTTAAGGAGACAAATTCTAAGAGATACTATAGTGTGGTAGCCAAAATTAAAGTGACCCAAAAAGTCATTTTTACATTACGTTATAGCTTAAACAGCAAAAAGGTTAAGACTATTCGAAATAATCAGAACACTGGACACTGCTCAAATGATAGCCAGCAGAAGTGTGAAAATTCTAGTCTAGATCTGTAAGCTCAATATATTCTAAAACAGGACGTCAGTCTTCACCCTTCCAAATTTGCTAATTTCAGTGGTCAGTGGTTTGTGAAGTATAAGGACTTCAGGAGCAACGGTTTTTAATTTCTTCATTTGAGTCTCGGTTCAGTTATGTGAGGGAATGAATTCCTGAAACGAGAGCATTGAATGTAGCAATCAATGTGGAGGACAACCGTTGCATTATGTTGCGATTGCATTCCAGTGTTCAGACGCGCAGTATCTTATAAAAAGTGGTTGGAATAACGGGTCATCCCTTGTAACTGAAGGAAAGTGAAGGTAGTCCTCAAACTAGTCACAGGCTATGAGCAACAATATCACTACATTTTATTTAATAATGGAACATCATTACGTATGACGTTTTTAAGAATTTAATCTTGGAATACGAATAGATTACGAAAACAGTGCTCGTAAACTCAGGATTATAGGTTTACAAGATGGAGCTCATCAACATTCTCTGACTTTCGGATAGCCACTGACCTTTCCAAATTTCCCGCTCAGTAAACAATGTTACAGAATTCTTAATATATTGGTTAATATCTGTGGATCTTACTCGACACAACACTAACTTCAGCCGACAAACGTCATGCTTAAGTAACATCGGGGACGTTTCAAGGCAGTAACTATGATACTCATACATAATTAATCACCTAAAAGTAGTACCTCTCAGATTTCGCTTGTAATACGAAGTGTTATTTCCCTAGAAAGTTGTGACGACAGAAACTGATCGACTCCTGGCAAAGTAATGTTTACATATAAACGATCAGATCTCTCTTATAATGACATATAGTTACAGTCTCATAATTGGACGTTTCATCTGCTTTCTCTACAGTTAGGTTTGTGGTCGTGTGAATCATTCGCAACATTGCTACAAAAACCTGCCTAACTATTTTGCATACCTCAGTTGTCGGTATCTTTAAATAGGAAACAGCAATATCCAAAGAACCATTTTCATATGCTTATTCATTAAAATAAAGCCTGTGAGATACTGCTAACTTCAGATGATATGAATGTCACGACGGCAAACTCAGAATTCATCTTCTGGGAGTTATTAATACGCCACACGTAAAATATTAGAATTAAAGACGTTCTGTTTCATACTGACTATGTATTGGCGTTCCCTTCCGTGCACCATTTACAAACTGAATAGAAGGAAGGACTGCCACAGTATGCACCCTCCGCCATACAATACATTGGCTTATTGAGTTAAATACCTATGAAAAATCAGTTCTTATTCAAATAGCACACGGTTGTTACCTCAAGCACTTTTTGATGTTGCTCACACCCACCAACATTTGCAAGCAGTATTCGATATTTTGTCCATAAAACCACTAGTTTTCGTCGGCAGAAAATTGTCAGCCTCTGAGTAAAATGGAATCCACTTTCGCCGAGCAGGAATTCAGTATTAGAGGGACTTCCTTCTCGCACTGAAGCAGTGTTTTGTTGCTATATAAACTGTTTTAGCCTTTGTTCGGACGTTTTTCTAAATGACCAGCATCGTTTGCCACTGAGCTGTTTATTACCCAAACAAGTTTCACTCCGTCCTATGAGTGTCTTCAAGAAGGTTTGTACAGTGAACAAATGAGAATGTTGTCGGTAAACACATTAAGACCAGTAACGGCTTAATTTCGTCAGAAGAACTAATATACTTGTTAGTGGCCGTCGAAAATTTGTTTTTCAAAATTTGAAGAAATGTGTTGGGACCCACTGAAAATCGTTCACAGGGCCAGGTGAAACAGAGCTGAACGAGGAAATCAATTCAGCTTCTAAACACGGCTCATAAAAACAATGCAGAGAGAAGCTCTTCCAGTTTTCTGCCTTACTTTATTTGTAAGTACACTTCCTCCTACATCCTATAGCTGCCGAATGACACTTGTGTAATTAAAGTATGTACAATGAGAAGCAAAAAGATTGCCCAGTCCTAGTAACTTAAGAGTCCAAGAACAGAAATGCGCACGCCCGAGTTCAGAAGAGCCAGTGTTCACAACTCTAGCGGTCTGTGGAGCTTCAGTTTGGTGTTGACATAGTCAAAGAGAAGCAATATAATAGTGAACAGGAAATGTCGAGATTCATTTCAGTTTACCTCATCGGATCATTTTTTTTACAATTATTCGAACACTTAGAAACGGTTGAAATAAGAATACGAGGGTAGAATTACTACAACGATTAGTGTTTCAATTATGTTTCAATGGTCGAGGCTGGCCGTTTACGAACGTGAAGGACGAGCGTTCGAATCCAACTGGAGTCTATTATTTAGAGCCGTGTAGATATTTTGGACCTTAATTCGCTATAAATTGTGCAGCTGTAGGCTTTCCTAGGCTCTACATTCTTTCAAAAGATCCCATTTTATGATAGTCTAACGTTTAAACAAACCTGATCGAAAAGTAACAAGATAACAGCACGGAAAATTACTGTCCCACGCAGTTTAATCCCATCTGTCTACAGTTTTAGGGACCGTGCTACTTGCTCGTGAAGCTGTAACTTTTGCTAAGAATACGACTGTCTAAGAAGTGAGTATGGTTTTCATTTATGGGAAAATCCATTTAAATGTTAGAGGGGCGGTTGTACGCTGAAAGAGGTCATGTTCGTGCCAGAACCTCAAGACCCATTTCTCCACCCATTATTAAAAATTTCAATAATTTGTAAATGTGAAGAATAAAATACACGAATGAAAAAATCAGGAACTGATAAATGCAGTTAACATTTTAGCCTCTCAACGCAGTCCACATGCCACTACGAGGTGGCATGGATGGGCGAATTGGATGAGCCGAAGCAGTGTCCTACTAGTACGTTGCAAAAAATTTAATCTTTTCCACTTTTCGCTCCACCAACAGTTTCATGGCAATGACTCAAATTATCCGAATAACGTCTACGAAAACTAAGATGATGGCGCTCTTCTGTGCAACGTTTTGTTTACAGATTGAGCATCTTTTTTCAAGCCATGAGCAAATCAATGTTCACAATATGCACTACTGCTCAGTCGAAAATGTACAGATAGAAGTGGATAAGCAATCCGCCAATATGTGCTGCGGGCTTCCAAAAATCGTATCATTGTTCCCTGTTTTATTGATGGACTAAATACCACAATTACCTACAGTTCATAACACATTGCAGCAGTAATTTGAAGATGCCCCACTATACTGGAGAGTCAATAAATACGATCCGTATTTGGTTACATTTTACACAGTAGGCTATACGTTTGCAGGACCTTCTGACGGAGGAACAGTTGTTCGCGACACCCTAACGTTGTCTGAGTAAGAGTACTTTCAGGACATTCTGTACAAAACCTTACCAAGCATATAGTTCAATTTTTCGAAGAAAGCCGTGTTAGACAAATTAACGCTAAAATTATTAGTGTAGCGTCTGGAAGTCCCTCGGATTGTCCGCTGTGATTTAACGAAAACAGCACCTCCATATACTTACTAGTTTCGGGTATACTGACAAGGGAACCTCCCTATCGCACCCCCGTCAGATTTAGTTCTAAGTTGGCACAGTGGATAGGCCTTGAAAAACTGAACACAGATGAATCGGGAAACAGGAAGAAGCTGTGTGGAACTATGAAAAAATATACAAACTGAGTAGTCCATGGCAACATAGGCAACATCAAGGATACTGTGAGCTCAGGAGCGCCGTGGTCCCGTGGTTAGCATGAGCACCTGGGAACGAGGGCTCCTTGGTTCAAATCTTCCCTCGAGTTTTTAATTTTGTATTTTCAGACAATTATCTGACAAACTTATGTTTTCGTCACTTTTGGGGAGTGATTATCACATCCACAAGAAAACCTAAATCAGGCAAGGTAGAAGAATCTTTTTAGCCATTCGCCAAATGGGCAAGTTAGGTTAGCCAACATATTCCTGTCATGTGACACATGCAGTCACCAGTGTCGTATAGAATATACGAAACGTGTTTACCTGTGGAGGAATGGGTAGACCTAAGACCTTGCGACAAATGTTTTCGGTTCCCATTGGAGAGGCACGTCCTTTCGTCTACTAATCGCACGGTTTTGCAGTGCGGTCGCAAAATACAGACACTAAACTTATTACAGTGAACAGAGACGTCAATGAACGGACAGATCAAATTTGCGAAAATAAAAAAGGTAAAATTTTTACTCGAGGGAAAGCTTGAACCAAGGAACTCTCGCTCCGCAGCTGCTCACGCTAACCACGGGACCACGGTGCTCCTGAGCTCACATTACCCTCTATGTTGCCTATCTTGCGCATGGACTACTCAGTTTGTATATTTTGCTTATTTTTTCATAGTTCCACACAACTACTTCCTGTTTTCTCGATTGATCTGTGTTCAGTTTTTCAAGGCCTATCCACTGTGCCAACTTATAACTAACTAAAGGGTGGTGCGATGGGGAGGGTCCCTTTGAGAAGCCTGTCCTGGCTCCCTCTCTTATAACAATAAAATCCTCTATCCATTATCGTTAAAAATAGCCCTCAGAAAACTCTTCTTTAATATTAAAACTTTCTCGTAAGCTAAAATCTCTGAACCAGGTGGAAAGTTACATTCGACCCCCTTCCCCATGCGCTGCGCTGCTAATGTATGATGTACGACCTCTAGATAATATGCATTAATATACAGATCTGCCCGTCATGTAATAGTACTTTTCTGAATTTACGTTTCAGGTTTTAGTCATTTAACACGAAAATCGCATTGCATGATGTGTTACGCTCCATACCAGCCTGTTACCCTTACTTCGCTAATTCAGATCGTCATATTTCAAACTAACCTAAACCTTGGGGTAAGCTACAGTTCAGCGTTAAGTCTAAGTTTCGATGAGGGACACTAACCAAATGGTACAACTCAAATTATGAAGTACTAGAACGGATGTGAGAAATGCAGTCGACGGGTTTCTACCGACGTTATTTACAGCGTCTGTATGACTAGAATGACAATATTGAAGGCTGAGTGAAAAGTGATAGTGGTGTTGAGAAACAGCCGAGATCGTTTAAACTCAAAGCTCCAGTGCACGAGGGAACCCTCAGATTCTATAGTCTGTACTAAATTTCCGGCTGAGTTAGCCCTTTTAACTACAATTCGTTGAATAAGAGACCGCACCCAGTGGTTTGAAGAACGCCACTTAGAAGAAGGGTGGTAGAAGTTGTCCACAAAACTATTGTCCAGTATACTTGATATTTGTTGTAAAAACATTCCGAGTTCATACGTTATACCGTTACTTTTGTTCTTTTATATATTAACGATCTTGCGGTGAATAGTAATATTAACTCTTTGCTGAGGACGCAGTTACCTCTAACTAAATACTATCTGAAAGAAGCTGCATAAATATTTAATCAGATCTTGATAACGTTTCAAGGTGATGCCAAGACATAATTTGTTTTAAATGTTCAGACATGTAAAACTACTTCACATAACGGAAGAAAAACGTAGTAGCCTATGAACATAGTCCCAAACAGTCAAATGGAATCGGTCAGATCATACAAACAAGTGTAACACTGTAGGGATGTTAAGTGGAAAGATCAAATAGTTCAGATCGTGGGTAAAGCAGATGTTAGACTTCGGTTTATTGGTAGAATACTGGGGAAATTCAACAAGTCTACGAAGGAGACTTATTACAAATTACTCCAGCAACCCATCCTAGAATATTGTTCGAGTGTGCGGGAGCCGGAACAAATAGGACAGATTGAGACGGGCTATGGGACCAAACGGTGAGGTCATCAGTCCTGCTAAGGACTAAGGGAGGAACTGAACGAAAACATAAGGGCAGCGCAAATGATCACATGTTTGATCCCTAGGGGAGAGTCACAAAACCTTTAGAAACTGAACTAGCAGATTCTTTAAAATAGACGTAAATTACCCCCGATGAAGCCTGCTTGCGAAGTTTCAAGGAGCAACTTTATATGATGACTCTAGGAATATACTAGAGCCCCCTATGTATCACCCCTAGTGGTTGATTACAGCACGAACAGAGGCATTTAAACAACTCTCTCCCCTGCTCCTTACGTGAACGGAAAGGTGAAAAACCCTAATAATTGGTACGACAGGACCTACCCTCTGCCACGCACTTCAATGATTTGTGTAGATTATCGCGCAGCCTCTGCATGGTGCAGGTATTATCACGGCCAAGTTCCGGCCGACCTTAATCGTCGAGGACAGCACAAAATTGCAGCACTGTTTGTCAACAGTGGGAAAGGCGCCCTGCCACAAACAGTGTGGCAACCAAGTGCAGGCGCAGAGCCTACCCCTCGCTTTCACTGCTTCTTACGTTTTGCACCACACGGGACGTTAGCTCACAGCGTATCCTTCACTTGGTGCGAAATTCGACGACGCTGAGAACTATATGCGCGTATGTTCAGTTAGTGCTTAGGAACCCGGGTAACTTTCGGTGGATCAGTGAACGTCAGGGAGAAGAAGTTCTACAGATGGACCACGGCAACTTAGCCCGGAAGTTTTTACTGATGAAGACGCCGGCCGTGAAAGCCTACATGGAATGAATGAAGACAAGCTAAGTTCAACTATTTCAGCAATCCGCATTGCTTCTTCCAAAACTAACAGCAGTCCCTTCAGGGTCGCGGCAGAACGTATCGAAATGTGCTTCATTAATGTGCTCAGTGAGTACATGACACTGCACTAGTCTTCTTAAACGTAATTAAATGTTTTAGAAATGAGTTTATTAATCACTCCAACTAAATTTCATACAGAATCCAAGGTTGTGAAAATAGGTGTAAACTTTTAACTAATTTAAGGAGGGCCTGAAATTTTAAGGCTATTGCAAAATCTATTGGCAGCATAGTGTCATAGCGCAGAATAAACACCTTAAAACCAGTTCATAACGAAAATCGCAGTTACAAAATCTTTTAAATTGTATATGCCTTGTTCCATTAGAGATATGACTGGATCTACATAAATAGCATATTAACAATTATCACTAAAACAAGTACAACTTACAATTTTAATTTCACATATCTGCAGATAAAAATGAGAACGTTGGTGCCATGTCTTAAATGTCTGACGTTACGTACACTTATGAAGGTATACTACATACTAGCCAAAACGTGCGTAAAGTGAATATTTTCGAATAAGGTCTGTTCTCGCGTTACCTAAAGTCATTTTACTGACATGAAGAAAAAAAAAGGAATTGACTCGTTTCTCCATGATTGCGATATATTTATGCGAATGACATGAACCTAGTGTCCCTTAAAAGACTACACTACCCCTACTTTATCTATAGCAAAATTGTTTTCTAGTCTTACCATAGTTAGACTACAGTCCATAAAACGTTTATGTTTAACTGGAGAGAAATCCATCGCATAAGTGCTAGGATGGGAAGCCCTGAAACGTTTCGACATTCTGATTACGTCTAGCAGCGGGCATCTAAAGAGAAGTAACGAAAAAACTGCTACCTAAAATTATTCTCTGAAAAAGGAGACAACTTTGTTAATAGCTTCCAAAATTTGCAATAATTGTTGATAGAGGCAGCAGATGATAACGACTTTTGTAAGTACAGCAAAGCTGTTGGCACAAACGAGAATTAGATTTTACTGAATTTTCTTTCCGTGCGACATTTTCTATTTAATGAGGTGCATTCACCAATACAGTTTTTTTAATAGAAAATTTTAAGAACTATCATGAATACCTTACTGAAAACTTACGTCATATCGTTTTGATGTCAAATTATAGGCGACCGCCTCTACGTGCTTTCACGTCTGGCAACAACACAAGTGCGACATTACATCAGCAACCCTGTCGGCTCATAACATAACGAACTTTTCATATGGCTACAGCTCTATGGTCCAGGCAACAGCTAGCACAAAATATGTTGCAGAGAGGAAACAAGTGTTTTAGGACGATGCGATAACCACAAATATTACTTTTGTCGTATACACGTGTGAGTAGTGCACCATGCATTGTGAAACTACGCCAGTTAGGTACACGCGTGAGTTAGTCTTCGTTCGACCACGTATCAGTTTCAGTCAAAGTATACAATCACTTCTTTGCTCTAAATTCTGCACGCTGATTTGCAATGAAATTGTTTTTAAGTTCATTTGTTTCTGTGTACTAGGCTCCCGTTAATGAAAATTGGCGTGTAATATCGGTAATATGTTTAGTTGCTTGTTGCATTTGGAATTAGGTAGTGCAAGCAGAAATAGCCCCAAAATATCAGTGGCTAAGGCAGGAATGCCTGACAAATGTGAGGATGCAGACACTCGAATGTAAGCATAAAACACTAAAATGACATCACTGACGATGTTATACTACTTTAAAATCTAAAGAATATGGTGATTGTACTCACTGTAATAGTAGACGATTACAAAACACTAGAAGTAATTGTCTTCTAGTCAAGTTTGACACAAAGCTTATACAAGTGTGAAACCTCAAACCGTACTTTCTGCTGTATTTTTGGAACAGCCAGATGATCAGAAGCGAAAAATGGAAGTTTCCTACGTATTTGCAGTATGCTTTTATACATATGTAAGTAAATTACTTACGATTTGTTACGTCCGCGAGGGAAAATAAAGTAGCATAACACGAATTAACCCCTGCAGGAGTTATGGTTTTATATTAGACTACCGTACCTCCCCTGATACTGGGCTGTATTCAGCAAGTAATTGCTACCCCGAGATGGAAAAAAAAAAAAAAAAAAAAAAAAAAAAAAAAAAAAAAAAAGCTGGCAAAGGAGATTAATTCGTGGTGAGCCATATCAAATCAGTAGGAAGTCTAATGAGAACCCCCTAAGATAGGTAGTGGACGCTCGCTGCATTTTTCGTAGTTGATGCGCGATATATATTTGCACCAAAATATTTGACGGAACTTCTGATATTTATCGTAGCATCTCAGATTTACCCTCAATTTTTTTTTGTTCACAAAGATAAATGTGTAAAATATGAAGCCAATGTTGGATAATACATTACTGCCAAAAATCAGAAACGGATGAAGCAATCAAAACAAGGTTCTCGTAGCATAATTAAGTGCATTAAATATGGGGCAAACGTTACGAGCGACGAATGCTGCAGATCACTACTAGCAGAAACTATATGTCCGTTCACAGTTGATGACAGCGCCAACCCCCGACCAAGTAAGTTGGCTGGTACGTCCATTTAGTGCAGCAAGTAAACAAATAATTCAGACGCCTTTCTTATAATCTACATTCCAGGCGCATCTACAGTGTGCGGGGGGGGGGGGGGCTCAGACCGAATAATACCGTGTTCTTTTACAAATTAACTGTTCCGAATCCCTCTCACTTCTAGAAACATTATACTAGAAAAAATTCCACTGAAGACGCTTTTCGTGTAAAGAGGTGAAACGAAGCTTTAGCGTTTATTGTAGACTATCGGAAGGAAAAGGGGATCGAATTTATAAAACGAATATTCGCTATCAAATACTCATCTTCCGACTTAACCTATACCTCACACTACGCTAGAGATCAGTGTTTCGGCACAACCAAGATTTCGCTTTGGAGAAGTATAGCAATTGTCCCGGAAAACCGTCACACTGAACATAACTGCGGCCGCGCGGACGTGGCCCGAGTGCAATTTTTTTTCCTCGTTCGGCAAGACACTTGTCGTTCGACATGAAATTTAATTTGAGAATGCGCATTTCGTTGAGTGCAAACGAATTAGCCTCGGCGACTGCGGCTGACCCCCGCTATGCACGTCGAAGGAGAGCGGGTGAGCGAGGCGGCGGACGTACTTGGCGCTGGCTGGCTGTATGACGGCTGGCACCGTGGAGAGGGGCAGGTCGCGGTCCGCGCTGCCCGGCATGTCTTCTGCTGCTGCTGGAGACTGGACTCTGCCGACTGACGCGAGAGGCGGCCGAGGGGCGCTTATAACGCCGCGGCCCCCACCGTCACGCAGTCTGCGCGCGTCACCCGCGCCGTCATCGCAAACGCCCTGCCCGCTTCTTTCCCTAGGCGGAAACCGATTCGTACGCACTGACATCTCCCCTGGGATCTACCCGTCACGTTTGGGTCAAGTGCTGTCGGGGAAAGTCACCAAACAGCCATCTGACAGCCGCTGCCGGATAAAGCCCTCTTCTGGACTTACCACGCACTACCGCCTTCAAAGGAATCACCCTACACACGTACCAACCGACAGACCGACAAATTAGACGTGTGTAGGGGTTCTGACCGACCGACCGACCGACCGACGAACTATCCATGTTGGGACGTCGGGCGGATAGGACCAGACGACAGTCAACCCCCGTCCCCACCGTCCAACCCCATTTCACCCAATAAATTGTGCCGTGCGTAGCGCCGTCGTGCCAATCTCCCGACAAAAGTTCGTCTTTTGTCGCTGCGAGCAGGATTAAATGCTGTACTACAGAGTACGAGGCGAACCAAACCTCGACAGTTTCTGAAGAAATTCGAAGACTGGAGATATTTATGGGACACGTCGTACAAGAAGTATAGTAATAAAGAAGCAAGCAATGAGGCACTTTATATGCCTCATAGAGAGAGTAAAAGATTTATATGAAATAAAGAATTGGGAAAGAAAGGGAATAGATGAGAGGGATATCGTGACATCTGCTAATGCGCTATGACGAAACTTGAAAATTCGTACCGGACTGATATTCGAACCAGGACTTACCGCTAACTCACGTCCGGGTGCCTCAATCATTTCGGCCCTTGGACACGGTGTCTGACCGACTAAAATTTCCAACGTATCGCACGTTGCAATGCAACATCCATTGTCCATTAACCCCTTACTCGCAAATTATTGATTTCCGTAGCAGTTCGGACGGTAATAGCGCATCCGAACTGAAACAAACGTCAAGGTGCCGTTGCGCTCTTACAGATGTGTATGTGTACGTGTGCGTGTGCGCGCGTGTGTGTGTGATGTCTTTTTTGTCAGACTTGTCCGACAGAACAGTCACCACTCAAACAAGAACGTTTTATTCATGTATGCCGTCGCGTAAACCTTCTGCTATTAAGAGCAAAATGACGGATTATTTATTTATTTATTTATTTGTTCTCACAGTTGCTAACTGCTTCATTTCTTGTATCTCTGTTGTTGTATTTATTAGATGATGTCCTCTAGCACCATTTGTAGTCTTTCTTTTTCTCCTTTGAAATGAGTTTTTTAAAATTACAGGGACATCTTTTATGCTAAACAAATTAATGAATCAATAAATTTTACAAGAACGTTTTTTTTTTGTTTATTTTGCTTTGCAATGATGTATTTCCTCAGACAATCGTTAATCACGTTACAGATTTCAGGAATCACTTTACTTAATAATTGTGGGGACACAACAACGCTGAATTTGAGGTCTTCTTAACTTTTGCCACTGGCTACAAATCGTAATGTACGAGGCCTGTTCAGAAAGTAAGCTCCGATTGATTGCCAAATTGAAACCACAGTGAACATCAGAAATGTTTTACTTGTAACAATTAGCTACACCTTTCAGCTACTTCTCTACGTAGTCGCCGTTCTGACTTAGACTTTTGTCATAGCGTTGTACCAACTTTTCAATAGCCTCATCATAGAAGGCAGCCGCCAGTGCTTTCCGCCAATTCTCCACGCTGGCCTACACCTCGTTGTCTGTGTCAAAATGTTGTCTTCAAAGACAGCGGTTCATGTGACCAGAGATGAAACCCAGGGGGAGACAATTGCGGACTGTATTGTGGGTAATCTCACATTTCCATTTGAAAACGATGCAGGAGCATCTTCATTGCCCCTGCAGAATGCGGCTGAGAATTGTCTTGAAGAAGAAACAGCACGACAGTTATGTAATGTTAGCTGCATAGCTTCAGGCGAAATTTCTCACCAGGCCCTCGTACTTGGCCGCAGACAATTTTCTAGACATCTTTACGCACTCACTGCGAGCTCAGAAATGAGAAGTGCGACGTGATGCTAACTGGGGTTATACTAGAGACACTACCCAACACATCTGTGCAAAGCTTTATCGGATTTTCATAGTCGTTTCCATTTCGCGACCGATCGGAGCTTACTTTCTGAACGCCCCTCGTAGCTAACAGCCGCTCCTCGCAGCATAGAGCCTCTCTCATGACTACAGTCTTTTGCGTTAAGAATAGTTTGATGATGTCCAGCAGCTCCGAAATGCATGATTCAAGCATTCTTCGACAATTACGAAAATTATCGGCTCCCATTTCGGCCTCCGCTGTGGCCGAGCGGTCCTAGGCGCTTCAAAAAATGGTTCAAATGGCTCTGAGCACGATGGGACTTAACGTCTGGGTCATCAGTCCCCTAGAACATAGAACTACTTAAACCTAACTAACCTAAGGACATCACACACATCCATGCCCGAGACAGGATTCGAACCTGCGACCGTAGCGGTCGCGCGGTTCCAGACTGTAGCGCCTAGAATAGGCGCTTCTGTCCGGAACCACGCTGCTGCTACGGTCGCGGGTTCGAATCCTGCTTCGGGCATGGATGTGTGTGATGTCCTTAGGCTAGTTAGGTTTAGGTGGTTCAAAGTCTAGGGGACTGATGACCTCAGATGTTAAGTCAAACAGTGTTTAGAGCCATTTGAACTATTTTGAAGCTCCCATTTCCTTAAGTGACAGAATGTGGGTCAATGTTATTCCTAGTATTAGACACTTCTATACCCAGAGATTTCTCTCGTCTTGCTTTGGCGTTGTTACTTCCAAAACAGCGTTTTAGTTTCTGTGTGAAACTAATTGAGATGTCTTAGAACATACAGACAATAAACTTAAGATAAACAAATCACAACAACTCGGCGGCGCTGTTATCGCTTAGTGCAGTCAGGACGTGTGTAGGCTGCCACGAAAGTGATCGACCGTTGATTGGTCGATAAATTGGTAACCCCCCCCCGGGGAGACATCGCGCTAATACCCCGTAGCACCAGCAGCAACCTTGATAATGGTCACAATTCGGCGAGGAAGAGAGTCCAAAAGATTTTCGGCCAATCCCAGAACCGTACCGAGCTGATCATTGGCTCTGGCGGAAACGTCAAAGCTACGCCCACGTTCTCTCTCTCTCCTTCCCGTAAAACTAATTTTCTGCAGTTTTTGCTACGAAGATTTAGCAAATAGTGTAATATTGTAAGTTCGTTTCATAGTAATGAAGCATTACTGAAAAATATTTCTTAGTTGAACTGCATTGATGAAAAATATCGCACACAACAAATTAAATGTAACATTTTAGTAAAAAAAAATTACAAATTGTATAGATTTTCTGAAAGAACTAAAATTAAACCACAGAACATGTCTTTTTAACCTAAAAGATTTAAACTCATAGCTCTGACAAAGGAGAAAATGGAAAATAAGTACAAACAGATCATAAGGTATCAATACTATTTGCAGGAAAAACCTACTTAAATGAATTCTAATCCAACACGTTAATCTGCTAAAACAGCAATTAATTAATTTTAGCGAATAATGCAAAAAATTATTCCCACATGATCTTGTGTTTTTATTAACTACTATATATTAGTGTGATGTTTGATAAGAACATGTTCTATTTGCTCCTCACAAATTATTAATTGTGCGTAAATTGTGAATTAGACAAAATAAAAGAGGCTATAATGAAGAGTTGAGAAAATATGCCTTTCCACCATCTGTGGTTTGTTTCGTTATACTTTTATTTCGCATATCCTTGCTTTGAGCGAAGTAAACTCATTCATTATATCGATGAATTGAAGTTTACCGACTGTGTCGTATTCAATAGAAATGACAGCTGAATTTGACAGACTGCTATCTCCAAAACTCGACCTTACGCGGCTTTTATCGTATTTAATTTGTTGCAGTCACTTACATGGCCATAAATATCATCAAGGCATTTTGACGTCTGGGCCAACACATCTTAGCCGATACTTCGAAAAAAAAAAAAAATCAAAATATTCCAGATGAGTACTCCTGTCAGTGCTCTTCATCAGCTCATTCACCTGGAACTTGAAATCGGCTAACTTGGGACTCCGCGTAAACATTTCTGCAATATTTCGCACCAAAAAAGAGGTGTGGATTTTTTCAATGTAGGATACATTAAAGGCTTTCCCTGATCAAAAATAAAAGTCGGATGAAATGACGTGATACGTGCGAAATATGTTTTCCAATCAATTTAGTATTCTATCAGATACTTTGAAGCTCCTTAGTTCAAACACTACAATGTCAGAAGAGCGCGCGTTTACCGTAGCACCCCGGGGAAACGCTTCTTCTTGCAGAAGATAGGAACACGAGAGGTGAGAGAACTCACGAGCTGCGCGGAATGGCCGCGTGGTTTGAGGCGTCGTGCCACGGATTGCGCGGCCCCTCCCACCGGAGGTTCGAGTCCTCCCTCGGGCATGGATGTGTGTATGTGTTGTTCTCAGCGTAAGTTAGTTTAAGTAGTGTGTAAGTCCAGGGACCGACGACCTCAGCAGTTTGGTCCCTTAGGAATTCATACACACACACAGAACTCATGTACCTCTGCCGATTAATTTTTAAAGCCTTTCCTTTATTTTCCGGTCAGTTCTTGCGCCCCGTCTACGTCTGCTCCCATGGCGGGGGCGTACTCTCGCCACCCCTTCGCTACGACCTTGGTTATGCCATATCCACCTGAAGCCACTGACGAGTAGATCTCGCGTAGTTGTTGTGGTCTTCAGTCAGAAGACTGGTTTGACGCAGCTCTCCACGCAACTCTACCCTGTGCAAGCCTCTTCATCTCTACATAATTGCTGCAGCCAACATCCATTTGAACCTGCCTACTGTATTAAAGTCTTAGTCTCACTCCATAGGTTTTATCCCCTACACTATCTCCCATTACCAATTTAACGATTCCTTGACGCCCCAGAATGCGTCCTAAGAATCGCTCTCTTCTTTCACTCAACATGTGGCATACTTTTCTTCCCCAACAAGTTAGTTACCCGATCTACACATCTAATCTTCATCAGTCTTCTGTAGCACCAAATTTCAAAAGCTCCTTTTCTCTTCATGTCTGAACTGTTTATCGTCCACGTTTCACTTCCATACCAGGCTACACTACAGACAAATACTTTCAGTAATGACTTCCGAACATTTAAATTCACACTGAGGTCACAAAAAGCTTAGGATGCCTCCTGATATCGTGTCAGACTTCCTTTCTCCTGGCGTAGGGCAACAACTCGACGTGGCATGGGCTCAACAGGTCGTTGGAAATCCCCTGAAGAGATATTGAGCCACGGTACCTCTAAAGCCGTCCATCATTGCGGAAGTGCTGCCGGTGCAGGATTTTGTGCACAAACTGACCTCCCGATTATGTTCCGTAAATGTTCGGTGGGATTCGTGATGGGCGATTTGGGTGGCAAAATCATTCGCTCAAACTGTCCAGAATTTTCTTCAAACCAATCGCGAATAATTATGGCCATGTTGACATTGCACACTAATCCATAAAAGTTACATCGTTGTTTGGGAACATAAAGTCCATGAATGGCTGCAAATGGTCTCCCAGTAATCGAACATGACCATTTCCTGCCAATGATCGGTTCAGTCGGACGAGAGGACCCAGCCCATTACACCAAAATGGAGCCACCACAAGCTTTCACAGTGCCTCCTTCACAGCATGGGTCCATCGCCTTGTGGGATCTGTACCACACTCGAACCCTACCATCAATTCTTACCAACTGAAATCGGGACTCATCTGACCAGGCCACGGTTTTCCAGTCGTCTAGGGCCCAACCGATTCGGTCACGATCCCAGGAGAGGCGCTGCAGAGGATGTCGTGCTGTTAACAAACGAACTGCCGACAGTGGTCTGCTGCCATAGCCCATTGACGCCAAATGTCACAGCACTGTTCTAACGGATACATTCGTCATACATCTGACATTGATTTCTGTCGTTACTTCAGGCAGTGTTGCTTGTGTGTTAGCACTGACAACTCGTAAACGCCGCTGCCCTCGGTCATTAAGTGAAGGCTGTCGGCCACTGCATTGGCTGTGGTGACAGGTAATGCCTGAAATTTGGTTTCTCAGCACACTACTGACGCCGTGGATTTCGGAATATTGAATTCCCTAACGATTTCCGTAATGGAATGTCCTATGCGTCTAGCTCCAACTCCCATCCCGCGTTCAAAGTCTGTTAATTCCCGTCGTGCGGCCATAGTCACATCGGAAACCTTTTCACCTGAATCAGCTGAATACAAATCATAGCTCCGCCAATGCACTGCCCTTTTATACTCCCACCATCTGTATATGTGTATCCATGACTTTTTGTTGCTTCAGTGTATATGTGATGTTAACATATTTCCCTTTTTCAGAAGCAGTTTGCCTGATTTTGCCAGTCAGTATTTTATATCGTCTCTACTTCGGTCACCGTAAATTATTTTGCTGCTCAAACGGTCTCATTTCTTAATTAATTTCTTAATTCTTTCAAAGTGTCTCATTTTTTAATTTATCACAATCACCTGATTTCACTCGACTACATTCTATTGCCCGTGTTCTACTTTTCTAGCTGTTCATGTTATGACCTCATTTTAAGACATCCGTCGCATTCAGCTGCTCTTACAGGTCTTTCGAAGTCTCAGACTTCCAGTGTCATCAGCAAATATCAAAGTTTTTATTCCTTCTCCCTTCCCGAAGTTTTTTCTTGGTTTCCTTTACTGCTTGCTCAGTCTACAGACTGAATGACGTGGCGGATAGGCTATAACACAGTCTCAAACCATTATCAACCTCTGCTTCTCTTTCAAGTCCTCCAGCTATTACAACTGCAGCCTGCTTTCTGTACAGGTTATAAGTAACTCTTCGGTCTCTGTATTTAATGTCTGCTAATTTTACAATATTAATCTGTTCCAGTCAACACAGTGGAAAACTTTCTATAAATCTACAAATGCTATAAACCTAGGTTTGCCTTTCCTTTTGGGCTGTTATGTCGTGGTCGAATGTATTTCGCACATAAATCCACCGTCTCGTCCGTATCTGCCGAGGATGTTTTCAGGGGATTGTAGCTTCTTAGGGTTTTCGAGTCATTCACTGGCTCGCTACTGACTGCAGCAAAATTCCGTCTCCGCGTGTTTCCGCGCAGTGGCGTGACGTCATAGTTTGAATATCCGAGCGAAGGGTGGGAATCGGACACTCAAAGAAGCTACGGTCCACAGATGGGGAATAAAAGTTGGATTTAAATGTGAAATCCATTCGACCACGGCATAATATTTTATTGAGACATTTGCGGCCGTGAAAGTTTACATTTTACAATTTCCGTTTCCTTAACCCATCTCCTAAAATAAGACGTAGGGTCCATACTGCTTCGCTTGTTCCATAATTTCTGCAGAACCCCGAAGACAGCTGTACCAGTTTTTTCGTTCTTCTCTAAATAATTTGTGTCAATATTTTGTAACCATAACTGTAAACTAGAACTACCAAACTATGGGGATGTTAACTGCCACGTTACGCCTTCTGTTCCAGACATTTTCTATGGCATTAAGATAAATTAATTTAGAGAGCCATTAGAGGTGTGAGGGGGGCCTAAGTATTCGTCCACTCAGAAGCACATTCGTGCAGTCCTGTGAGCATGGATGCTTTCATCTTCACAGCATACTCATCACCAAGACGGAGAAGGGCAACACTTGGACTCGGAGAATGTTGAAATAACTATCCTGGTTCATGTTCACATGAACCTGGGGAGCGGGCCCAAGTCATGGTACTAGAAACACCCTCAGAATATCACAGAACCACTTTCGGCCTAAACTACACTACTGGGCATTAAAATTGCTACACCACGAAGATGACGTGGTACAGACGCGAAATTTAACCGACAGGAAGAAGATGCTGTGATATGCAAATTATTAGCTTTTCAGAGCATTCACACATGGTTGGCGCCGGTAGCGACATCTACAACGTGCTGAAATGAGGAAAGTTTCCAACCGATTTCTCATGCACAAACAACAGTTGACCGGCGTTACCTGGTGTAACGTCGTTGTGATGCCTCGTGTAAGGAGGAGAAATGCGTACCATCACGTTTCCGACTTTGATGAAGGTCGGATTGTAGCCTATTGCGGATTGCGGATTGCGGATTATGGTATCGAGACATTTCTGCTCGCGTTGGTCGAGATCCAATGACTGTTAGCAGAATATGGAATCTGTGGGTTCAGGAAGGTAATACGGAACGCCGTACTGGATCCCAACGGCCTCGTATCACAAGCAGTCGAGATGACAGGCATCTCTCGTTGGATGTGTTCCATAGCGCAAGCTTCATCTGTTTGACACTAGGACACAGGTATCCATGGATTTTAATACGCGCGAGTGTCTGGCACATACCACAAGTGCTCTCTCTCGGCGAAACCATCTGCCCTAGTGCTTTCACACTCTCGTCTCGATAGTTCATAGGCGAAGTACTGGTGCTAAACTGTTCGCATTGACCCTGTGCCCATAATCATGTTGTACAAATGGAGAAGATGTCTTAATTACTGACGACGCCTTTGGCACAATTGTTTTATTAATCTCCATTGCGTGATGTAATTTTAGATTTTTTACCTCTGATGAAGGAATATTTATATATACCGAAGCCTTGGTCAAGAATTTTAATAAATCTTTATCCTGCAACTGTTTTGGCTGTCATCCTTTAACGTGAAGAATTTCAACAGTTGCTGTTGCAGCCATGTTTAAAATCTCGTTCATATAAGACTTTTATGATGACTGCTAATTGAATTTTGGTGAGGCAAATGGCGTTAAATAGTTCGGAGGAGAAAGCAAAACACTACTTTGAAGCAGCGATAGAAAAAGGGTGATTCAAAAGTCATGCTCGATACGACAATATAGGATGAACCAGAACTCCACCGACAGAGTTCCAGAGGTGGTAGTATGGACCAAAACAAGAAAAAAAAGTCTGTAAACATGGCTTCTGAAATGCGTATCTCACGAGCTATGAGCACTTCAACTTCAGTATCGTAAAACAGATCTCTTCTACTACAAGCTTGTTGCTTTCCGTATTTTGAGAGGTGGTAGTATGGACAAAAAAAAAAGTTTATTAAACATAGTCTACAAAGTGCATAGCTTAAGAGCTATGAGCACTTGCTCAGTACATGAGATGTGTTTCACAATAGGGAAGATGAGCAAGTGCTCATGGCTCGCAAGGTATGCATTTTAGAAGCCATGTTTATTAGACGTTGTCTTCTTTTTTTGGTCCATACTACCGCCTCTCAAAATATGGAAAGCAAAGAACTTGTAGTAGAAGAGATTTGTTTCACTATATCTAAGCTGTTTCTTGTTTTGATGCGTACTACCAACTTTGAATGTTTGTCGATGAAGTTCTGGTTTACCTTATGTGTCCTGTGGGACATGGCTTTTGATTCACCCTGTGTAACGAGAATGCAATTTCTCGCTCATCCTTATACGGAATAAGGAAAATCATCAACACTATCAAAACTATTGTGGGGTTGATTAATATTTTTGACGAGGCACTAAAATTTTATGGCATTGTAATAGGATACAGTTATTCGTTATATAGAAACATTTCACATTACGTTTCTTCCTCTCCTCTGGTAGAGCAACTGCAGCCAGTCTGAGATTCTGGCACTGTCTGAGCAAATGTAAGCAACCACATGATCTAATGTTTACGCAAGGTCGGATACTGGCATAGATAAGAGTGCAGCCGATTTCAAATATAATCCAGCTACCTTGCTGCGGAAAGATGCTGGATTTGTAACAGTCATTTATTCCAATTAATTTCTCTTCAGCACAAAGATAAGCTAGAATTTAGTAACGCCTCTAGAAAGAAACTCACTCTGTCGACGCACCAAATACTCAAATTTCAGGTAAAACGTTCAAAACAATCTTATACCAGTTTTAATCGCGTGCTGTCCCATGCTGTTGCTGGTAAACTGAAGTATTCCCTTACCAAGAAGGCAAATGTTCTATAACGAGATTTTCAAAATTTTTCGATTCTGCAAAGCAAAGTACGAGCATATGGACCATCTTCATATACACGTAAAAGAATTAAAGATTTGTTGTAATGTTATTGTTCAAGGCCTGTCTTCTTCAGAAGCGAAATAACTTCAACAAGTCACTAGCATGACCAGTGGACCAAGTTCCCTTCCTCGTGAAAGATTTGTTAAATGTGGCCGGCCGCGGTGGTCTCGCGGTTCTAGGCGCGCAGTCCGGAACCGCGCGACTGCTACGGTCGCAGGTTCCAATCCTGCCTCGGGCATGGATGTGTGTGATGTCCTTAGGTTAGTTAGGTTTAAGTAGTTCTAAGTTCTAGGGGACTGATGACCACAGCAGTTGAGTCCCATAGTGCTCAGAGCCATTTGAACCAATTTTGATAAACTTGGCGAGCGCCCAACTCAGATTGCTCGTTGAAAACGCTATTATTTACGGTAAAGCAACGCAGGCAAAATCCTAAGACTTCTCAGACTATTAGTGAAATAAGTGATAGCACACCTTCCTAGATGAAGACCACAAAAGGGAGTAAGGATGTAACAACGTTCGGCTAGATCGTCTAGGATATGGTACTGGACTAACCACATTATCAGATCTGATGTAATTCTGTGAGAAGTCATAGAAATAGGCTTAGATATTAAAATAATCAATAGGGGAAAATTCACCTTCTAGGACAGGTTCTGATAATCTCTAGGGAATCTTCGAAGGAAATAAAATATCCGAAAGTAGTGTGACTCTTTGACAAAAGCTGTTCCAACGTTCCTAATCCCGAAGAAGTTCCCCCAGACTGGAAAGATCAAATACATTCAATTACGAAATTCTGTATTTGTGATAAAAATTTTTAGCCCGTATGGTATGTGAGAGACGACTAGAGACATTGCAGTCTTCTCGCGAAATGTTACTGCCGGAAACGGTATGTAGTACGTTAGGCAGTATTCATAGGTTTGTGACTGAAATCTGATTTTGACAAACCTGAAGTATTCTCCCCTCAGTATTTTTCTTAACTGAAAGCGTATCAAGATCTAACTACATATTTTTCGCAGTTTGCTTCGTATATTTTTTCCATAGATAATTCCAGTTAATATGCCGTTTATAAACAGCACGAACAGGCGCTTCCAATAAGTAACACCTGTGATTGGTTATGTATCTGTTGACTCCTGTCTTGCCCGTCCACACAAAAAGCACTCAGTCCAATCGCAGCTACTGCTAGGTATTGTATCTAGTTATTTTACTGTCTGTGAATACAATACAGAAAGGTAAAAATGACATTTTTACGAAGTGTCGTCCAAAACGCGTCGATCGCGTCAGCAAAATGAATATACGCAGACTAATACGGAGAGTGAACATGGGACGACCCATACATGAATTTTCAATAGCTCTCTGAAGTAATTCTGGGTGAATGTCAGAACAACTCTTAAGCAAAGCCACAGCTGGTACTGTCCTCGGTATAATAACAAATGGGTGAGTCTTCCGTGTCTGACGAGAGCTCATTACAATGGGGTAAGTCCCGAAACTTGGTTGTAACGACACCTGGCTGACCTAACTTGGTGGGCGAGCCACGTCATCCTGGAAACACTATTAACGAGGCGGAGCAGATGATAACAGTGTCAGGACACGCGGTATTCACGTGTCACATCACACATTCAGTGCCGCTTCTCCCACTGATGATCCCGTTCTACTATCACAAAAGCATTGCGACGTGAACAGCGTTATCGCTCTAGTTATTAGTTTATATATATATCAACAGTATATCACAGCGACCCTTTCACACAGAAGACGCCGGAGAAAGGAACACCATGTTTCAACATTTGCATTTGCGCTCCGTGAGCTATCATACCGTGTGTAACGGACGTTTGTGCATTTATACGTTGTAAATGACGGGATGTCCACTTGTCGACACGCAGACACACATGAAGTCACCTGCACTGAACAAATACACTTACCCACACGACCCTAATACTTCACAAAGGATACCTGTAGGTGCCAGCGGGCGCAAAGGATAGGGAGAACCTTCCCAGTTAAGCGACTGCATCTGTAATTTGTAGTCTCCCAGCCTTCATGCCATACAACTTTACTTTTCACAGGACTAATGATTTCGGTATCCGTCTGTATACATCCAATTTATCTAATTTTGCTGTCGCAATCATTACGGGGATGAGGGTTGGAATTAAATAATACGTTTCGTTTATAGGAAAGAGAGGTGTTGAAATTTTGAGAGTAAGTCGCAAAGTATGGTGCCTTGGTACAGGCGTCTCCCATTGGAGTTTGTAGAGCAATTTTACAATAAACCAACTCGTGACAAATCACTCAGGCACTACATCTTCTGCTGATCCATCTCGATAAGGGTCCGAGACAGGTGAAGACGAATGCTTAAGAATGGTTGAACTAGCGTTTTGTGTTACGTTCTTCGTGAATGGACTACATCGGTTTGACATTGTGTCTGTCCTCTCCCTTCGGCACGTCGAGATTCGCATTTTCATTCTACCTTAAATCGTCTTGTACATACTCTCTGCTACTGTAGACTGTCGTACCTGATTCCAGGGGCTGATCAAAGAGCACGTAGCATCTAGGATCGTTGCATATGTTTACGCTGAGATTTGGTGGCCAGTCTTTGTATTATAAGCGGATTATCTGCGAGTCGCAACAGTTTTCAAACATGTGACCTTTTGGATACAGGTGTCTCATTTGAGAACAGCATCGCATCTAAAAATGTTTTCTGACATTAGTCTAGTCTTATAATAGAGGGCAAGTCGCTGTATTTGTACAAATCATGGACTGCGCTGTCATTTATTGTTAACTGAGGGCACTCTTCAAATATGTGACACACAGTTCATACACCAACGGTTCCTATCACTGGAGGAGGAATCAATTCAAAACAGGGCATTGTCCAATGTGGAACCACACCTTCTGCCATTGACCCATGGTTCTGCGCCAACACGGGTTGGTAGGAGAACTTTCAAAAAAAAAAAAAAAAAAAAAAAAATGGTTCAAATGGCTCTGAGCACTATGGGACTTAACTTCTGAGGTCATCAGTCCCCTAGAACTTAGAACTAGTTAAACCTAAGGACATCACACACAGCCATGCCCGAGGCAGGATTCGAACCTGCGACCGTAGCGGTTGCGTGGTTCCAGACTGCAGCACCTAGAACCGCTCGGCCACTCCGGCCGGCGAGAACTTTACAATTTACAATTACATTGTAAGGCCTCGTTGACCGTTGCATTCAATTATTTTATTGCCACCGCCTGCCCCCGATGACTACGTTCCCTGGCACCCAGCGGAATAGAACTTAGATAGATGTTGCAAGTGATGGAGTGATGTAGGCTGTCCTAGAGGGACTGTGAAGGTTTCTCCGTCGGGGACATGTCGTGGATGTCTTGCAGTGGTTAATGAGCGACCCACTGCAGTGGCGAGTGCAGTGGACTCACATTCCACTGGAATTTAAATCACTGTGCAGCCATGCTGACATGAGTTCCCTTTAAAATAGGATAGATCCCGTTTCCTTCGTGTTTCAGCCTTTTATTCGTGTTTAATGACCTCTCCATCAGTAAGGAATGAAACGCTGATCTTCTTCCCTATTTTCCTCGCACTGCACTCAGAAAATTTGAGCAGATGAGGACTTTTGCGCCTCATCTATCCATTGCCATCAAGGTCACATATACTTCATATTAAATACACACGGTTTTTTCGGTAAACGGAATTAGAAGACGTGATCAGGGCTAGCTCCTGAGCGACCCTGCTGTCCGTTGCTTAGAACCTTCGGTGCCGAAGGGGTTGCGGTGTGTAGGCCTACTTAGGAAGGTATATAAAATTTATCTGGTACACTGAAGCTGTAGTATTGTTCTTTTTATGCTGCCAAGTATTCAACATTAGTATTCTGCGGAAGTAAAGGAATCACATTCACAAAGTCTTGTTTTACATTGATCCGAAATAGCTTTGTGGCATGTGCGTAGATTCCATAGTTCGTCAGGCTTTGAAGCATGACGGAGCCATGTGTCTCCCCGTGACTTCAGAGTGATACTCTCGCTTCCATCGAGGGAGATGCGTAGTCTGGAGATTTCGTAGCGGCAGCATTCGTGATGTGGTACATCCATCGCTGGACGCTGTCACGATATGCGTGCACAATCGGCTGTCTGTACAAGATCTGTATATCCTTGCTGAGCATCAATTTCGTCGTCTGGCTTTCGACTACTGCACTATATGCTTGGTATATCCAGATCTTTACGTGGTTAGATCAGTGCAAACCGTCGATCACTGCTCCATGAACAGTGTCTGTGAAGGATGGAGAGCGTTTAGAAATATCGATGGCAGGGAGCGTGTAAATGGTGGTAAATGGAGACTTTCTGAATATTGAAAGGTATCTGTTAAATTTCGAGTAGACGATGTATCTTACAAATCTGAAGGCTGTCAGTTCAAGTAAAGAACTAGGTATAACAATTACGGCCAGCTTAAATTTGGAGTATCACACAGATAATGTTGCGGGGAAGGCGAACCAAAGACTGTGTTTTATTGGCAGAGCGCTTACACGATGCAGCGGATTGACTAAAGAGACTGCCTGCACTACGCTACTCTACTAGAGTATTGCTGTGGTGAGAGACCCTTATCATATAGGTTTCACGGAGGAATTCGAAAAAGTTCAAGGGGACTGTTGCAAAACAGATGGGAGAGCGTTAACGATATGATACGCGAGTCATTAAAATAAAGGCGTTTTTCGTTGTGGCAAAATATTTTCACGAACTTTCAGTCTTCAAATTTCTCCTCTGAATGTTAAAATACACTACTGGCCATTAAAATTGCTACGCCAAGTATAAATGCACATGATAAACGGGTATTCAGTGGACAAATATATTATACTAGAACTGACGTGCGTGATTACATTTTCACGCAATTTGGGTGCATAGATCCTGAGAAATCAATACCCAGAACAACCACCTCTGGCTGTAATAACGGCCCTTATACGCCTGGGCATTGAGTCAAACAGAGCTTGGATGGCGTGTACAGGTACAGCTGCCCATGCAGCTTCAACACGATACCACAGCTCATCAAGAGTAGTGACTGGCGTATTGTGACGAGCCAGTTGCTCGGCCACCATTGACGAGACGTTTTCAATTGGTGAGAGACCTGGAGCATGTGATGGCCAGGGCAGCAGTCGAACATTATCTGTATCCAGAAAGGCCCGTACAGGGCCTGCAACATGCGGTCGTGCATTATCTTGCTGAAATGTAGGGTTTCGCAGGGATCGAATGAAGGGTGGAGCCTCTGGTCGTAACGCATCTGAAATGAAATGTCCACTGTTCAAAGTGCCGTCAATGCTAACAAGAGGTGACCGAGACTTGTAACCGATGGCACCCCATACCATCACGCCGGGTGATATGCCATTATGGCGACGACGAATACACGCTTCCAATGTGCGTTCACCGCGATGTCGCCAACGCCGGTCAACTGCTGATTGTGAATGAGAAATCGGTTGGAAACTTTCCCCATGTCAGCACGTTGTAGGTGTCGCCACCGGCGCCAACCTTCTGTGGATGCTCTGAAAAGCTAATCATTTGCATATTGCAACATATTCTTCCTGTCGGTTTAATTTCGCGTCTGTAGCACGTCATCTTCGTGGTGTAGTAATTTTAATTGCCAGTAGTGTATTTTTCTGACACCCATCCACATAGGGAAACATCTTCATCGTAACAAAACAAGAGAAATTAGAGCTCACAGAGATTTAAGAGTTCGTTTCTGCCGCCTGCTTTTCGGGAATGGAAAGGTAGAGATACGTATAGCGTGGAAGTTGTTCAGTGTACCCCCTGCCAGTGAACTGGAGAGTAGTCATGTAGAGGTAGATGCAAATGTAGACTTTTCTAGAACACACACACACTCACGTTTAGAGGTCCCAACGGCAATTTATGACAGCCTTATATACAAGTAGAAAGGGAAATGAAATGTTTAATTAATTTAAAATCCAAGTACAGAGTCGGAGTATAAATAGACGACTATCCAAACAACAGCAGTCACAGGTTGATTGCATGCATAATTAATGAGCTGATAAATTTGACAGGTAAATTTCATCCTTAACAGTAGTTTCTTAGCGGTTCTGGACCGACGGGTTGCCAAAGATTACAGGATAGGAAGGTCCGCATAATTTTTAAATTTCTGGAAATCGGTGTAATAAAATAGTTCCAAGATGGCGTGCCCGTTGAGAAGCAAGACATGGACCGTTGAGTTGAACCTCGCTTTGCACACACGCTTCAGGGGAGAGGAACGCTGTTTTTCGCCGGGGTGGTGGTCTGGCACCACCGCAGAATGTCCAACTTAATCGCCAGGGGTCTCACCCACCTCGCTGCAAGAGCGGCCATTGCCGCCTACCAGATGAAGTTGGCAGTATGGAAATACTTTTTTCCGTGGTAGCAACTTCACAGTGTCACTATCGAGGTCACGAAACCGATTGGCATACATACGCTCAGGAACCACACCCTGAACTCCACTCTGAAGCAATATGCATAGCCGCGGTCGCTTCGTTTCAGTACATCGAGAAGATTAGCATGGATATCAACCGCCATCTTAAGTTGCAACATGTCCTGAACTGTATTACTTTGAAGCCAGGCGCATGCAGTACATTTGCGTTAGGAGTCCGATTACCTCCTAAGAAGAAGCACGCTATGTTCGCGATCGTGGTAACGGCACGCCCTCACATCATGTTCTACGGACGTCATTGCATCTGTGGTAAGCAATGCTCTCATGTGACCGCGTACTCGTTTCCCGTCTCTATTGCTTTAGTTCCTCGTTAACTGCTTGTTTATTTCCTTCTCAATGGTTCTCTCTCAGTTCACTGAGTAATTTTCCTTGAAGGCTGGAACGAGCTTTTACCGTTATTTTCTTGTGTAATTTATGTATTTTTTTTTTTTTTTTTTTTTTGTGGATAGCGTGCTTTCCCTCACTGTGAAGGTTGCCTCGCTTTTTGACGTGTTCCTTAAGAGCAATATAGAGATGTTATTCAAATGCAGAATCTGTCTTACTCGTCTGTACCTTTTTCCCTGGTCCCTAAATAATTCAAACATGGCACTAATGAAACACCAGCTATAGGCTGCGAGCTCTGATGCTGAACAGTCAAGCAGATAGGCAGTTTTGCAGGAAAGCCCTAATTTATCTGTGACACTGACTTACAGGTAGCTTTGCGATCGGTCGTACCCTACATTTTCATTCAACTAATCTCTGTACGAGTGGTGAAGAATCAACGATATAAATCTCTCCAGAGCTCCACAGGCCTGGATCTCTATATTCTCAGCAAAAACGTGTTACAAACGACTTCGTAGAAGTGTTGTAGAGCATGATCAGCACCATGTTCAAAAGACAAGGGTCTATTACGTCTCCGCTAGCAGCGTCTCGTACACACGCTGTGGCTTACAATCTCAACAAATCATAGCTCCGATTGTGTTGGCTAACACAAGCCCCTGCGAGCGTAATAGCCGTTTGAAATCCTGGTGGTGGAAGAAATTATCGCCACTGACTTTTGGCCAGCAAGAGGAGTAGATGGGGTAGTACCAAGTTCCTGACAGACTTTCCACGAGTGGCCTGAATTAAATTCAAACCTCTGCGCATTTTATTGTGGATTAAGACAGTGTGACTCTGTTGATGATGGTCTGTTCGTTGCATGGGAATGTTTAGCCAGGCGATCTCCTTGGGCCTATATGAAATGAGTAGATCTTACAACACAGGCATGACGCATCACTACACGCACTCAGATTGCAGTCACGTCACGTCCACTCAAAAGGTACACAGCTCTCATATACCGTGTGAACAGGGCCCATTGTGTGTCGAAGATGCCTTGATCTTCTTTTTTTATTTTCCTCAAGGATAAATGACTGGAAGAACCGTGTGATCACTTCGTCAAAAGTTTCAATGTCTAGGACTCTTTTTACGATGGACTATACTGTCACTCCATATGACTACGATACGAGACGTTGAAGGGGAGAGGCGCCGAATGGTATGTGGCTTTGAGAAATGTGACCGCAATACTTCCAGGATCCTACCCTCTGAATTAACTCTTTTTGCGGAGGGTATTTACCACAGAGCGGTCGCGATCTTTTATATGAGATTTTTGGAGACAAAATCACATGGTCCTCGCCTATGCCAAGATCTTCAGTTCCTCAGCTTAATTCACCAATATTGCACTGACACGCTGAATCCATCATATGCGAAATATTTAATTTCAATTCTCCTTGACTGTATGCTCTCAGAGGCTTGTCAGAAGCATTTGCTGGATGCTAGCGCCAGGCTCTAGATTCCAGTTATATGGTCGTCTTACGATATGTCACAGATTGCCAGAGATACATGAGATGATGACTTTGGTGCGCTTCATGAAGGATTTTTGATAGTTTCTCTTAAGGGGTGACACACTGTTTGACACTGATTTTTTGGGATTTTCTTTTGGGTGGGAAAAAATAATTAGAATTGAATCAAATTTTGACATCATTTCATTCCTATTTCGAACAGGTTTTGTGGATTTTTTTGAATAATTTCAGCCAAAAATAACAAAGTTACGTTGTGATGTACCCGAAGGTTATGCTTATGTTCTCTAATTGCGTGCAGTGTAGCCATTCCGATTTTCATCTGAAATCAAAAAGTTTAGATTTTTCATTAATAACTTACTTTCTAAGAATATGAACCTCAATGCAGGTGAAAATATTAAAAATTAAAAATTTTGCAGGTATTGGAACAATTTGCTTCGATTTTAACGATTTTTTCCTCGAATTATGCAAAGAAAAATACCCTTAAAATAATGATATCATCTCACAGGTTAGTTCATATAATTCGTAATTTTATAAAGAATCGTACTATTAGTTTTCAAAATGATCGGTTCTATAATTTTTGAGTTAGACTGCACGCAAATGTAGGAAAAGTAATTTTGAGATAAACCCATTTGAAAAATAAATTCTCGGAAACTAGAAACTCAAGGAAGTTAACAATAATGTAAAATGCTTGCCAATTAATCTATGATTCCAGAACCATACAGCAATCCTTCTTCTTCCTCATAGCCATCGTTTTGCGAGCTTTCCGACCTTCCTTCGATTCCAATGAACTACGTCGATTCTGCTGGCTCACGTGCTGGTTATCCATTTGTTCGGCATAACTGAAGCTCTACGTGCCTACTACAATTCCTGCCTCGTTCATGACCATCAAAAGGGATAAATTTCCTTCACTGGATAAGCCCGCTGCTCAATACGATGCCAATTCAACGATTTTTAGTCCGGAGTGCAGGTGTTTAGGAGCTAGTCGCCGAACTTTCATTTGCATTTTGCTTGTGGCCACCTAAGCATCTCTCCAGTAATTCATCCCTTGATAAATCTTCATATATTGGAAGAATTTCCTTCTGTACGTCGGGTGCTCATAAAATCTAAACGAATGCGAATTCCGCTTTGAAATTCTGGCAGCGTATTCTTGGACAATTAAGCTAACGATTTTTGTAACAAAAAAATCGGATTTCTTGACCCTCCTAATGTGGTTTTCCCCCTTTAATCGCTTGTCTTTTTAAGGTGCTGACATAGCTGCCCTTTTGGAGTGACTGCTCATTTTTCCTTCTCCTGTCTGCTGAGATGAGTCTTGGCGAAATTCAGGTCTTTGACAACTAGTCGATCAGAAGTACATGATGTAGTCGGTTTGCACTGCAACAATTTTTGTAGCTACTGGCGCTTCATCGACCAGTACTTGTCACTGTGTGTCCCAACGCAGGTTTTCTGAATGTGTTGCTTCATTATTGGGGCGAATGGTTTTGAGATGGGAGAGGACTGTATATTCGTGAACACCTTCTTGGCTCAGAGTACAGTTTACCTTTGACCTCCTGAATTTTTTTCTGTAATAAAGAACTAGCGTGCTCTGCTTCATTCTCCATTCTGCACCACATCTGTGAATAGCTATATCATACTCGTATTTACCAGTCGTATCCAGACCTTTGTGTACCGTGGTGGTATGCATAGAATCATTGTATGGCCATAGGTATGTGGGAATGAAGTCTCAGGCGTACAAAGACAACTGTCATATACTGTATTTACTTTAATAAATTGAAAGTAAGTACCAAAGCAGCAGAATTTCCAGTTCATCCCAAACTAAATGCACCAGCGCAAATCACATGTACACCACGTAAAAGTTGTGAAATTCCCGTCCAGACCAGTATCAAACACTTCGCAGGTAATATCAATGAAACTGGCGTATTGTAATATGGTAGAGAAATAAACGAGTATGTGCGACGTGTCTTATGTATTTAGATTCGGATAGCCTTTACTTTTCAACTTTCTAAAAGTTTAGCTCCCATCCGCCTATTTTGTTCCAACCAATAAAAAAATTATAGGTGCAAAATTTTAGCTCAGCCGAATAACACCCATCAACCATGATGTTTCGATTTTTGCTGTGTGATTTTTGTTACACGAATCCTCATTATTATTATTATTATTATATAAAGTCTTATTATTACAGATTCTTGTTTTAATAGCCCTGTTTTTAGACTTTAATCCTAATATTATAATATATGATAAACGTCACAATTTTATTAATAGTGAAACATTAACAGTATCAGTTTAGAAGTCTGCAATAGCCATGTGGTAAAAACGACGTCTTCCTCCTAGCGCTTAAAGATGTTGACAACGTAGACTGGCTGTGTTAGTAGCCTTTCAAGGCAAGGAACAATTATCAGGAGGCCCTAAAATCCCAACATCTCCTGGAAAAGATCAAGTCGTCACTGTTTACCAGGTATTAGAAGTGTAGGGTGTAACTGACAAAATTCAGGCAATTTTCTGTGATACGACAGCAAGCAATACAGTAAATGGCAGCTATACAAACCTAGAAAAATTGTTCAGTTTTGACCTGTTATATCCTCTTTGCAGTCATCACATTTTTGAATTGGTGATGAGGACCTGTTTGGACTCATCGATTAAGGATACAGAGTACTTTTCCGGCTCAATATTATGTGAAAACCAAAACCTATTTCTTTCAGGCACTGTTGATAATGTATACATTTTACGGATTTTTTGTTGATATCAGGTAATGCAGCACACTTTCTAAAAAATTATAAGAATTTTCAATATTTTTGAACCTGCTTAGGGTTATTAAAAAATTACAAAGAAACTGATGCAATTTTTTTTCGAAAATGCTTCCTGAAATTGAGGTACCATTTAATCCACTGTTATACATTTGAAAGAGAACAAATTATTATCAGATATACATGACATGATGGCTGAGGTACTAGACCTATTTAATTCCAATTATTATGCATATTACAAGGATAAAAAAATATCACATCTTAAATTATAATTTTTATAATTTTTTTCGTAATAAAAATGTTATTTTTTCTATAATTTAGTTGATTCTGCAATCAACCTATATAAGTATGGACAAGTTACAGAAAAAAATTAGAGCAATACTTTATAAACTTTAGGAAACATTTGTACCTGAATTCTGAAAAATACGACTAGCGAAAAGTTGCAAATGAAGATATGAGTCCATTTAAACTGTGCCTCAGAACATTCCTGAAGCATAGTCTTCATGCTGCAGAATTTCCTCATCTTCAAGCTTCCTCTTGGCATTCCTTTTAGCACTTCTTGCTTCTTTGGTAATCTGAAGAGCGAATCTTTCAGCTTCATGCACCCATTGTCTGTCACACACAAGCAATTGATCTTCCATATTAGAGCTACATTTTATGCCTAAATTTCTCAGGACTTCCAACCTTCCGATCACTCCATCATTGAAACATGTCAGTGCATCTAGTACACCAACCTTTAATGTATTTAGTCCTACAGGAACAATCTTGGGTAAACTTTCCCATATGCAGTGGTTGAAACTTTCGTTTGTATTCTGAGTGCCCCCATGATGACATTTACTAAGCAAAACAGGGTCACTCAGGTCTCTAAAAATTGGTTTTAATTCATTCATAACAGGCTCAGGAAGAGAATGATTATGATGATATATTTCACCACTTTCTTTTTCTTTTTGGTAACCACACCTAGAATCTGCTCCTTTAGGGCAAAGTCTGTGAACAGGGTGGTCATCTGTGGACAACTTATGAAAGTAGGTGGCTCTTACAGCTTTTCTCATTGCTGTAACATCATTCAGAGGTTAAGTTCGTCTAATGACCAGTCCATAATAACTCTGAAGAAGGTCTGTTTCAGTTTTTGTCAATCTGCCAGGCAGAGATTTTCCATCAGATAGCAACTTTCCTTTCATTTCTCTTCGTAGCTTCCTCAATGTAGCACCCATCCTGTTTTGCATATGTCCACAACACTCCAGTTTTGTTACCAAGGCACCACCATAAATACTGAACTCCTTAATTTTATTAAAAGCTTTAGAGTCCCCATCGCCTAGGTACTTCGTATATCTAATGCTATAAACGGGCACCGACCTCTGAAATATTTTTAGAGCATCTAGTATGATAAAAAAATTATTATTATTAGGTTAAATATATTTCAATTCTTTCAATTTAAATCTGTGTTCCATACTAGAATGTCGTGTTCCCAGTTTGGCACAGCTTTGCCACAGGAGACACGAAAGCGGTCGAAGACGTCCGTCTTCTGGTTGGCTCCTGATCGTTGTTAGAAGGAGGCTAGTTTTTGATTACGCAAAGACTTCTATTATTTAGAAAAGAACAACCCGGATTTCTTTACGTAATCAGTATGAATTTTATAATTACCTAAGGGACCTTTAACAATGAACAGTAAAAAAAAAAATTGCATTTGCAAATGAAATCATTAATAAATGGGGCAGCTATTAGTTGTATAGAAGACAAGGGGCGGCCTTCTGTACACGACCAGGATGCCGCAGTATTCTCTGCTGTAGTAAAGGCTGTTTGACATTTATAAAAATAATATGGCATGGAGGTTAAAAAAGTGTAAAGGAAAAGAATAGAATAAGAAATCTGGTAAACACTAAATATATTCTAATAATTCTCACAAGCAATTAGAGCTACTTTATAAACAGCATAACTTACATAAGTAATTTTCTAACTCTATGGTGCGATCAGATTTCAGCCTGTCCTGTACTAGCTCCTATGTTCACGTTTTTGTCACAAATTACAGTCATTACTTTTCTCCTTCGTTAAAGACAATTCTTGCACTATTCAACACTTTCATAACAATAACTTGCCGATTTACAGTTTCGAACATAAATTACTTGAATTTTATTAATTAATAGTGTTGTCTGCACGCTGGCAAGACCGCTCACTTTTATAGCTTAAAATCGACCACCCTTACGTTTTCACATAACAAGCAGAAGTAGATTAAAATCTGAAGATCTACAAAAGTTGTTTTTTTACTGTCATCTTTTATTTAGATCGAAGCGGAACGACAGTTCAGCTTCTGTTAAAATGTTTCTTTGACTGCGCAATCGATGTATTAGCGTCCGCGCTAGATGCGCATCTTTACAGTTCGTAAATTATATAAAACAAATGTCTTTCAAAGAATAGATCTCATCTCTTAAGTTGATCATTTAATACACACATAGGTGAATGCCTTTCCAAGGGTACTCACAGCTTTCATACGACAGAAATACCAATAATATTACAAGCTCCATCACACTCTATACCTCCACTGTAACCATCATAATTCTTAGAATACTGATGTTGAATATGTCCTTCAGTGTTACCATGGTAGGTGTGGCAGTACTTAGATAAGCACACAACTTCAACACTTTTCCATTCTCCAGAAAAGTAGCACTTACAACATCATTCTAGGAACGATGTCCCCGATGTTGCCATGTCCCTTAAAGTGCAACAGCAATGTCCCTGGTTCCACTAATATTTACAGTTTCTTCTACTGCACGTTTCATAGATGCTTTAGACACAACCGTCAGGGCACATAAAAGTATTTTTATGTACTTGCTGAACCTACTGGGAGGAGGAGGAAGGTCCATCAAACCACAATACGTTTGAGCAGCCTTTTTTCCTTTTCCTATTGCACGCATTGCATACACTAACTTCAAATTCACATCATATGAATGATGCACAATGTTCGAAGTCTTTTTCGAGGTAGATTTATTGCAGGATCTACACAGAACAACTAATTTTGACGCTAAACCCTTCCTGGTACATTGTTGCTCAGTTATTTCCAAACAGCCTACACCATCACATTGTTTACATTTTGCCACTGCCTTTATCAAAGAAGATAAGATGCCCACATCAACAACAACAAATCCACTACAAACAGCGTCATTGTTAACACAAAAATTTGAATCACCAGGAGGCGTGCCATGTGGGAGTTTCTTCCCTGAAGAACTTATACATAAGTTACTTTCAACAGTATGGCTCATTCTGTTTGTGAACTGGTTGCCACAGAATTTCCTTTTATTGAATTTCTTGATGCGTGGCATGGTTTGTATTTATAAGCACACTAAAGGATATGTACTTCCACTAATGTATGTAGCACTTGGGCAACATACATTCAGTAACACGTGAACAAACTGCTTCAGCGAAACGAAAGTAAATACTAGCAAAGATAATCATTGACAGAAACTAGAAACCTGCACTGTTACCAAAATATACAATGTATCATACGTATAATTGCTGGAAACAGAAAGTTCACAATTATTTTCGAAATAATACTGATGTCTGCAACAGAAATAAAGTGAGCGTGGTGGCATACATGACCGCAACTTTAAAACTTTGTATATACAGGTCATTTTCATTTGAAACCGTATATTGTATATATCAATGTAATCAGAAAAGACTATAGAATTTAATAAAGTCGTAAAAATACTTTTTTCACCATTTATAAGTAGTGTGTATTCTCAAGGCACTTCTAGCCTAGACATGGAAATTTTCAAGAAATTTAGAGCAATTAGATCGGAAGTCGGCAAGAACACTTATATGACCGGTAGCAGTGAAGTACTTGATGATGTATGGTCTGTTGTTGTCGGATTTCTCGAAAACCAACTTTCTACACAGAAATAACCGCTAGATGATTGTCGAGAACTGCTGGAGTTTTAGATGATATATCTTGGCAGCATTTGAAAGAATGGGATATTGTTTCGCATCACAGAACTGTAACTCATTCCAGATTCCATATATGCATTTAGGTTATATATGTTTCAAGCTCAACTTTACTTACGTGATATGGAGAAAAACTCATTAACAAGAATGTTTATCTTTCTTGCACGTGTGTATATTAGAGCTTGGTTTCTGTCAACAGAAGCAATTAAGGCTCCTTACCATGACTTACTATTCGAGAGTCAACTGATAAATTATCATGATATTGACCCATTAATCACTAAGACTGTTGCAGAAATATTTTCAGATCACCTCTGATACTTAGCCTCATAAACTGTGGTTTTAGCTTTGTTTGATGACAACATTCCAACAAACGTCAAAGCAAACGTAGCTCAAGTGATCTTGGAATTAGAAAAAAGTGAAGAAGAGGAAAAAGACATGAAACAAATGAAAAGGTACGTTATACATAGCAATGATCTTTTTTCTTTCAACAAAATTTACGTTTCATCTTCTGTAACACGGAAACTTTCTTCACAAGGTTTTGTATCAGTACCGATTTTTTCCATAAAGACCATTCAACACGGAAAGATGATTCCCATTACAAAAGTGCAATTCCAAAGCTTGAGGAGCTGGTTGATGTGAATGATGTTGCAGAAAGCGGTGTCAAACTCGTTCAGGACCAAAATAACATCCTCACAAAAGATGAAACTGAGAAACAATTTGTTTCACATATTCTTGCTGGAGACCATAAAAATACCCACTCGCTACTAAATATGCTCTTAGTATCATCTTTTGATTCTACCGGAATGAATGCTGTAGAATGATTATACTGAATTTGCTTGAGTGTCTCACATACATTACTTTCATGGAAAACAAATATAAAGTAGAAATAAGGAAAAATACAAGATGCTTTAACGGAAATACGTAGGTGTTGCGGATCCTACATTCCAACTTAAAGGCGTCTGAGGGCGCCTAGACCTTGTTAGTTTGAGATGAAATTTATCACAGGCTGTTTTTTTGTCAATTGGAAGAAAAGGGGGATTGGAGAAGCAACATTCTAACTTTCAGAAAATTACATATAGCCAAGGGCAGCACTAATTTAGACACACTGTTTCAATAGTAGTAAGTATAACAAAATTATTTTTATGATTTTCCCACCGACAGTTTGATGCCTAAAACAGAGATGCGGTCACACTGATCTGGACAGTCTACCTACACTCACTTAGGTATGACATATAATACCCAGCGAACTTTGCTTATGTGCGGCTCATCAGTCGCTTATTAAACGTGATATGCCACGATATTATGTTGTTACCTTGTTACTATTTACATTAGTTACATTGAGCAATGAACAGATTCAAGAATCATTGGACGACTCTCAAACTGCGCTAGTCCATCTACAATAAAAATAATGAACTACTTTCCAAAGCTGGAGACCGATTTCATTCACTAGAAACAGCTATTGAATCCTACAATACATCCTGCTCACGAACCTCACAACCTTCCTTTTCGGGTAAGAGCACTAAGAGCACGTCTTACATTATTAACATGTGTGCATAGTGTCGCAAATATCTTTACAAGCACTTTCTGTTCGTTACTGATAACATGGTGCTGTTAGAATCAGTAAATGGTGTCCTGTAATATCTGAAATGAGTCTTTACAAACTGTTAAGAAAAAGTAAATTCTAATACAGCTGACTTCGTACAGTGAACACATTCATGACACGGAACTACCTGAGTAACTGTTGTACAGTAAAAATATAATACTCATTATTGAGATTCCTATCGACACAGTCAATACTGTCGATATATATTTACCACATTGCAACACACCTCCTTACATTTTTATCATTATCAAATTTCATTCAATATTTCTCCAAATATTACAAATTTATTCTTGCTCAAAATTTTGGTAAAAACGTCTACTACATTGCTTTCTGAATCCACTTTATAAATGTTTGTAATTCCATTCATATAGAAATTATTCACAAAATGGAGTGTATATTTTGACAGGCTTATAAGACTTTGCATCTAGAACTAACTTAATCTTGAAACGTCCCCTTTGAAAAATTATACACGACTGTCCTTAAACTGACACACAATATTTTTTTTTAGCGCAACGCAATCTGACTTTCAGAATTCCCTACAAAAGAATGGCCCTGAGTAACATTAAACTATACCTTTCACAAATCACTAAATCACTTACCTCACAAAAATCTTCGTTACTCCCACTACTGCAATGTATTTACCTTGATATCATCATTTATAAATATAGCAGTTCATGACAAATTTCAAAACTCCGCCATCTCTCTCCCCACATCCACCACTGCTGGCGGCTCACCTCCAAATGCGCAACGCTACGCGCTGTTCACAGCCAGCTGCCTAAGACTACAATGGCGAGTATTACAACAATGCAAAGCAGCCACAGACTGCACACAGCACAGCCAGTGATTTTCATACAGAGGTGGCGTTACCAATAAAAAAACCTAAACAGCCTACTTACATAGCCCCCATGCTCCCCACAAAAAATTTTACAAATTGTGTTGGACAGTGGCCAATACAGATTTGAAAAAAATTTTTTATAATTACAATAACAAAGAAATCAAATGCACACACTTATTGATACAATGTTGGTCAAAAGCTGAAATTTTCTCACAGTCCATAAAGACAGTCCTGATCATTCATCACATTGCAGTGTTTTTCTCAAAGTCTGAGCAGGAAAAGAAGATGCACACGGAAGTAGTGGATTTCCATGCAATCTTGAAGAAGTAGCGTTGTCCTTCCAATGGAAAGACAGTGCTGACTCTCGACATGCAGACAGGTCATGGGCCACAACAGAGCAAACCCACAGCGGAGTCAGTCGACATTTTGAAGAGTATTGGTGGGTAGGTCATCACAGAGCACACCCACTGTAGTCCTGGTAGAGATTACGGTATTGGTGGGCCACCAGAGGTGCAGACCCAATGCAGTCCTTGTAGAGATAATGGTACTGATGGATCATCAAAGACGTAGACCCACTGTAGTCCTTGTAGAGATGGCCAGCAGCCATCTGTTGTGACTATGCAGGTGCACAATCACCATTGAAGAGTCTTGCGGATAATAGAGCAAGTCCATAACCACCACTTGTGCACTCACAAAGTTTTTGAATTGTCCTGAGAACCAGCAATGCTGTTAACCAGTACCTTGCCGAATTATTAACACACGTGCAAACACTAACAGTCCCTACTTCTCACATATTGTCCATATACTATGACCAATAGAAACGTGTGCAGTGAAATGTAACTTACAAGTTACTTAATTTGATGAACTGCTGTCAATTACA
This sequence comes from Schistocerca nitens, assembly GCF_023898315.1. Taxonomy (NCBI): domain Eukaryota; kingdom Metazoa; phylum Arthropoda; class Insecta; order Orthoptera; family Acrididae; genus Schistocerca; species Schistocerca nitens. The sequence continues at coordinate 384,277,947 of NC_064617.1, read as the reverse complement.
ATTTTATAACATAAGAATACAATAACAACGTACAAAATACATCATTCAAGAACATAACAATACAGATAACATTTGTAGTACAGGCTTTACAACAGAATAGAAATAAACATATACATCAATGTTACAGGAATTATGAGATAAGTAGATACATAAAAGTTCAGAATAACTTTCGAAACATCAACTTCACACATGAGCATTAAAACAAAACAGAATAAATAATATCTAAGCATATTTACAAGTTAAATAACATATTATTAAAACCAATTATATTTGAGGATAACAGTATTCCTCATCATAGTGAATAGTATTAGAAAAAAAATTCTATGAAACTACACAGAGACAGGAAGAAAACAAATACACAAGGGTACACAAACACATAGGGGGATAACACAATGGAAAGGACAGGGTTCGTTTTCAGTGTAACTTTTGGTACTGCAGTATTTTGCGAACAAAACCTTTTTTGTTCTTGGAGATCTCCCTTCGTTCATCATTATTCCCAAAAAGTCCTATCTGTACCTCTTTTCTGTATTCTAACCATATTTCTTTCAAAATAAATATGGCTGATTGTACAATACTCATTTAGGCCCAAATCGTTTTCATATAACTTTCAAAGCATTCTTTCCCTATTCTCCATAGTTAGGTTCTTATATAATCTACCCCCTCTTAAGCTAACTTAAATCTACTGAGCTCAGATATTAAACTAAGGGACGAGGCAATGCAGCAGCACATAAAACAATTAACGCAAACAGCAATGACAAAAAAGTGCAGATTTGCAAAGGAAGCAGCATTTTAGAAATTAGCAAAGCAATTGCAATATTACGACTAATATAAGGCAACGTGCAGCAAACAAGAAAAATAAATCTGGCTTAGCAGAGTAACACAAATTAAAATTCAGTAGCACTATGCCTGGCAAACAGCATAACTTGTACCTAAACATGACAAAGTTCAAGCAGAAAAAGTATTACACTAAAAATGGCCATGTCTAATACCTATGTCACATCTTAACACTAGAGTGATGCATCACGATAACTTACTCTACCAAAAAAATTACCAAGTAGTTGAAAAGAAAATTATGTATGCAGTTCCTGTTACTAGTCCCTTCTTATTGTTCTTTCCATTCGAAGAGCTCCTTTTTCGAAGAATGTGGATCATAAAGTAATTATTTAATAGATCTATTGACAGAAAGTGTTCACATTAGCAAATGCATTTAGTTTTATTTTATGAAACCAATGCTGCAAGACAGCTGGAAACCAGATATCAAATGAAATAAGCAATTACGCAAACCAAAGCATAAAAATATCATTCAATAGTCATGTGACATTTCATAAGTTAGTAGAAATTCTCTCAACTCTCGTAGAAAGACACTTGTCCTAATCAGGTGTGCAGTTGTAAGAATGTTTCCAAGTTATTATTAGCGTGTCGTATTTACGATGCTTTCTACAAAGGAATGTCAATAGCGAGGATAATGGCCTCCCTTTTTTTTTCTACCACCTAATGGCTTTTTCCCAAGGCGGCTGGCACACCTGGCCGCTCACAACGAATTACGTCACGGTCACTTACCTTTCATACCGAAATATTTACGACAGCAGTTTTCGCTACAGTGTCAGTCTCATATAAAAAATTCACAGGTCGAAAATTTGCGTTACAAATGTGTAGAAACAAAATCCTATAAATATAACAGTGTCCAAAAATTTTTCGCCGGCATTGCGATACATTCACGCATTTACACACATTTCCTACCTGTTAAAGTACGATTCTTGGTTTCCAACATCCTTTTTCACAAGTCAGTGTCCCTAACCGCTACTCATTACTCCTTACCTTATTACACTTAAATATATTCGTCGACGCTTCTTTAATATTTCATTATATGAAATATGTAGCATAATCAAATTCCTCATATAGCATCACCTTCTTGACCATAAACATACCTCAGCAGCATAATACACATCGTCGTCGTAAAAATAACATCATAACACCTCAGTCAACTCTCAAAATCGTCGTAGCTTCCTCCAATAGTTTCAAAACCTAAAAAAATTTTATGCTCATTTCAATAGTGTCATCAACCTCAAACGTACTTTAAAAATCATGATCCCATTCCAAATACATCATTCAAAGCTCTCATAATATCACAATGGTTCCGAAAAAATATGAACAGTTTACAAAGTACAGACAAAATACAATTTCATAAGTGTGAAGGTATCCAACGGTGTAATTACGTAAACGTCTGTCACTGATGTAGTCAAATAAATGTTTGTCTCTCTCAGGTAAATAATCAGATAGCTGTGTAATTCTGTGTTAGAGAAATAAGGTACCGATGTGTAAAGTTGTATAAGCAAATACCATATTAGCTAGGGCTCCTTGTGCTCGCCAAACACATGGTACACAAAGTAAACGCGTACCCCCCTGAGGATTAATGAATAATACCCTCAGGTGTTACAGATTACAGCAATGGAATGAAATGTATCACGGAAAACTTTCTTTGTAATTCAAAAATTTTTAAAAATAAATGTTTTAAGTACAAAATTAATCACTCAAATACATGTACTGTGCCGCTAAACTGTGCGTCTTGTTGTAAGATAATCTCTGTGGAAGTGTCGTAGTTATCGTCCTCTGTAAGCAAAGTTCTGCTGAAGTCAATGTACTTACCTCATCATAAACGAAAGTGAAATGCTTTGCTTATAGATATCGTAGTTATTACGTACCTTACCGTGATCAAGAAAGTACTATAATGTAACGTATTGTTGTGCTACAGAAAAGGCTGTCTCATTGTAGCTATACCACAAAAGTTACTACTAAAACATGTTTTACTTTCCAGAACAATACAGAAAAACTGTGCAGGTAAATTGTCACTCATTAGTAGCGTCGTGATAAAATCGTGTAGCTGTCACATAAACTAACCACTGTGTCATCTGGTATCTCACAGAAAGTACTTTAAATCCAGAATGTATTTTCAAGTAAACAAAAATGTTGCATTAAAATCTCATTAGCAGTACCAGTATATGTTCGAAATATGTAAGCCTGATAGTCGTTACGTAATCGATAACTAACAAGCAAGAATGTACAAGTAACAACACTGTGTCGTCTGTTCACTATAACAATGCAATCGTAATTTCTGTTTAAAAATGTTCCCTAGGTTCTAGACTGGATATTTAACTTCAAACATTGTTGCATGTTAACAGTGTCTCAGTGTGACAAATTGTACTAGTAGCGTGTAGTGAAAAATTTTATGGCAAAGACTAAGTTAAAAAACAGATTATCTCTCAGTAAGCGGTTTTACATGTGAAGTGTGGTGCAATCCTTTACTCTTCATAGTACTCAGAGTTTGAACTTGAATGAAATTATCATGCGGTATGCACCGGTAAAGAATGCTAAAATTTTCTCAAGGCTAGCGCCTTATGTTATTTTTCTCGGAGCTAGCGGGCGCACGCAGCTGCCTGCGGTGCGAGTCATTGTCTATCTCTTTGTTGGCGCGCGCCGTTATTGGGATTAGGAGACCGATCTTCTACAAATTCGCCTTGCCGGGAGGGCCCAGCTCTGTTAGAATCCCGCCAGTTCTGATGAAATTCACGTCTGTCGTTATGATTACGAGTATATCGTCTGTCGTCATGTCGGTAGATTCCATAGTTTCTTTCTTGTCGGTCATGTGGTGGAGAATTTCTCCCGGAATCGTAACTGCGCGCTGAACTGTTGCGTCTGAAGTTATTCTGTCTCCCTTGATAATAATTGTTTTGGTTCCCATATTGTCTGTTTCTAAGGTAATCTCTGTCACATTCATTACTACGGAAATGCGATCTTTCTCTGTAACTATTATTACTCTGCCAGTGGTTGTCATATGGGTGGTGTCTGTTTTGGTCACGATTTGCGTTGTAAGAATAGCGTTGTCGTGTCCAGTTATTGTTTCTGTCATCACGGAATTGTGACGTATGTGACCTGTAGTGTTTGTTTTCCTGTTTTCGCATGCGGCGACTGTCTGTGTCAATTTCTAATTCTTGTAGGAGTCCCTGAAAAGCTTCAATGTCGTCTTTGCAACGTCCTGCTAAAATAATATGTCGTAAATGTTCAGGCAATTTGATTAAGCAAATGCGGATGAGTTCTGAGGGGCTGTATGGGTTTGAAAGATACTGATTCTTATGCAACATGTCTTCAAAATATTTGACAAGACTGGAAAATTCAGATTGTTCAAAGTGTTTCATCATCATGATGCTATGTTTTACTCGGTCTTGTGTAGCTTGAGACCAATATGCTGAGAGGAAGGCATGATAAAAATCTCCTTCACTGTGACAATCGTGAATGACCGATCGCAATCTTACAGCTGGTTCATTCTCTAAGTAGCCACACATAAATTCTAATCTGTGTTCTAACGACCAGTTGGGAGGAAAACAATGAGAGAATTGATGGAGCCATGCTTGTGGATGAATGTCGTTGCCAGAATTGTTAAATGTTTTGAATTTACGTGTAGTAATGAACAGCTTATAGTCAAAATCATCATGTCGGCGAGTCGCATATCGGTCATTGTTACGTCGTTTCGGCGGTTCCATTTCAAAATTCGGTGCACCTTGCCAATTTCTTTCATAATTTCCGAAATGTCCTGTGTTATTATTTTGTGGTTGTTCCGTATTTCTATGTCCCTCTTCCCGTACTGGAGCGCGTGTGTCCTCTGAAATATGTAATTCTTGTATTACCTGCGTCAACTGCTCTTGTACTTCCCGGATTTCTCTTTTGTACTGTGTATTGATTTGATTTTGATTGTGTTTGAATTTTCTAATTAGTTCATACTCTTCTGTGTCAGTGAAGGCTACAGGTCTTGTGTCATTCAGATCATCATCTACCTTTGAAGATAAGTTAGTGACCTGATCCGAAAGTTCGGCTACTTTCTCCGATAGTGTACTTATTTCCTCAGTGTGTTTTTCTTAACCAAATTTCAGAGTATTTACTATGTCCTTTAAATTTTCATGAGTTTTTGCAAGTTTCATAACCGAATCGGTAGATGCAACTGAGTCAATTTTAGCTTGCAAGGTGTCGTGATTTTCATGAACAATGGTTTGCAGTTCTTTTATGGCTGCTTCGTGATTCTGTAATGCATTTTCATGCCGTGAAAAAATAGGTTGAAAATGCTCACAAATTTGTGTTTTTACGTCATTACAGACTTTTTGACATTTCGATTCGATGTTATGTAACTCAGTAGTTAAATCTTCACATGTTTGTTCAAGCTTATGTTCCACTGAGTCTAACTTTTGAAGCTTTTGTTCCATTGCGTCTAATTGTTGCTGTGTTTGTCTCTGGTGTTGTTTCACTGTGTCTAACTTTTTAAGATTTTGTTCCACTGTGTCTAACTTTTTAAGATTTTGTCCCATTTGTCTCTGATTTTGTTCCATTTGTTGCCTTAATTGCAATAATAATGTATTAGTGTCTGGAATCTGTTTCTCTATGCTTTTTGGCAGTGCATTTTCACCGGCAACATTCACATTTTGACAAGCAGAAAATGTGTCTTGACTCATTTGAGAAAACGGTGAGGATCCAAAACCTAAGTCTACAGTATTTGCAATATTGTGTTCTGTCATTCCCGATTCCTGAGGCGAGCTGTTGCCGACCGATCGATCGATAATGCTTCCCTCTTCACTAATTGTTTCCCTGTCCACGCCACTGTTTGCCGCAAGCTCCATTTCCCTATGCACAATTACCAAATTACTAATTTGAACATCAGTTAATTCATTACTCGGTGGCGCTAACACACTGCTTTCGTTTTCACTGTCATTTCTCAGTTTACTTTGGAGCCTAGTATTACGTTTTTCACACGCCATTGTCACAGTGTTTCACACGACAACACAGAAAAACACAATTTGAAGAGCAAAAATAGGGGAACACATTAACATAGCACTGAAAATAATATCTAGTTAATTGCAGCTGCGAAATACTTGGTGCAAATCTACATGCATGCCACAACTGTTTTACTGTACAACAATGAAAAACTACAACTACAATGGAAATTCTCTCTATAATTACGCGCTGCCAATAAACAAAAGCTACACTAATTACACAAACTACAAGAAAAAAAATCAGAAGATTCCAGTGAGGTATCCTGGCAGGGTCGCCATATGAAACGTCCCCTTTGAAAAATTATACACGACTGTCCTTAAACTGACACACAATATTTTTTTTAGCGCAGCGCAATCTGACTTTCAGAATTCCCTACAAAAGAATGGCCCTGAGTAACATTAAACTATACCTTTCACAAATCACTAAATCACTTACCTCACAAAAATCTTCGTTACTCCCACTACTGCAATACAGCAAGCGCCACTACTGCTAGCTAAATAAAAGATTCAAACTATGGAAGGCACTAACTACTGATAGGTAGGGATAGTTAGCAAATGAAAGATATTAATAGAGAACAAACAATGTATTTACCTTGATATCATCATTTATAAATATAGCAGTTCATGAGAAATTTCAAAACTCCACCATCTCTCTCCCCACATCCACCACTGCTGGCGGCTCACCTCCAACTGCGCAACGCTACGCGCTGTTCACAGCCAGCTGCCTAACACTACAATGGCGAGTATTACAACAATGCAAAGCAGCCACAGAGTGCACACAGCACAGCCAGTGATTTTCATACAGAGGTGGCGTTACCAATAAAAAAACCTAAACTACTTACAATCTCAGTGACAGCTTCTAACAATGCTGGCTCTTAGAAAAAGTAAAGGGATTTGTAACACTGCTTAGATTTACGAAATATTACCTTTACAAATAATCTAATTTCTGTATATAGCCTGATGTGGACTTACACTCTTCAGAATCACCTGCACAGTCCACATTTACAAAACTGATACAAATATTTCCGTACCCACAAAGCATACTTATAGTAAGTATCATTGCAACAGTTTTGAAATCTATTGAAATAATTCACGCAGTAGCTAATATCTGGCCATGTTTCTGAGCTAATTAACAGGGGAGCACCTGCCAAGTTCGTGTACTTAATATCATGAATTTATATTGTGCTACTTCTAGTTTCAAATTTACTTCGATTGGAGTACTGTACAACTTTAAATGTTCAAGCTGATATTTCTTAGCTAGAAATTCAATATAGCTTTCCTGACTCAGGGTCATTATATTATTCATATAATTATAATTAACATTTATCTTAAGCTAATTCTTTACTGTGCCTAAACATTTCATCTGCAATCACTTGGATAACAGAGTCTCAATTTCTTGTATTTTCCCTTTACTTCTACAAATCATCAACAAACACAATTATATAGACCATGTAATTTGTAGTTATCAGTACATAGAGACGATAATCGTATTTACTTCTTTTAAAATCTAAACTTTTAGAAATTCATTCAAACAGTCCTACCATGGTCTAGGACCTTCCATCAAGCCATATGATGTCTTAAATAACTTACAAACTCTATCTGTCCAATCTTTGTGTTGATGAGGGTGCTTTACATAAATTTATGAGAAAACTTTACCATTAAGAAGAGGAGTCTGTACATCCATTTGTTCTACAATAAAGCCCTTTTGACAACAAAACATTCAATGTTTTCATCATAGTAACTGGTGAATAAATATCATTCACAATTTCTTTCTGTTGAAAACTCTCTACAATCAAACTTGATTACAAGTGTTATTTGATTTTTTTTGTAAGAACCCACTTTACATCAAGAGCATTTACATTCACTACTTCAGTTACTGGTTTCCAGGTTTTATTTTTATTTAAACTTTAAACTGACTCGTTACTGTTCATGACCTCCTCAAAATTTTCAGGACTATCAGCACTACAGACATTTATACAAATGAAGTTACTCATAACATAATCCACAAATCTATCAGGTATTTTACATTCTCTAATTGAACTTCTCAACTCTTATTCCTGTTTTTGTTTATATGTATTCACTCTCTATGCTTTCGCACTCATAATCCCTAAAATGTTTAAATGTTTACTTCTTGAATCAGAAGCCTTAATATAACCATGAATAAAAGTGAAAAAAATATCTTTCCCCATACAAGCCATAAGTTGAGTGAGGTCCATTCACATTAGTATGAATAATCTTTAATGTTTTTGTTGCTTTGCTTGTATTGTTTTCAAAAGATAAATCGTCAATTTTGTTTTCAATGGAAACTTTACTTTTCGTAAATTCTGATTCTAAATTTGTTGGCAATCCGTCTGCTTACTGATGTTTACACAACGAATTCAGATAGTTAACATTTACATACCAAGTGTACAATGCCATTTACTCTTTACTGACATGGTGTCTTTACTACTGACACTATTTTCATTAACCTATTTCTTGTATATTTTACTTGTCATTTCGTACAACTTATTTTCTTTCAAAGCAAGTGCAAGTCTTTATCAATTACCTTTAACATGTTGCCTACAGATACAATTTTATGTTTTTCTCTCACTTTAAAATAACTAATCAGTTTTCTGTCATGCCTGTGACATAAAACATATCTTCAATTGCGGTTGGAATCATATCAGCAGAAGCTGTAAAATAACTAATTATATTTCCTACTTTTGTAGATTGCAAAACTGTACCAACTGTAATTTTTACATCCACATGTTATACACTCAGAAAAATAATTTTTAGTCCGTTTAATTTCATGACATAGACTTTACAATCTGATGATGAGAGCATTGTCTCTTGAAACGCGTTGTTAAAATATATGTATAAGAATCGCAGTTGAATGCTAACAGTGATAACCAAAACTTGACGATATGTTATTTGTAGTGAGCTGATTAAGACTGTGCTTATATGCTTCTTTTTCTAAAAATATTTCGAGAATGCTTGCAAAAGTAAAATTCGACAGAGGTTTTGAAATTACGTCTTTATCCACTGTCTTATGCAGAGACCTAGCTTCACCATATTTTAGCCGATCTGATATTATTCCAGTGATAAATGGTTGGCTGTACAAAAAGCTTAAAAATTCAGAAGAATATTTTTTAATTAACTTTGTTGATACTTAATCATAGCCACTACAAATTTTCGTTTTCAAAACTTTTGTGTTAGTCTTTAAATCTTCTTTTGTAGTGAAGGTCACATTCGTGTTACTGAAGTTGTTTGTGTTGGTGTGTAGTGCATTTATGTCGATAGTATTGCCTATGATGACAGGTATCTCAACAATGAGTATTATATTTTTACTGCACAATTTTTAGCTAGTTAGTTCTGCGCCATGAATGTCTTCATTGTATAAAGACAGATGTATTCCAATTTTCTAAATAAATATTCTCAACATGGTAGAAGTCTGCGGATATAAACTAAAAAAAGAAGAGTGTCATTCGGAAAAGTAGTGATCAGTTGTGAACTAAAAAGAAGACTGTTATTCGAAAAGTGTGCTTTGTGAAATTGGACATGGCTGATATTAAGATACAGATGTTTGATGCAGAAGACTATGGGATCTGGAAACGGAGAATAGAAATGTGTCTGCTACACATAAGCTTCAAGGGCAGAAATGAGCACAGACAAGGCAGATAGGATGAAGAAAATATGCCTGCAATGAGCTGCGTATACGGAGTAATCTCGAACAAGCAAGTAGAATTCGTAAATGATAAGAAAGCTGCATTTGAGGAACATTAAGGAAAAAGTTCGACGAATTATACTCCAAGGAATCGACAGCACTACAAATTGTGTGCAGATACAACTTGGACAAACTGTGTTTAAACCACTATAGCGACACAGCACAAATTTCTTCAGTATTTTTGAAAACAAAATGAAGGGATTAAAATCAGCAGGTGCGAAACTGACAGAAAAGGAGAAGCTAAACCACATGTGGAGCACCTTGCCGGACTCTTTGAGCTATGTTGGGGGCTTGTTTGATATTTTAAAAAAAGAAGATTAGACAGTCGAATACATTAAAAGTAAACGATGGTTTTAAAAAACAAGGATATAAATGAAAGTGTAAAATTCAATACATTTCACACTGAAAAGAAAGCCGGTACGAGCTACTAGGCGTAATTGTGTTACGAATATGGCAAACCAGGACATTTGAGGATGAATTGTCGCCAGTCAGGAACAAGCAGAGATTCGTGGACATGTGGCGGACGTCATCGAAGAGGCGGTTGCAGCAGTTGGCAACATAGTTGGTAAAGTGGTCAGCGCAGTGGGACAACAACAACTGGTCTCGTGGTTGGAGTAAACATTATGGTTCAAGAGAGAGTCGTCACCTAGGACGCTGAGGATGTCAACAGAATGGAAGTGGAAAGAGCAGTTTTGTAAAGAAGGTACGACCTACAGTGGTGTGTAATAATGTTGAGGCAGATAACAACGTACAGACTTATTGGTTATTGGATGGTAGTTGGACAGATCAAGTTGTTAAATAATAACTTTTACTTGTGCATAACAATGACCTTTCAATAATAACAGCACCAAAAGTTGTTTGTTCGCTTGCAGACGATAAAAATATTTTTATAAATAGCAAATCAAGTACGGTTTTACAAAAGATGTACATGATTTTTTGTGATCATTAATAAATGGCATGTAACCATTTCGCTGACATTAACTTCTCTTCGTTATATACAGTTTAGAATCTGAAAAAAATTTCCACCCAAAATATGAGAACTTACATCTGGAAGATGCTGATTGTGAAATTGTTAGAATTACGATTTGATAATAAATTCAGCTCGGAGAAGCATAACAGAAACAAATATTTGTTTCCATTTCATATGTTGTCAGATGTAACTAAGGTCAAAGGAAAGAAAACTGGCGTACTTTGCTTAGTTCCACTCCATAACTTCATAAAATGACATATTTTGGAATAACTCGCCAGCTAAGTTAAAGGTTTTCGATTCCAAAAGAAAGTAACAAGAATTATTTGTAGCGTGAATTCATAACGGGTCCCAGAAACCTCTTCAGGTAACTGGTTCTACTAACTAGCGTTTCGCTGTATATTTATATCTCAGTAAATTTTACATAAATCATATATCTCTCTTTCAGACCATCAACTTAGTTCACTAAATTAATATTAACAATAAGACAAACCTTCAAAAAGACTTAAAGCCACGGGCTTTGGTTCAGAAATGTGTCCATCATTCAGGAGCAGAGATTTTTCAATAACTTGTCAGCAGCTATCAAAAATTAACTATTAAGAAAGTACGTTTAAGCGGAACCTAAAGGAGTTATTGCTGCCAATTCCTTCACCTCCAGATGAATTTCCTAGCAAAAAAATTGCACTATTTCACATAAAATGAACGCTAAGCAACATTGACTTCGGCACAAATTTAGTCTAGTGATGTGATCTGTTTAAATAAGCGTTATTAACTGTCTTTGACTATGTTCAGGTATAGTAACACAGAAATTATGTTATTCGCTCTAGTATGTCTACCTTTAAACTTGTGTAGTACGTTTTTTTAATTACTGTGCAAAGGAAAAAAAATTTTTTTTTTTTTTCATTTTAAACATCGTTGAGGAACATGTCACTTAAGACTTGTGGAATAAACATTATTATATCAGTATTTTTGTTTTTACTTTATGTTCTATTCTCTGGAGTGTCTCGTCACAATGGGTCTATAAAAACAGATCCTGTGAACCTAATAGAAACCTAAAAATGGGAACGCAGCTCTTTCTTATCACAAACCAATTCTTAGCGAGTTAGATGCACATATACGCAATTAGTGTATTTGTGCTTCTATAAGACGACAGATTTCCGCTGTCGTTGTGAATGTAGGCAGAACCTCCTGAGTTTGCGCATCAGATGAGGGCTGTCCTTACAGATTTTCGATGTGTGTTTTACAATATCTGTCTGTTTCTCCTGTTTATAACCATTGACACCTATCTCTTTTAAAATCTTAGAACATACTATGAGTTCGAACATAACGAGATATCTCGAACAGAATGACATATTCTACACCAACCAGCGTGGATTCCAAAACATTCGTCATGCGAAACACAACTTCAGGATTGGGTTTTACAATATCGAAGATGAAGATGCACTAATAGCTCTTAAGGTACGCAGTTTAGAGCCTCTGTTTATTAGACTTTTTTTCCTTCGAACTATCGTTCCTGTCATGTCCATGAATACTGACTTTCCTCCCAGGACGCTCTGTATTTCATCACTCGATATGTAGCACGGGTTAATAGAAACCAGGACGGGAGGCATGATCTGCTATTTTGCACTACCATTATTCGGTATGAACGTTTGGTGTACCGTGTACCGCCATTCTCTAAACCTATAGAATAGGACCACACAGTTGCACACAGCTCAGAGCCACTTTTTCAACAGCCTAACGTCTGATGCGCCTTGCAATCTGCTTATGTGTTTTCGTTCAACACCGGAATGACACAGGCCACATAATCACCTCACCGTTTTATCACAAACTACGTAATAGGGGGAATGGTCGCCCCTGGCTGCGATGGCAGTTGCGATACGCGGTGCCAGGGACTCCATTAGCTGGAAGTATGCGGAGGCACTGTTATCATTCGGCACACCTGCCACAGAAAGCGACAGGATTCCAGACGCCAGCGCGTCTACTACGGCTGACATGCTCCAGCAGCTGGACTGGAATCTTGGAGACTGCAAGGCAGGTAAGGCCGTAGAATGCACTGCTGTACACCTCAAACGCCTACTGCACCACTCCAGTGCGTCTTTTTTTCCACTTATAGATCGCAAAAAAAAAACAACATTAATGGACTCTATGTTGTAAAGTACAGTGAGGCCCGCCCGGTTGGCCTTGCGGTCTAACGCACGGCTTTCCGGGCGGGAAAGAGCGCCTGGTCCCCGGCATGAATCCGCCCGGCGGATTTGTGTTTAGGTCCGGTGAACCGGCCAGTCTGTGGATGGTTTTTAGGCGGTTTTCCATCTGCCTCGGCGAATGCGGGCTTGTTCCTCTTATTGCGCCTCTGTTACACTATGTCGGCGATTGCTGCGCAAACAAGTTCTCGACGTACGCTTACACCACCATTACCCTACCACGCAAACATAGGGGTTACACTAGTCTGGTGTGAGACGTTCCCTGGGAGGTCCACCGGAGCCGAACCGCACAATAACCCTGGGTGCGGTGTGGGGCGGCGGAGGGGTGAAGTGGACTGCGATAGTCGTCGTGGGGTTGTGGACCACTGCGGCTTCGGCGAGGATAGAGCCTCTCCGTCGTTTCTAGGTCCCTGGTTAACATGCAATACATATATACAATACAATACGAAGTACATTGATGTTCTCCAGACTCGTTCAGAAATATTACTTGTTTAAGTCCAAGCGAAGAAAATATCACCCAGAAAAATGTGAAAAACTGGAGCATCATAAAGCGGCCATGATTATAGGTGACACAAGAAAATGACTAAATCTTTAGAGCAATATATGGTCAGATTTCGCTATGGAACTAACGTAAAGCCACACTAGTGGCACTTCAGCTGATACGGCAGGGATGACGTGTACTGTTGTTTCCATACTCACCCGTCAAGATTCTAGTAGTGGCGCCGTTTTCAGTGTGGTGTCAACTGAGATTACTCGGGCGTACATTGGTTTTGTCATTCACGTTGTGGCATTAGAATTAGCCAAGATTCCGATAAGGGGAAGAGAATGTATAAAAGCTGGATTTCGAATCTAATTTTGTGCAGAAATAACGCACAGGCATCAAACACACTTACATTGATCAGCCGGAACATTATGACGACGTATCTAATACCCGATATGTCCATCTTTGACACGGATTACAGCGCCGACGCGTAATGGCATGGAAGCACTGAAGCACTGGTAAGTCGCTGAACGAATTGGCACCACATTTGTACACACAAATCACGTAATTCCTCTAAATTCCGCGAAGGTGGGTGATGAGCGCTGACGCCACGTTCAATCACATCCCAGATGTATTTGATTGGGCTCAGATCTGGTGATTTGGGTGACCAGTACATCAATTGGAACTCGCCACTGTGTTCCTCGAGCAACTCCATCACGCTCCTGGCCTTGTGACATGGCGCATTATCTTGTTGGGAAATGACACTGCCGTCGGGTAACATGATCGTCATGAAGTGGTGTACGTGGTCTGCAACCAGTGTACGATGCTCCTTGGCCGCCATGGTGCCTTGCAAGAGCTCCTCTGGATCCGTGGGTGCCCACGTGAATGTTCCCCAGAGCATAACGGAGTCGCTGCCAACTTGTCTCCGTCACACAATACAGGAGTCAAGGAGGTGTTCCCTTGCAAGACGCGGATCTGGTTTCATCAGATAATGCAACGCTCTGCTACTGCGCCAACGTCCAATGTGACAGTCACGTGCCCATTTCAGTCGCAGTTGCTAATGTCGTGGTGTACATTAGCACATTCATGGGTCGTCGGCTGCATAGGCCCATCGTTGGCATTGTACTGAAGTCTGATGTTAGTTCCACCACAGTTATGCGCCTGACCTGTATCACCAGTCTGCCCAGCCTGCGACGTCCGACGTCTGTGCTAAGGGGTGGCCGCCCAACCCCACGACGTCTGGACGTGGTTTCACCTTGGTTTCGCCACGTGTTAAAGACACTCGCTACAGCTCTCCTCGAACACCCGACAAGTCGAGCAGTTTCCGAAATGGTCGTGACGAACTCCCCGACCACCACAGTCTGCTTTGAGTCAAAATCGGTCGCGCGCTTTCCACTTTCTACACACGGACAGCAGGCTTACTGATACTACATTCGTCATGCGTGTGCCTCACTAGCAGCCATTTCTCACCAGGTGACCCTGCTATCGCCTGGACGGGCTTACATTGACAGCTGGTCTGTGGTCATAATATTCAGTCTGATCAACGCATAAAAAAAGTAAAAGTCGTAAGCGCAGATCCATTCATGGAGAACTTTCGAACATAAAAAGTGAATGTCGAGTGCTTGTTGAGCCCTATTAAGAATCCCGATACTCGCATTAGAGGTGCAGCACTGCCTGGAGTGAAGCTGCAAGTGACACATCGACATTTCACGTCCGCCTGTGTACGGGCTAAACCAGAACTCCGCCGACAACCTTTCAGGGGTAGTTCACGGATAGTTTCTGACTACTCGTATTTTAGTATCAGGGACCCACGGTATCTGGTGGCTCGTTAAGAGCAATAGTCATGGTAGCGATTATTCTGGAAACCTAAAATTCTCAGGAAATTACATTTTATCTGAGAAAATCAGGAAAACATCGGGAATTTCATAAAATCCCAGGGAGTTCTGCGTTTTTCTAGCATTGAAACTGAATTTTATTGAGCTTCATGAATCACAAATTTTAAAATACTTAATGTCTCAAAGTACGCTAATTGTATGAGTATTATTCCATATAAATTATCGATGTTTAAAAACTGCGGTTAAACTACTGTTTATATGGCTGGTATGTACTTCAGTTGAGAGTTGCTACTAACCCCCTCCCCTCCCCCGCCCCCTTATTACTTTATTAGAAGCTTCTTGACACCATCTTCCTCCGCACACCTGGATTTTTCAGTGAATATTTTTCCAAGTTTGAGTAGCCACCCTGAATAACCTAATTTATTTATTCGTTGGGACCATCAAGGACCTCGTTAAGTCTTGTTGCACTTAGCACTGAGCCTGACTTTTTTCTGAGCCCAGATTTCCCTCATTCGTTGTCAGAGGGCCCGCTTGGGCTCCAAAGGACACCATGTCTTCTTTTCGGTTGTTCGTCTCGGGTTATTCCGTTTGTCAGTATCTTCTGTATCTTCTTTTGGAAAAGAACTCTGTCAAAAGCATCTTCTGGTTTTGATGTAGAGGTCTTCGTTGGTATTTTTAAACCATGGCATCGTAGTTTTTGGTTTTGAATCAAAAAAGAGAAATATATTTTTGAATAACCTATTTCCGTCCATTCGGCTGAGGTGACCATAAAATCGTGCCCGTCTTTTGCGGATTGTCTCTGTAATTTTTGCTATTTTACTGTAGACTTCCTTGTTGCATCTGTTTTGATGGATGCTATTCTTGTACTTGGATCTTAGGATTATTCTAATGATTTTGCGCTCTTTTTTGTCCAGTTCTTCGAGGAGACTGTTATCAACGTTTAGAGATAAGGTTTCAGCTGCATACAAAACTACTGGCTTCAAAACTGTTTCGTAGTTACGTATCTTAGTGTTCTGGGAAAGACATTTCTTGTTGTAGATCGTGCGGGATGTTTGGTAAGCTGTTTCTAGCTTGCGCATCCGTCCCCTAAGCGCTTCCTTGTCCAGTCCATTTTTCATGATGATCTCAGCCAAGTACTTGAATTTGTCTACCCGGCCGATGACCCCATATTTCGTACAGAGTTTTGGTGGGGCGTCTTTAATGTTCGTCATGATTTCTGTTTTCTCAAATGATATTTGCAGACCAGTTTGTTCAGCGATTTCTTTTAACAGCTGGATTTGAACTCTAGCGGTGTCTACGTCGTTAGAGTGGGAATGTCATCGGCAAAAGCCAAGCAGTCTACCTCGATCCCCTTCGATTTAGTTTGAACTCGCAACGGGGTATAGTTGGTTTCCATTAATCTTTCGCGCCAGGTTCTGATGATCTGTTCAAGGACGCAGCTGAAAAGCATGGCAGACAGATCGTCACCTTGCCTGACCCCTGTTTTGACATCAAAGGAATCCGAGAGACACCCGAGGAATTTTACTTTGGATTTCGTATCTGTTAGGGTAGCTCTAATTAATGCCTGCAGTTTAACGTGAACTCGGAACTCATTTAGGATGTTCAGCAGGACCTCCCGGTCTATGGACGCGTATGCCTTCGTGAAGTCCACAAAGACTGACACGTAGTGTTTGGACCTTAGAGTATAATATCTGATTATTGTTTTGAGGTTGTAGATCTGCTCGGCTGTTGAGCGACTTTTTATGAGGCCCCTTGGTATTCACTTATTTGATGTGTGACTTGGGCTTATAAACGCTCCAGAATGACGAGTGAGAGAATTTTATAAGTTACCGGTAGCAGGGATATTCCTCGGTAACTGTTAATGTCTTTCATGCCGGCTTTCTTGTGCAAGGGATGGCTCAGTGCCATTTTCCAGTCTTCGGACAGTGTTTCCTCATTCCAGATTTTTTTCTATTTGTTTTTGTAAGAGTTCAAGTGATTCCTTTGGAGCACATTTCCACAGTTCTGCTACGACTGTCTTCTCCAAGTGCATTTTTTAAATTCTTTTTATTTTTTTTTAGACGGGCAATATGTCGTTTGATTTCATCTTTGTCAGGTGGTCTGGATTCTGGGCACCTGAGCAATGGTTCTTTGGTCTCAATGGGGTTTGGGGGTTTGTTACAGTTCAATAGGTCTCGAAAGTAGTCCGCTAGAATCTGACAATTTTCTTCATTTGAAGTCGCCAGCGTACCGTCCTTTCGCTGAAAGCATAGTGACGGCGGTTTGTAACCCATCAGTTTCCGTTTGAGGGCTCTGTAGAACTCTCTGGTTTCATTCTTCCTAAAATTTTGTTCTCTCTTTTCAATGAGTGATTTTTCGTACTTACGTTTTTCAGTTCTGATTGCCCTGGCTGTTTGAGCACGTTGGATTTTGTAGGTTTCCCAGTCAGTTTCAAATTCATTATTTATTGTTCATGATTTATTCGGTTTTTTCCGCAATCACTCTTGTTTCTCTGAAAATATCTTCACAACGACGAAATACCTGTAATATTCGGTAACGAAAAGTACAATACACAACACAGAGTAATGCATCGACCCGCAGACGAAGTAGAAGTGCTGTGACGTGGTTGCAAGACGGATCTGAATCGTACTGAATGCAACCTCGATGGAGAGGAGTTGTCAACAGCAGCTACCGTGAGCGAATGGAAACAAGACACACAGTGCGTTCCGTTGACTTCGCTCTGTTGTGCACCATTTTCAATACAAAGTCAAGTGGGGCAAGAAACCAAACGAAATGCGGTAACTCAGACCGTGGGTCCCTTATACAGATATCTTCAGGTGGTGTCACTGAACAACTTCGGAAAATTTGTCGGTGGAGTTCCGGTTCAACTTGTATGTATCACATGCACAAAAGTACAGTTTCAAAGTTCTTGTATGGTGCGTTGGGTGCTACTTACGAAACCCTGAAGACTCATTTGTAAGCCAGTATTTTCACTCTTGCACTCCAAATCAGTTAAATAGGACATCGCAGGTACTGTGTTTTCCTGTACCAAAATCTGGATGTACACTTTGTGCAAGGGCACTAAAGCTGACCGTACTAAATCTGATGACTGAATATTCACGTTCCTCTATCAAAAGCTTGTCAAGTTGAAATTATATTGCCACTAGAAACCTTATTAAATCCTTTCTTACATTCATTGGACAGGTGTTTAAATGCATGTATGCAGTTCTGTTGCCAATAGTGAGTTGTAAATGTACTGGCCGTATATCCTTTAATAATTTTTGAGATTCTACACGCATCAAAAAAAAGTTTTGCATCACCTCGGTTCCGAGAGTTCCGGAACCTGTACATAAAATTGAAATAGAGAGCAACATAAACAGGAAGGTGGAATTACTGGAACTTTTTATCGGCTGTCGGACCCCCTCCGTGTAACAGGCGCTGCTCATTCATGGTTGTTTACATCTTTGGGCGGGTTTAGTGACATCTCTGAACAGTCAAAGGGACTGTGTCTATGATACAATATCCACAGTCAACGTCTACCTTCAGTAGTTCTGGGAACCGTTTGATGCAAAAATTTTTTATTGGTGTGTGTTCAAACAAGGTCGCTCCTCGTACAGTCCAAGAAACGGTTCAGTCGTTGCTGAAATTGTTGCTGACGATCAGTTTTTAAGCTTTTCTTGCACTGTGAAATACACGAACAGCAAAATTACTAACACGAAAGCCAGAATACAGCGATTGTTCTTCGATTAGTCGAATTCGATTAGACGAATCGGTGGTGGGTGAAGGAAATTAGCGTCCCAAAGGTAAAGCGACTTTAACCTTTAGTGGCATGACTAAATGTGGCGTCACTCGGGTGACGCCACAGGAATCTTGGTGTTTCCACGGGCAACCTTGGCGACGCGAATCAAGTGGCGACCAAGTAGTGTCACTTTAGTTTCATGTGAAAACCCTGCTTGACTAAAAAGCGGTTAATTTAGCGCTGCATACTAAGTTGCAAACAGACCCTTAAAACACGTGCTGATTGAAAAGTTACATAACCTCACATTTTTATACACGACCAACCAGTGAAGAAAGAAAAGGTGCCGGCTGGTGTGGCCGAGCGGTCCTACGCGCTTCAGTCTGGAACCACGCGACCGCTACTGTCGCAGGTTCGAGTCCTGCCTCGGGCATGGATGCGTGTGATTTCCTTTAGTTTAGGTTTTGGTTTAAGTAGTTCTAAGTTCTAGGAGACTGATGACCTCAGATGTTTAGTCCCATAGTATCAGCGCCACTTGAACCAAAGAAAGGGTGCCTCTTACGAATTCGACGTTCTACAAAAGAAGGGAGCGAATGTTGTAGTGTTGAAAGACGAACCTAGTAGCCGATTACCCGACGATGCCCCGTGCCTTATAATAATGTCACGCTATCCGACATCTCTACCATATCAGTAGGAGTGAAATACAGTCGGGACTGCCCTCAATCAGTCTGCAATCCCGAAGGCCTATGGATATGACACACAGATGAAGTGATAATGTGGCGTGCATGCGAAGACACGAGTCAAATCTTCAGCGCGTGCCGCTTGTCACAGGAGGGGGCGTTTGCAGTAGATGCCTTGGCGTTGTGGTCTTGTCACATGCACTCCGAACGTTATCACACTGCATTCAGTTTTCTGAGTTATCGTCATCTTTGTGATTTTCAATCATTTATGAAAAGTGTTGACGGGGAGATACTGATGGATTAAAGGTAGAGCAAATTCTGACGAAGATGGCCTTGGCATTAAATGCTCATTAATGCGTTTTTCATTTTCTTCGTTGATAACGTTTATTTTTCTTTTTATTTTGTTCTTGCATCTTGATTGATTTGATGCGGTCCGCCGCGAATTACTTCCTTGTGTACAACTAGTAGACTAGCATCCAACGTCCTCAATTATTTGATGGATACGTTCCAGTATCTGTCTTCCCCTACAGTTTTTATCCTCTTCAGCTCCCTTAAGTACCATTGAAGTTATTCCCTGAGGTCTTAACATATAACTTCTCATCCTCTCCCTTCTTCTAGTCAATGGTTTCCACAAGTCCTCGCAGATTCTGCGGGGAACCTCCTCCTTTCGTATCTGTCCCCATGACTTTCATCATACTTCGTAGCATCACATCTCAGATGCTTTGATTCTGTACTGTGCCTGTTTTACAACAGTCATGGTTCCACTACCATACAATGGTGTACTGTAAACATATATTTTCAGAAACTTCTTCTTCAGATTAAGACCTATGTTTGACACTAGCGCCGGCCGGAGTGCATGCCTCGGGCATGGATGTGTGTGATGTCCTTAGGTTAGTTAGGTTTAAGTAGTTCTAAGTTCTAGGGGACTGATGACCTCAGCAGTTAAGTCCCATAGTGCTCAGAGCCATTTGAACTATTTTTTTGACACTAGCAGACATCTTTTGGACAGGAATGCCCTCTTTCCCTGTGATGGCCTCTTTTGATGCCCTTCTTGCTTCGTCCATCACGTATCATTTTGCTTCCAAGCTACCAGAATTCCTACATCTTGCCTGTTCCACAGTCCCCGGTGTAGTTCTTAAGTTTATCGCCAATCTCATGTCTATTACTCCACATTATTTTCGTCTTTCTTCGATTTACTCGCAATCTATAGCGTGTGTTCATTAGCCTGTTCATTCCATTCAACAGGTCCTGCCATTCTTCCTCACTTTTACTAACAACAGAAATGTTGTCAGAAAATCTTATCATTGATACACTTTCAACTTGAATTTTAATCCCACTAGTGAAACTTTCATTTAATTCTGCCATTGCCTCTCCGATGTAGAGATTAAACAGAATAGGCGAAAGAGCACGTGCCCGTCTTACAACACTTCTAATCCTAGCACATCGTTCTTGGTCTTCCGTTCTTATTTTTCCCTCTTGGTTCCTGTACTATTGTGTAATACTCATCTTCCCCTATAGCTTATACTTATTTTTCTGATAATTTAAATACCTTACACCATTTTAGATTGTCGAATGATACTGTTATATTTGTAACGACTGAATCTGATTCGATGAAATGAAATGAATGGATGATGAGAAGAAATCAGTGGAGATGCAATGACACGAAACGACATCAGTAACGATGCAAGTTTGAGTCAGGCCCAGAAGTATGTTCAGATAGCCTGTTGGCTATGGCGACAGCTAGCAGTAAGCAAGAAGTGGTGGTCCGTGTCTCGTCTCGAAATATTCATTAAATGCACGGTACAGAATACACACATACACACACACGCACACACATACACACACAGATAGAGGCACAGATAGAGGCCTCTATCTAAAAAGGAGATAGGAAATATTTATACGGCTACATGCTAACCATTTATACGTTTTTGTTGTAAAAATTGGTAATTATTTCTGTGCTAGGATTCATCTGTGGTGTAAAAGGAATTGTTAAGGAGAAACATCTCTAATTTACATTTAAAAACACTTTTACTATTGTCAGACATTTGATTGCAGCAGGTAGATTGTGAAAGAGTTTTGTAACCGCATGTGTCTTGGCTTTCAGTACCAAAGTTAGATTCGTTAAAGGGTAATGCAGATCATTTTTCCTTGTTGTGTCGCACTTGTGCATATCTCTGCTACTCTGAAACTCAGATGGACTGTTGATTACAAATTTAATAAGGGGGTAAACATCTGATTAGTGATGCGTTAAGTAAGTGACGAAGAAGACGTATTGTAGGGCCACAACTCTCTAGTGTCTTATTGGAGATAGTATTATCCACCCCACATGAACAATTACATTTTGGAGTCATAATGATCTTCCTTCTTTGATGATTTCCCATTATTGTATTTAATTATCTTTTTAATAAACCTACAAGCTCATCAAGAAATATGTGAATTTGGAGCTAGCACTTAGGTCACTGTAAACTTCATTCCAGTCAACATTTGTTCAACTTTTCTTAAAAATCTTCAGCAGTTTTGTCATTGATCAGGTGCACTGTTTTCTTAGACTGTTTCTGAACTGTATATGGAGCTATGTTATGCAATGTGACTAATTGTGCAGCGCCATCTGACAGTCCGTTTGCCACAGTATAGGCATGCATTTCTTTGACATCCACTTGTTGTGTGAACACTCCAACTGTAAGGGTAGTACTATCTTGCACAACTCTGGTAGGAAAATTTATGACGGATAAGTGGCTAACAGCACCTCTAGATCATAGTCTGTGACAGATTATTTCAAGAAATTTACAAAAAATTGCCACAAATCAATAACCCCTCTTTCTGTCCGACAGTAGGCACAAGACACGCCCAAACTTTTTCATGTGCACTGTCTTCCCTGCGGTATTCACTCATGATACTCTACCAGTCAAAAGTTTCCGATCACCCATGATAAAAACTGTATACTTTATTTCAATGCACACATCGTACAAACTAAATTGACCAACGAAATAAATATTTTCACTCTGTCTCTTTTGTACATCAGAATGTGATTTAGATTTTAGCTTCTTCAAAGTCATCACCATTTGTTCTTAGAACACCTGCCCAAACTCTTACCGTTCTGGAGAAAAGTTTTAATAATGTTTTTGTAGATATTGAAGTCCAATATGTTCGTAAATTATTGCATACATCTTCAACATTAGATGACCTTAGTTTTCTGACCTCACTATCAAATTCATCCCAATACAGTTCAATGTGATTTAAATCAGGTGACTAACTTGGGCAAATGATATTCTTCAGTTCCCCACATTTCTCTTTTCTTTTGACATACCTTCTTCACAATTTAGAAGCGTGTTTGGGATCATTGTCTTGCTGCAGAACAAACCCACAACCAATAAGTTCCTTGCCATATGTATCTGCATTGTTGATCAGTTTCCTGTGATACACTTCCTTCTTCAATGTTCCATTAATTCTCACTATACCACCTATTTTGTCACCCACAAAACATCCTCACACCATGGCCGAACCTCAACAAAGCTCCACCGTTGGCGTCACGCACTGACTCTTCATACATTCTCCACGAAGTCGACGAACAAACGTTCGACGACGGCTTCCAAATAATTGAGACTTAGATTCTTCCGTGAATAACACCTTCGACCATTGCTGCGCGCTCCAGTTTTTATGTTGCTGTGCCCATTGCAATCTTTTCACTTTATTTTGTTTCCGTAATAAACGTTTTTTAGCCACTCTGCTCCCCTCTAAATCTTGTTCACGGAGACGGCGCTGCACTGTTGAAACAGAGATTGAAGCTACTCGCATGGTATTTACTTCCCCGCGAATTTGAGATGCAGTACGAGTCCTCTAACGGAACTCCGTGCACAGATGAACTGATCTTCCCCATACGAAGTTACTCGGGGTCTACATATGAACTAATCTTTTACTCTAGACTGGGCTACACTAACTTTTGTTGCTGTTTTCCTACTGGAAGATCCTCCCTGATGCAGAGCCGCTGTTGCAGCATGTTTTTTAATTCCAGTTTCTGTTTCCGTCCTATTAGGAGGTAATGTGGTAAGAACCTTACAAGTATAAAAACACACTGCTAGATACACAATGTACTGTAAATTAATGCGACTGATTGCTGCAAGGACAGCTGAAGGAATAGAACCGTGTTAGGTAAAGGCACAGCAGTGTTGTTGTGGGTACTGACCAGGGCCGTTTGTCTGAACAACCACTCAAATACACAAAAAAAGACTCTGAATCTTTACTCGTTTATGATGGTTTTACTATCAGAAAGGGGATATGACAGAATACTGAAAACGAAATCCTTGTTTTAACTACAAATCCATAGCTGTGGTGGATGATCGAAAAGTTTTGAACTATAGTGCAAATGCCGGGATGGTTACTTTGAAAAGGACAAGGCCAATTTCCTTCCTCCAGCCTTCTTTAATCCAAGCTTCTGTCCCGATTGTCATGACCTCGACCTCGACGGGATGTTAGTTTCTAATCTTCCTTCCTATCCATGTGTAATCACCGCTTGCTTCTCAGTAAGAAGAAGGAAGGAAAATTTCATGTTCGGTCGACGACGAGGTCACTGGAGATGGAACAGAAACTCGGATTGAGGAACTACGGGGAAGGAAGTTGGTGGTGTCTTTCTCAAAGAAACCTTCTCGACATTTGCCTTAAGTGATTCGGAGAAGCCACGGAAAACCAGCATCTTTATTAATGCGTGTACAATGTCCTAGATGTTGCGCAGGCTCGCTCGCTATCTTCCCAGGAGAAAGGTACTTGATTCAAAGAAGAGAGATGATTGCATATCGAAGAGAATGCGGTGAAGTATAGAAAAAATAAGCACTTTCATCGTCTTGGGAACCACAGAATGCCTGCAGAAGAGTGTACAGTAACCGGTCTTTCTTCTGACGCGAAAGCCACGCGCGCCAGAACACGTTCCGCTGTATTTGTTTAGTACCGTAGTGTTTACGGAGGCTACGCGGAAAGTGCACGCTCCTCGCTGTCGCTGTGACGTGTAGACCACGTGTGTCTGCGTCACCGCATCTTGAGGAGTTCCCGCGGGGCTCTGTTCTTCCCCCTGTCAGCTGACCGCTCGTGATGTAGCCGACTTTCACTGCAGTATAAGGCGACGTGACGCGACACAGTTTAGCGGTTTCCGTGACGTGTTTGAGGCAGAGTTCGTTGAAATGGTGCCGTTCTACGTGCAATGCACGTCGCAGTAAAACATCTGCTTAAAACCCGCTGGGCATGGATGTGTGTGTTGTCCCTAGCGTAAATTTTAAGTTAGATTAAGTAGTGCGTAAGCTTAGGGATCGATGACCTCAGCAGTTTGGTCCCGTAAGACCTTACCACAAATTTCAAATTCTTCAAAACCCGCTGATCCAGGAGCACTAGTCCGTTGACGAGTAGGCCTATCCGTGTCATTGTGTAATGCGAATGTCACATAGCACTCCGAGCCGGAAAGCACTCCAGTCCAGCCACCTAAATATGAGTTTTGTTTATTCACACACATCTGGCCAACTTACCATTGTGAGTGAAACATTCTCATATATGTGACTGTGTTGATCGCGTCTAGGTTGTAGTGTTGTGAGGTTGTTGTTGACTAAGAGGGACAAGAGAGGGAGAGACAGAGAGAGAGAGAGAGAGAAAGAGAAGAGAGAATGAACTCGGTGCTGATACATTACCTGCGCCTTTCGGGTACTACCATGAGGTTAATGTCGGTAACACTCTCACATGCCCTTTCCCCACAAATCAAATCAAAGGGCACAGTCTCTTTAGCACTCGAATGGAACTGTTACGGGGAAAAGGTAGACTGTGTGGGATTTGAGCTATTGGTTAGCACAGAATGGGAGTAAATTGCGGGCGTTATCTTATCAGACTAAAATCATTCGTTAAAACACGGTAATGAAAGCCGCAGAATTATAAGGGACGGTTTCTTGTGCTGAATAACGCGGGAACACGCCTAACATCGAGGGATACACCTCCAAACTTTAAATTACCTCCTTACATGGTGTTCTCCACCACAGAGATTCTGATTCGCTGGATGTTTTGTGACTGTCTCTGCTGTAATGAGTGAAGGCATGCCAATCACCAAACATGATTGCACTTGAGGACCCTATTAAAACTTTTTATTATTGTTTCCTTGTACTCTTTTTAGTTGGCCACATATGTGGAAAAACCATTCATTTATGTATAGTATCTATAAGAGTTGAGTGCCTTTCACAATTCAGCACTAGGTTTAGTTGTGTTATGCATATATGCCCTGGAACAGCATAGTGGTAGTGTTAGCATCCTTTGTTTGAATTGGTATGCACTTTCCTTTATAAGACTTACGATTAGTCTGGTTTTGTGTAACCATCAGTTTATTCACTGTGAAGTGGGTTAGCTTCAATTGCTTTCATACTTGGAGATATTTTTGTTGTTCAGGTTCTGTTTACAATTTGAAGATAATTCGCCTGGTCATTGTTTCACAACGCACAGAATTATTTGTAGTTCGTCAAGGGAAAATATAGGAACATTTATTCATGTCAGTGTGGAGCTAAAAACAGATCAGGCTTAGATAGTTGATTTCTCACAAGTTACCCACAAGCAGTAGTGTGTTGTCGCAGGGACCCTACATGGACCTTAGTTTGTGTCGTACCAGCGACCTTACAGGAGATGTGGCTTCCGGTGGAGCAGGTATTTCACTGTCTCAAGCCATATCTGGACAAACAATAAAATTGTCTCTGTACACTGTAACTAATACACCAATGGCGGTACTCACAGAGGGGATAAATACTATTCCATCACAAGGGATCTCTGAACAAACTGTAACGACTCTCAATAGTGCACATGAGACAATTTTAACTTTTTAAATTCCTTCTCCCCTCTTGCACCCAGTTTATGATAAACTAAATGCTCAACAAAAAGGAAACAAGAATGATCATATGGAAATTACTGAAGTAAGTAAGGGGATTAGAGAAGAGCTTGACAGTTTGGAGATTAATTGGAAAAGTAGAGAGAATAGATATCAGGCAAGAATTAGACACTGAATCTGTATCAGAGTTCACTGCTATAGGACAAATTAAGGTGATTCAAGGAGAGCAGATAAAATAGAGGAGAAAATGATAAGTAATAAAGCGGCTTTTGAAAATTTAAATGCTGTGGAAGGGAATAAAGAAACTAATGAGGGTGAATGTTTACAAAAATAACTAGACTTGTGGCTGTTACAAAATTAAATCTGTTATCAGAACAAGTGATAGACCATGATTCTGTTGTTCAATATTTGAAGCCATAACCAACATTGACAAGTGTGTTCCTGAAAGAGAATTGGTCAGTAATATGGAAATGGTAAATGACATTTCAGCTAGGAAAGATTAATG
Source organism: Schistocerca nitens (assembly GCF_023898315.1). Taxonomy (NCBI): domain Eukaryota; kingdom Metazoa; phylum Arthropoda; class Insecta; order Orthoptera; family Acrididae; genus Schistocerca; species Schistocerca nitens. Next base: position 384,251,203 of record NC_064617.1, on the reverse strand, counting down.
TGAAGCAATGAATAAGTTTGTTCGTTGTGTAAGTGCTAGGAACAGTGGATTCCTAGAACTTTGAGAGCCGATGAGTTGATAATTGTAGGGTTTTCCCCATGTACTGCTTGATGATTCACTTCATCTGGATCCCAGTTGAAAGGTTGGAAACGTAATTGGAAACAGTTAAGATATAAATATCTTACTTTTCATTGACATTTTTCTGCTATGAGCAGGTACCTTCAGTGTATTTTTTATTGTATATAATGCAGCTGCATTTACATTTTCTTTGTTATTAAGACAATTATTCAGTTTTTGTGTCGTTCTTTATGTGGATGTGGAGATTTAGTCATGTATATGAAGAAAAGGTAAAGTGTTTCCTTTATATGATACTTGGGGTGAAATTTGCATAAGATTCTTTCTGTGTGGTAATTTAAGGGTTGCTAATTTTTTAGAGTGTTTCTTCTATTTATTTAGATTTAAAAGTTTTTATTGTACTGATTTTTTTCTTGGAGAAGGAATATTTTATATACTGTTATGTAGTATTTCTGTTAGGATGTTTTGCCTGGCATGAAGAATATCAAGTCCTGCCTCATATGATACCTAATGTGTTCATACACCTAACACAGATGTTTCCTCTTATGTTCTTAGGTGAATGTGAATACGATCTGTGATTATTTGTTTGAGTTTTGTGAAATGCAGTAAGATAGTACATCATGATGATTACATACTTTGTGCTTATTAAACTCTAAGGGATCACAGGATTTCATAAGCAATAAGGTTTAATGCATGATGAAGACTGAATTATTACTAGAAAGTGCTATATCAGGTGTAGTCAACCTTTCCTCTTCATATTTTACTTTCTATGATGTAGTTTTGTGGCAGATACGTGGCATTTCTCTGTAATAGAGGTCATCCCTTTCTCAAGATATGTCTAAACATGATGTAATATGTTCTGCATATTTCTATTTTCCGAACCTTATATTCTGATTGGATGTGTTTTCAGCTGTTTAGTTATTACTGGTTTTTGTTTGGGAGCGTATTAAGTCAGCAAGACATTATTTCTTATTTATGTATAATACATCGAGTCAATTTATTGAATTTGACTGTCTGGTTTAAAAATATAATTTATGAGGTAGACTGTGGGTTTCTGTTCTATGATTTGATTGTTATTTGATGATGATGATTTCTTGATATTGGTTATTATTATTATTATTATTATTCTGCGGGACTCATTGAGTGTTCTGATTTAGTGCCTCAATTAGGAAATTAGAGGGATGATAGAGAATTTCTTTTTATTCAAAACTTTGTAACCATGGGCATCATCAGCTCTAAATTTTTGGGGATGATGGCTAAATACAATTTGGAAAACAACAGAGTCTAAATGGGTGAGCCACCTGAAAAAATTTGTAAAATTTAGGGCCCAAAACTTTTTGGAGCATTCAGGGTACCTCAAACCACATATTTCAGTGACACTCACGACTCCAATTTACGCCTGGATTGAAATGTACGAGTATTTTGCGATTATCGAGTATAAAAAATTATATAATATTAACATTCGAACTTATCAACAGTGTGTGTATGATTATTATGTATTTCATCCCAGACAACTGTGGAAACTATTTCAAATTGAATAGTTTTTTTAAACTAAATTCTTCTTGATTTTTATTGGAAAAGTAAAAAAATAGCTTATTAAACACAGGATTTTATTTTTCAAGCATTAAAAATACATTTAAAAATAAAAATAGAGAATTATGAAAACTAGGAGTAAACATGAAAGTAGTTAAAAAGTCAGAAACGATAATTAAATTCGATGTCAAGAGTGTAAGGTGAAATAATCTTACAAACATCATCCTGTAATGATCCACGTACATTTATCCTGTCGTAAAACACAGTATAAATGTTCTAGCAATATTTCGTAAGTTTGTTTGAGACAATAGCAACTTCTGCACACTGCAGACTGTTATATGATTCCTCTGCTGCGTCATTGTTGAACGCAGATAGTTGCTCAGTAGTCATCGAGCAGTAAAACTGCACTTTGAAGTTTGTTACACAAGCATAAGTCAACATTAGCAAATAATTCTTCAGCTTTTATTTTCATAGAAAATGGAACATCTTTTGTGTCTTTGTCATTTTACGTCGTCTCGGAGAACTCACGTTCTGTTTTCAAAGACCGAACATCGATTTGTGTCTATAGAGGTACCACATATTGCCCTGTTTTTTTTTTTTTTTTTCAACAACACTTTCACCAGGGAAGTCTGTTTCTTTATGCCAGGTTGGTCCAGCATTCGATACCTAAGCCGTTGGGTAGACATATCAATACTTCTGTTTGAGAAGTTCTTCAAGCGATGTGGATCTATGCTCTCGCACTACTGCTTAGGAACCCCTTTTTTCATTGGAAATTATAGCTGTTCTAAGCCAAGCTTGGAATCTTAACATTACATTCTTCGCATAAGGAAAAAATTTTCATTTGTCCTGTGTTTGTTAGGCCCTGAATTATAAATTCAACTGATGAATAAAGTCCCGAGACTGTTCTTTTTTCTTTTTCCCGAGTTTGAATCCAAGATATGTTCCGCCACCCTATAAAACACTAAGCAGGACAATAGCTCCTTCATATACCTGTTCTGTTAGTTCATTCAATGTCTTGTAAACCAAACGATATTTTTTCAAAATTTCATTGATTTGTGGCTGCCAGTATAAATATTTGTAGAGAGTTGAACGTCCTTTCTTTGACCAAGAGAACCAAGATGGCGACGAGAGAGTGATATGCGCTGGTTTTGCTCGCAAGTTTGCTTTAGTAGACATGTCATAAACTGTCTTCTGAAACTGGAGATGTTACCCAGTTCTCTAATATGCTGTGGGGTATTATTATCGAGTCGGCTACCTGGTACTGAGAAGCACTTCAAGAAAGTGGCTTAACGATGGAGTTGGACAGATAGGATTTTGCTCTGATGGTAATGGGTGTTTCTGCCACGTTGTTCAGACAAGAGCGTGATGGCCAAGGAAAGAATGGTGCAGTCGACCGTGAACTTTCCTGACAAAGGCCTCGCAGGATAACATCGCTGGAATCAATAATTGTTCTTCTTCTTTTATTACTCCTAGATTCTTTGTTGAAAGAAAAAAGTGTCCCATTTAGTGTTAAAAATAATAAGGATTCTAGATAATTCGGGATAATGAGCCTCGAAAGACCAACCATTACCGCTTGGGTTTTGGATGGGTTGAGCTTTAGCCCTGTATCTTGCCCCCATTTTGAGAGTGCTCGTAGGACAGTACTGAGATTCACGCTAGTTGCCTTCAGGTTTATTGGTTTTGCACTTAGGTGCAATTGGAGGTCAGCAGTATTTGCGGTAGGACATTTCATTGACTTTCAATGAAAAGATTATAGGAACTAATACCGAACCACGAGGGACGCCTGACAGTACCTGCCCCCACTGTGACTTTACGATGCCGGACGTGACGCATTGCTGGCGATGCTGAGTTTGGCAAGTAAAATGTCGAAGTCGACAGTGTCCAAGGCTTTGCTGAACTCTACGAAGCACGTGATAGTCGTCTCTTGTGCATCCGCGGCATGTATGCTTCAGCTCAACTATTGTGTTTATTATGGCAGAAGTTGTGTTTCGATTCCGGTGGGAGCATGATTCGTATTTGTGCAATAGGTTGTTTGTAGTTTGTCAGCGAGTTGTGGATTATATGTTCTAAGATGTTGGACAACGGAGGAATAATTCAAGTAGGTCGGTAATCAGAAGGCGCTTGGCAACGTCCTCTTCAGGTAGTGGCTGAACTGGTCCCTGTTTTCAGGTTTCTGGGAAAAAAATTTGGTTAAGGAGTGGTTGAAGATACCTGTTATAGGGGGAGAAGTGGGTCAGTAATAAGGTTCATCATTTGAACTATGACGCCAAGGTATCAAGCAGATGCTGATGTGATACACAAGATGGCTTTTTTGGCGGTTGTTCAAGTAACATGCTTTAGATAGAACTGATCTTGGCTACAGTCGTTTACTCCCATGAAGTAATCAACGAGTCTCTATTTCGTTTGCGGTTCACTTGTAGTCGTAAGTAATGCGAAGTACTGGTTCATTTCTTTGGCTGGGACAATTTGACCAGCTGTATCTTTTATTTGCCTATACCAAGACCACGCAGGTTTTTCCACAGGAGAGCTCTTCTGTTTATGTTGTCGGCTAACGTATGGGAAAACATGAACTTCATATTTCTCACTGCCTGATTGACTCTTTTCCACTTGTGCTTGTAAGAAATATGATTTTCAGGTGTTGGGCGTAATTTTTAAGCCTGAAAGGAGCGTCTCTGAGATTCATGAGCTGTTTTAATTCTTCAGTCAGCCAAGGTGCAGGTTTCCTTCTTATTTTTCCAGTCTTTAAAGGAGCTTAATTTGTCAGCTAGTTAAATGATGTTGTTAGTAAATCCACGAACCTTTTTTTATTTCCGTCCGAGAAGGAAATAGAAGACGTCCTCAAAACTATTTTTTGCGCATCGGTTGCAACTTAAGATAAATTAATGCGTTTGCAGTCTTAGTACGTATTCAGTCGTAGTTTCTTTCTGGGACATTCTATCGAGTACATCACGAAAATTATGTCGTGGGCAAACATGCTAGGTGCAGATTATTGAGAGGTACGAATCACTGTTCGAGGATTTCTTGCAAATAAATCTAGGACAGTGTGACTACCGTTCATATGATGGGTAGGAGGAAGCTGAAGTAGCGACACGTTTGAAGAAGAAAGCGTCTGCTTAAATTTATTCGTCTCAGAAAAGTTTCCAACTTATGAAATGACTGTTAGCAGAAGCCTTCTGACTTCAGCCTATTTCTAGCGTTTCTGGACTATGGATCCGACCAGTCAGCTTCCAGTTAGCCCGCTGTAGTGTGATGTGCAGAGGCGGGGCACCGCGGCTAGAGGTTATGAGGCGACTGCCTTCCTCGTCACACAGGACGTGTGTGGAGCAGGTTCCGTAAGCCCTTGAGATCGAATACTTCCCCAAGGCAGTCTTCAGCTATATGTATTGAACTGAGCGACAGACACAGCAGTTACACTTGAAAGCAGGAAAACGTAAGGCACTGCCCAATGCCAACATGTCGGTGTTCTCCAATCAAAGTTTCAGCAAGAAGCCTGAGGATTTTGTTCAGTGTCAGTTACGTAGCTACTTCAAGATCCTTCAAGCTTTGCAAAAAAATTATTACCTCCGTTGTACAAGGTGTTTGTTAAGTAATGTTAAATATTTCAAGAGGTAGCTGAATGACCAACTGTGAATTAAGTAGTTCACGTAAACATATCGCCGATTTTTAAGCGGTTGTGAAGATTCAGAAGCTTGAGCTCCCCGCGTTCAGTTTTCAAGTGCAGCTCATTTCTGTGAATTACACGAGATGGCAGTTCCATATTGTCTGCCTCCGATGATGCAACTATTTAAAACAGAACTGGATGTTTTTGCATATGCTGCGTATTCTGACATTATAGTTGTTCACGATCTTTATAATGAAAATATTACATGTGTTCGACCGTGCATACTTCTAAAGCCGCTATTAAATACATGGCGAAGGGTTTTTCGTGTCGATATTATCGATTATTTCACCAGTTGCATTCGAGACTTGAACGAGAGAAAAATGATTTTCTCTATACAGGGTGTTACTAAAAGGTACGGCCAAACTTTCAGGAAACATTCCTCACACACAAATAAAGAAAAGATGTTATGTGGACATGTGTCCGGAAACGCTTCATTTCCATGTTAGAGCTCATTTTAGTTTCGTCAGTATGTACTGCACTTCCTCGATTCACCGCCAGTTGGCCCAATTGAAGGAAGGTAATGTTGACTTCGGTGCTTGTGTTGACATGCGACTCATTGATCTACAGTACTAACATCAAGCACATCAGTACGTAGCATCAACAGGTTAGTGTTCATCACAAAAAAGTGGCTCTGAGCACTATGGGACTTAACTTCTTTGGTCATCAGTCCCCTAGAACTTAGAACTTCTTAAACCTAACTAACCTAAGGACATCACACACATCCATGCCCGAGGCAGGATTCGAACCTGCGACCGTAGCGGTCGCGCGGTTCCAGACTGTAGCGCCTAGAACCGCATGGCCACTGCGGCCGGCTTAGTGTTCATCACGAACGTGGTTTTGCAGTCAGTGCAATGTTTACAAATGCGGAGTTGGCAGATGCCCATTTGATGTATCGATTAGCACGGGGCAACAGCCGTGGCGCGGTACGTTTGTATCAATGGAGCACGTTATCATGATTTCATACGGGATACTCTACCTGTGCTGCTAGAACATGTGCCTTTACAAGTACGACACAACATGTGGCTCGTGCACGATGGAGCTCCTGCACATTTCAGTCCAAGTGTTTGTACGCTTCTCAACAACAGATTCGGTGACCGACGGATTGGTAGAGGCGGACCAATTCCATGGCCTCCGCGCTCTCCTGACCTCAACCCTCCTGACTTTCATTTATGGGGGCGTTTGAAAGCTCTTGTCTACGCAACCCCGGTACCAAATGTAGAGACTATTCGTGCTCGTATTGTGGACGGCTGTGATACAATACGCCATTCTCCAGGGCTCTGCATCAGCGCATCAGGAATTCCATGCGACGGAGGGTGGATGCATGTATCCTCGCTAACGAGGACATTTTGAACATTTCCTGTAACAAAGTGTTTGAAGTCACGCTGGTACGTTCTGTTGCTTTGTGTTTCCATTCCATGATTAATGTGATTTGAAGAGAAGTAATAAAATGAGATCTAACATGGAAAGTAAGCGTTTCCGGACACATGTCCACATAACATATTTTCTTTCTTTGTGTGTGAGGAATGTTTCTTGAAAGTTTGGCCGTACCTTTTTGTAACACCCTGTATGTCTCCATGGGTGCCCTAATCTCTCCAATCCAGAGGTCACTACTCCTAGCTGAGATGTAACTATATGGCAACTCAATGGTCACACAGTCTCTTTCGAACACAGGTTGTCTAAATTTACCCACCATTGTGTTACGAGAACTTTCTTCCAAAAATTCCGAAAATTACAGTTACACTTTTATTGTGAGGTATATCGTTCACTTAAGATCCTATTGCTGAGTCTCTGGATTCAGTCGATATCTGTTGAAATTATTACTTGATAAAGAATCCAAACGTTGGACAATACTCTAAAACTGGCAGCACTACTGTCCATTAACTGCGTTCCTTTAAAGATACTCTGTATTTTCCATTCTCCTTCCCTAATACTGATTTCACCTGATCGTCCCTTTTCAGTGTTACCCCTAATTGCACTGCTTGATTAAAAAAAAAGTGAAGCACTCAGAGGGAAGGTGGTAAGAAAATGAAACTTCATGCGTTGAGAGGGTTTGTGATGTTGTTGCAGTGATTACAAAGAACTTGGCAGTATAAACCTACTTCACAGTATGTCTGGATGCCTGGATACAAGCGCTTATTTCGCTGGAAAGGTGTTATTAAGCTGCTGTATGCTCTCCCGAGGAAAGCTGGCCGACGGCTGTTGGTCCTTGACATCATAGATACTGGCCATAGAACGAAGTTCTGAGCAGGTCTCTTACATGCTCCATCGGGAAGAGATAATGGTATCTTACTAGCTATGGGAGCACCTGTCATGCAGACAGTTCATAGCGACTTATGTCACGTGTGGACGAGCATTGTTCTGTTGAAAAATGTCATCACAATACTGCAACGTGTGGGGTAAGACACGATGATGCAGGACGTGACCTGAAGCTATACCCGACGCCTCCCCGCACTATGACCACAGTAGTAACGCTGCTGTGCCTCCCCTAAACGCTGGAAGAGTGACACCCGTCCCCAGTCACCGCCATACTCACCGACGATGGTCATTAGTCATGGTACAGAAACGTAATGCATCGTTGAATGTAATGTGACACCATTCATCGACAGCCCATGCTTTCCAGTCACGGCACGACTCCAACTGCAGCCGTTTGTCTTGCGGTATCGCAAACAGCCGCCGGCCGGGGTGGCCGAGCGGTTCTAGGCGCTACAGTCTGGAACCGCGCGACCGCTATGGTCGCAGGTTCGAATCCTGCCTCGGGCAAGGATGTGTGTGATGTCCTTAGGTTAGTTAGGTTTAAGTAGTTCTAAGTTCTAGGGCACTGATGACCTCAGATGTTAAGTCCCATAGTGCTCAGAGCCATCTGAACCATTTTTTTGCAAACAGCCTGCGCATGGGATAGTAATTCCATAGTCCGGCTGCTGTTAGCCTCCGACCAGTGATACGGGATGACACACAACGTCGCGGGAGTCCAGTACCTGTTCTCGGATGGCAGGAGCAGATGCGAAGGCTTACGGTGTGCTGGGTGCACAATAGTGCGACCCTCCTTTGTGATAGTCAAGCGTGGGCGACGCGAACCTCGACAAGTCTGCCTGCCCTCACGTTACCATGCACTCCAATATCGGGCCATTGTCACATCTGAACGCCCCAACAACGTGGATATTGCACTATCCTACAAGCCGGCGAAATGTAGACCCACAACGAGACCCCTATCAGACTCTTATCAGGTGCTGATAACGCTGTCTCAAGCCAGTACGTAGCATTTCGTTCCCCTTCACAGTTATCTATTAACATCTGACGCTATTCACATCCCTTCTATAACCTACCGGGCCTGGAAAGAATACTAACCTCGATCAACACCAATGCTCTCTGGTGGCCGTTCTAACTATCACGGAGTATTGCAAGTCTAATCATTCACACACCCGCTGACGTTGTGTAGTGTACAACGTTACACTGACACCAACCACGTCTCCTGTCACTTTTTTTGTCTGGCACCGTACTCACACAATGTGATGTGCTTAAGATTTTCACCACTAATCTTGATATCCTACAGAGTCGGGTTCTTTCCATTTGTTATAAGTACTCAGCTGCAATAGCCGACGATGTGGTAGAATACTGAACGCTTTTCAGAAATCTAGGAGCACGAAACCTATCTGTTCAGCTGCACACTTCTTGCTTCCAGTAAAATATAGCATTGACGAACTCGTGCAAACAGCAGAAGAGATGGCGAATGAATGTTTTAGATTTATAGGGAAAATTCAGGAAAAGTGTATGGTATCTGTCAAGAAAATTGCACACAAGACAGTTGTGCCACATATTATAGTTACACTACTGGCAATTAAAATTGCTACACCACTTGGCAGTGGTGGACGTGCTACAGACGCGAAATTTAACCGACAGGAAGAAGATGCTGTGATATGCAAATGATTAGCTTTTCAGAGCATTCACACAAGGCTGGCGCCGGTGGCGATACCTACAACGTGCTGACATGAGGAAAGTTTCCAACCGATTTCTCATGCACAAACAGCAGTTGACCGGCGTTGCCTGGTGAAACGTTGTTGTGATTCCTCGTGTAAGGAGGAGAAATGTGTACCAACACGTTTCCGACTTTGATAAAGGTCGGATTGCAGCCTATCGCGATTGCGGTTTATCGCATCGCGACATTGCTGCTCGCGTTGGTCGAGATCCAATGACTGTTAGCAGAATATGGAATCGGTGGGTTCAGGAGGGTAATACGGAACGCCGTGCTGGATCCAAATGGCCTCGTATCACTAGCAGTCGACAGGCATCTTATCCGCATGGCTGTAACGGATCGTGCAGCCACGTCTCGATCCCTGAGTCAACAGATGGGGTCGTTTGCAAGACAACAACCATCTGCACGAACAGTTCGACGACGTTTGCAGCAGCGTGGACTGTCAGCTCGGAGACCATGGCTGCGGTTACCCTTGACTCGGCATCACAGACAGGATCGCCTGAGATGGTGTACTCAACGACGAACCTGGGTGCACGAATGGCAAAACGTCATTCTTTCGGATGAATCCAGGTTCTGTTTTCAGCATTATGATGGTCGCATCCGTGTTTGGCGACATCGCGGTGAACGCGCATTGGAAGCGTGTATTCGTCATCGCCATACTGGCAAATCACCCGGCTTGATGGTATGGGGTGCCATTGGTTACACGTCTCGGTCACCTCTTGTTCGCATTGACGGCACTTTGAACAGTGGACGTTACATTTCACATGTGTTACGACCCGTGGCTCTACCCTTCATTCGAAAGATGCGAAACCCTACATTTCAGCAGGATAATGCACGAGCGCATGTTGCAGGTCCTGTACGGGCCTTTCTGGATACAGAAAATGTTCGACTGCTGCCCTGTCCATACATTCTCCAGATCTCTCACCAATTGAAAACGTCTGGTCAATGGTGGCCGAGCAACCGGCTCGTAACAATTCGCCAGTCACTACTCTTGATGAACTGTGGTATCGTGTTGAAATTGCATTGCCAGCTGTACCTGTGCACGCCATACAGGCTCTGTTTGACTCAATGCCCAGGCGTATCAAGGCCGTTATTATGGCTGCTGGTGGTTGTTCTGGGTACTGATTTCTGAGGATCTATGCACCGAAATTGCGTGAAAATGTAATCACATGTTAATTCTAGTATAATATATTTGTCCAATGAATACCCGTTTATCATCTGCATTTCTTCTTGGTGTAGCAATTTCAATGACCAGTAGTGTATTTTTCACTCTTTGGTGTCTTTATCAAGTCTAACTGTAGAAATACATCAAAGGATCTATAACAGACGTTACGTACTCAGTAGATACGTGCAGCGCACACGAACATGTAACAGACAATTTCAAGAAACTTACAAGGGAATCACTAGGATGAAGCTGATGTTCTCGCGACACCTTGTTGGGTAAATTTAGAGAACCAATGTTTGACGTAGGATCTAACAGTTCCACTACTCCTGACATATGTCTGGAGGAAGACGAACAGGAATAAGATAAAATATATTTGGACGCGTATGGAGACATACAGATTCATTTTCTCTCGCTGTTTATGCTTTGTGGGAATAGGACAGGGAATGAGTATGAATTATTCAGAATGTTTATTAATATTCTCACTTAGCATCGTGAGTATGTCGCGGTTCCCAATTCAAATATTTCTTCTGCACTTGGAACTGGAAGAAAAGAGTATTTGCTAGACGCTATTATTCGTTCAGTAGAACATAGTCCTAAGACATTTTATTTTCAGAATTGTCTGAAACCCTCGGCCGTTTTCTTTTCCTTGAATCTTTTGTTCTCAGCACCAGGATATACGAAATCGACTCATATTTACAAAGAAGTTGGCAGAATGAGCCCACTTCTCAGTGACACATTGCACCCCCTACGGCGTGGTTGCGTGCACTGATTAGGTTGAGAAAGGTGTCATAAAGTCATTGTATCCTCTCTCTCAGGGCACAGCTGTCGTAACCGGTCCTCGATGTCCTGGACAGTGGCACTGGGACGGAGTTGACAGCTGAGCTGGGGCCACACATGTTCTGTCGGGGACAGATCTGGCCATCTTGTCGGCCACGGCTACTGTGTCGTCCGAACAAGACACAACCAGGGCAAAGGCACCACATGCATGAAGATGCGAGCTGGTGCCAGTGCCATAGAGATTCGCCACTTGCGCGAGTTCCACCAGCTCCACGGGCGGCGCCGAGGCGAAGTCCATATCTTCATACTCAGCACTCGCGCAAGTGGCGACTCTCTATGACACTGGCACCAGCTCACATCTTTGCACCTGCGGTGATTTTTCCCTGGCAGTGTCTTGTTCGGACGACACAGCAACGGCAATAGCTCAACATCACTCACATGGTTCACAGAGACATTTGCCACATGTAGACGTGCATTATCCTGTTGAAAAATAGCATCACGGCAGTGTTGCGTGAGAGCCAACACGTTAGGACGCAGGGTATACGCGTCTACTGTTGTGCCGTCGAGAGGTCCCTGCACTCTGGTTGCCGTTCTACCTGTCAAAGGATGGTTACTCTAATCGTTCACATACCCGCCGGTGGTGGCAAGTGCATGAAGTTATATTAACGTCCGAACATGCCTTCTGGACACTTCACTTTTTTTGTCAGGTAGTGAATCTGGATTGTTGCGATGTTAACACAACAGTGAAACGAAAACTAATTTTCTTGTTAGAGAGAGATGAGAATTGGGGCGTCTACCCGGTAGAAAAGCTCTTGAGCTTAACACGTGTCTAGGAAACACTCTGTCCATCAAAATAGTGCGGCGGGATCTGTACAAACAAAATATTGACGACCAGATCATAGAATGTAGGCTCTCACGATTAGTGTTTAGGTGCTTGGTGATTCCCGTTTTATAGACATCAGACTTTGGTCTGAGGAATGTTTTTGCTTTACACTTCGTTTTCTAACGCGAAATATCATCAGACGCTATAAGACGTACTTAGTTATCTTCAGACTTAAATAAGCTCAGTAACATACATGTACATCTACATGGATACTCTGCAAATCACACTTAAGTGCCTGGCAGACGCTCCATCGAACCACCTTCACAATACTTCTCTATGATTCCACTCTCGATCAAAAAAATGGTCCAAATGGCTCTGAGCACTATGGGACTTAACATCTGAGGTCATCAGTCCCCTAGAACTTAGGACTACTTAAACCTAACTAACCTAAGGACATCACATACATCCATGCTCGAAGCAGGATTCGAACCTGCGACCGTAGCGGTCAGGCAGCTCCAGACTGAAGCGCCTAGAACCGCTCGGCCACACCGGCCGGCCCACTCTCGAACAGCGCGCGGAAAAGACGAATACCTGTATCTTTCTGTGCCAGCTCTGATTTCCCTTAATTTATTATGATGATTGCTTCTCTCTATGTACGTCGGCGTCAACAAAATATTTTCGCATTCGGAGGAGGAAGTAGGTGATTGAAATTCTGTGAGAATATTCCGCTGCAACGAAAAACGCCTTTGTTTTAATGTTGTCCATCCCAAATCTTGTACCATGTCCATGACACTCTCTCCCCCTATTTCGCGATAATACAAAACGTGCTGCTCTTCGTTGAACTTTCTCTCTGTACTCCGTTAATCCTATCTGGTAACGATCGCAGCCCGCGCAGCAGTACTCCAAAAGAGGACGGACAAGTGTAATGTAGGCAGTCTCTTCAGTAGATCTGTTACATTTTCTGAGTGTTCTGCCAAAAAACGCAGTCTTTGGTTTGCCTTTCCCACAACATTTTCTATATGTTCTTTCCAATTTAAATTGTTCGTAATTATAATTCATAGGTATTTAGTTGAATTTACGGCCTTTAGATTGGACTGATCTATTTAAATGTAAATGCTCAACTGGCTCGTGACGTAAGTCGACTGCAGCCAAGGATGTCCAAATTCAGTATTTATGAATGAAGACATTTAAAACGACAATTTTAACACAGCGTGCAGGGATTAATCACAGCAACACAATATAACTTCCAAAATAATAATGGCATTAATCAGACGATGTGAAAGAATCTGAGGTTAGTTTCATAAGGAAAAGGATGAAATGAGTTGTCTTGTGGATTCCCCAATGCCGAATATGAATATTTTGATTTATAGAGGAAAAATAAATAAGGGCCGTCTGCGATGGAGTAAAATCAATTCGGCTTCATTTTCACAGTTTAATAATAAATTTACTCGTCAGTTCAATGTAATACTAAATAAGAAACCCATGTAGCACGGGCATTTCTTTATTCCAGCGTTCTGTCAGCCCATCTCCTTTTCCCTCCCCTCTCTGTCCATCTACTCCTCCCTCCTCCCTCCATCCATCCTCTCAGCCTCTGTCCACCTCCTCTTTCCCCCACCTCTGTCTATCACCTCCTGTTCCCTCTACTTGTCCATCTCCTCCTACCCACTCTCTCTCGCCAGAGGCGGCTATTGAGGGGTAGTATGTGAAATGACGCTTTATCAATATTTTTATCTTGCCAGATTTTAAAAAAGTTTATTTGTCTTACAACACACGATGGTTTTTACTCGAAACGTATTTCCCTGTTTTGTACTGCGCGGAAATGTCTTGTAGCAGCAAGCGCGCGATCCTGACCAGGCGAAATGGATCACGCTTCCCCTTTCTTGCAGCTCAGCATCGTGGGCGGAGCCACAGCCAAGCAGCACTGCTTCAGTTTGTCTGTGGAGGGACATGCGGCGAGGTAGATTTAAATTTTATTCCCGGCTACTTCCAGTTCCAGACTGTAAACCGGTGGTTGTTGCGTTTGTGGTGAACGCTTCCATCTGCAGTGCCGTTAGTGCTGTGTGTTTTAAATATAAATGTGATATTCTAAGAAACAAGAAAAACTAACAGTATTGTTCATTTATCTTTCAAAAGGCCAGCAAAGTGTCAATTATGCCCCTCTCACGAGACTACAATTTTCTCTGTCAGGGTGAATGTACTTGAATGTATCGAGTCTTGTATTACAAAATTTTGGATCACGTTTTGATGGAAATGGATGAGAGATTTCGCGATTGTGAAAAAAGTTCAGCTTGTCTGCATTGCCTTTATTACAAAATTTGAACCGTACCACACAAGTTTCCCTTCTAGTGTACTTAAAAACTTGCAAAATTTCTTTGGGTCAGTGTTCTCCAAGGCACAACGCTTAACGAATGAACGCTCAATTTTGTATGCCGATGACACAGAAACATTTCCACCGGAAAGATGTTAGAAATGCTTAATGATGATATGGGCATTATTACGGGTACTTATAAACTGTTCTCCCTTGTTCTGTCTATCTCTTCTACTATGACAACTGTGGAACGAAGCTTTTCTTGCCTGAAGCGTATAAAAACACTCCTGAGAAATGCAAGTTCAGAAGAGACACTTTCTTGAATTCAGAAAGAACTTCGCCGGACGTTGTGGCCGAGTGGTTCTAGGCGCTTCAGTGTGGAACCGCGCGACCACTACGGTCGCAGGTTCGAGTCCTGCCTCGGGCATGGATGTGTGTGATATCCTTAGGTTAATTAGGTTTAAGTAGTTGTAAGTTATAGGAGACTGATGGCCTCAGAAGTTAAGACCCATAGTGCTCAGAGCCATTTGAACCATCAGAAAGAACTTCTAGCGCAATTAATAAACACAGCCATTATATGAAGACATCCCCGACAATTTGGTGTACAAGAAATAGTTAAGTTCGACTATTAAGATAAGCTTGTGCAAATATAGTATATTTTTCTTTCCTGCTCTCCTCCCCCCCCCCCTCCCTCTGTCCATCACCCCGTAATAACCACCACCCTCAACCCCACCCAAACTAGAGGGTACCACCACAGCATTTCTTTCCACGCAGTATGTAGCATGTGTACCAATTTGGTAGAAATCGACCCAGGGGCTTCGGAGGAGAAGTTGAATACGTGCGCACGTGACATAACGTTGTACATACAGGGTGTTTCAAAAATGACCGGTATATTTGAAACGGCAATAAAAACTAAACGAGCAGCGATAGAAATACACCGTTTGTTGCAATATGCTTGGGACAACAGTACATTTTCAGGCGGACAAACTTTCGAAATTACAGTAGTTACAATTTTCAACAACAGATGGCGCTGCAAGTGATGTGAAAGATATAGAAGACAACGCAGTCTGTGGGTGCGCCATTCTGTACGTCGTCTTTCTGCTGTAAGCGTGTGCTGTTCACAACGTGCAAGTGTGCTGTAGACAACATGGTTTATTCCTTAGAACAGAGGATTTTTCTGGTGTTGGAATTCCACCGCCTAGAACACAGTGTTGTTGCAACAAGACGAAGTTTTCAACGGAGGTTTAATGTAACCAAAGGACCGAAAAGCGATACAATAAAGGATCTGTTTGAAAAATTTCAACGGACTGGGAACGTGACGGATGAACGTGCTGGAAAGGTAGGGCGACCGCGTACGGCAACCACAGAGGGCAACGCGCAGCTAGTGCAGCAGGTGATCCAGCCGTGTTGCAGCTGCGGTCCAAATGACGCCAACGTCCACGTATCGTCTCATGCGCCAGAGTTTACACCTCTATCCATACAAAATTCAAACGCGGCAACCCCTCAGCGCCGCTACCATTGCTGCACGAGAGACATTCGCTAACGATATAGTGCACAGGATTGATGACGGCGATATGCATGTGGGCAGCATTTGGTTTACTGACGAAGCTTATTTTTACCTGGACGGCTTCGTCAATAAACAGAACTGGCGCATATGGGGAACCGAAAAGCCCCATGTTGCAGTCCCATCGTCCCTGCATCCTCAAAAAGTACTGGTCTGGGCCGCCATTTCTTCCAAAGGAATCATTGGCCCATTTTTCAGATCCGAAACGATTACTGCATCACGCTATCTGGACATTCTTCGTGAATTTGTGGCGGTACAAACTGCCTTAGACGACACTGCGAACACCTCGTGGTTTATGCAAGATGGTGCCCGGCCACATCGCACGGCCGACGTCTTTAATTTCCTGAATGAATATTTCGATGATCGTGTGATTGCTTTGGGCTATCCGAAACATACAGGAGGCGGCGTGGATTGGCCTCCCTATTCGCCAGACATGAACCCCTGTGACTTCTTTCTGTGGGGACACTTGAAAGACCAGGTGTACCGCCAGAATCCAGAAACAATTGAACAGCTGAAGCAGTACATCTCATCTGCATGTGAAGCCATTCCGCCAGACACGTTGTCAAATGTTTCGGGTAATTTCATTCAGAGACTACGCCATATTATTGCTACGCATGGTGGATATGTGGAAAATATCGTACTATAGAGTTTCCCAGACCGCAGCGCCATCTGTTGTTGAAAATTGTAACTACTGTAATTTCGAAAGTTTGTCTGCCTGAAAATGTACTGTTGTCCCAAGCATATTGCAACAAACGGTGTATTTCTATCGCTGCTCGTTTAGTTTTTATTGCCGTTTCAAATATACCGGTCATTTTTGAAACACCCTGTATATGTATGTCAGATTCTCTGCTGTTTTACACCATACGACTCCATACACTCATAGAGAACATTAAATTTATCTACAGTGTTTAGCCGTGTGGCTTGATCTCAGGCCCCGAAACACGCTGACAAAATTATTGGCTCGCTGCAGTGGTGGTCCTCGCGACCTGGTTGACGCACCGAATAGCACAAATAAGAAACAGTTTGCACTTCACACTTTTGAAAGTATTTCAAACGGACTAAATAAAGGAAATTAAATACCAACAACACGTTTTCGAATATTTTTACGTCACCCTTTCCCACCTACACCACTCTTAGTGGCAGTGGGATATCTAACTTCAACAAAACTTTTTATACAAATAGTTGAATAACGCTTCGTGTCACCCCCGTTTTATTCCCACCCCTGTGGGATGTAGGCGGGTCTTAAGCCCTCAGCGTTTCTTCCCAGAAAGTAAGTGACCATTGAACCCCCGTGTCTTTGAAGAACCGATTTCTTCTGTATAAAGCAGTTTCTGACTTGATTTCTTTACAGATGAGTTGAAGCGTTAAACATTTTAAATTAAGCTTGTAAGGGAGAAAACTTTGGAAAAGGTTTGAAATTTTATTTATAGTTTACTGGAAGTGGCTAAGTACTATCAAGTCATTATCAAACGCTGCACAAGTATAATTGAGTAATTCGAGCTCCGTTTTATGCAAAAGCTAGTTTTTCATGCATCTCGGTGTTTATGAGAACAAATCTCCTGAATTATGTGTCATACAATGATATAATTTTGAAGGTACATTCAGTGGTATACGAGGTCTGTTCAAAAAATTGCGGGACATTCGTAATTTCGCGCCAATGATGAGTTTGAGTGAAATGTGGTTGGCATTCCCTTTGCGCGCCTGTGTTTAATGTTTAACTTCCGGAAGTTCCATTGTTGTACGTCTGTTAGTTATTGTTCAGTACTGTGTTGAGTAGAAAGTTCTGTCGCACGGTTTACGAATTTCGAGATGGCAGAGTTAGAGGAGCAACGCGTCTGCATTACATTTTACGAGAAAATCAAGAAAACCTTTACAGAATACGCAAAAGGGTGCAGGAAGCCGCACTCTTGTGTTACGAATGATTCACACGGTTTAAAACGGACGAACGGAAGTTAAAGATGAGTGTCGTTCGGACGCCCTTTCACGTCTGCCGACGACTCTCATGTCAGGAACGTCAACGAAATTGTGTGTGTCAATAGATGACTGACTGTCCGAGAGATTGCAGGAGAATCTAACATTTCAGTTGGATCATGTCACGACATCCAGACACAGCATCTTGGAATGCGTCGTGTTGCCGCCAAGTCTGTCCCAAGGCTCCAGAGTCAAGACCAGAAAGACCTTCGCCTCGCAATCTGTGAAGAGTTTTTGGATCGCGAAAATGAGAACGAGATGTTCATTAAGAGGATCAGAGCTGGTGGCGAGTCCACGGCTATGATATTTAGACCAAGGTTCAACCTTCACAATGGCTCGGGAAAGGTTCTCTAAGACCAAAAAACAGCTCGTTGGGTGAGGTCAAACGTCAAAATAAATGGCTCTAAGCACTATGGCACTTAACATCTGAGGTCATCAGTCCCCTAGACTTAGAACTAGTTAAACCTAACTAACTATGGACATCACACACATCCATGCCCGAGGCAGGATTTTAACCTGCGACCGTAGCAGCAGCGTGGTTCCGGACTAAAGCGCTTAGAACCGCTCTGTCACAGCGGCCGGCCAAATATCAAAGCCACGCTGATAGTTTTCTTTGACTTTGAAGGATTAGTTCATCAAAAATTCGTGCCACAGGGACAAACTGTTAATCGAAGGTATTAACTAGACGTGTTGCGACGCCTGCGAGAAAATGTGAGAAGGAAACGGCCTGAAACGTGGCGAGACAATTCATGGCTCTTGCATCACGATAACGCAACCGCACATTCATTCCTGTTGGTGTGTGACTATTGCGTAAGAAACGAAATTACTGTCCTGTCCACAGAGTGATGAGGCGCAGTGGTCAACAGACTGGACTCGCATTCGGGAGGATGACGGTTCAAACCCGCGTGTGGCCATCCTGATCTAGGTTTTCCGTGATTTCCTTAAATCGCTGCTGGTAAATGCCGGGATGGTTCCTTCGAAAGGGCACGGCCCAACTTCCTTCCCTATCCTTCCTTAATCCAGGGGAACCGATGATCCCGCTTTTGGCCCCTCCCCCGAATCAACCAATCAACCAACCAACTGTACTCTCCAGATCTGATCCCTGTGGATTTTTTTTATTTCTAAAGTTGAAAAGACCGTTGAAAGGACGAAGATCTGCAACGAAAGACGATATAAAAAGAAATTCGCAGTCGGCGCATCTCGCGATCCAGAAAAAGGCGTAATAACAGTGATTTCGGAAGTGGAAACTGCTTTGGGAACGGTGTATCAATTGCGGAGGGGAGTATTTCGAAGGAGACCATACACAATAAGAAAAAGTCAAGCTTAGAAAAATGTTGTGAACAAAATTCTGGAATTTTCTGAACAGACCTCGTATGTGAATACTGTCTGCAAAATGTGCTGCGAATAAAAATGGTTCAAATGGCTCTGAGCACTATGGGACTTAACATCTGAGGTCATCAGTCCCCTACACTTAGAACTACTTAAACCTAACTAACCTAAGGACATCACACACATCCATGCCCGAGGCAGGATTCGAACCTGCAACCGTAGCGGTCGCGCGGTTCCAGGCTGAAGCGCCTAGAACCGCTCGGCCACAGTAAGTAGTTAAAAAGTAAAAAATAAAAGATCATGCATGATGCTGCATGAACTGCGGCAATGTTTCACCATTTTGGTGGCTGTCAGGAAGAAAAAAAGTTTCATAAGTTATGCTGAAGTTTGTTGCAAGTCTCTAAGTGCTATCATTCTCAGTGGTTGGGTACAGTCTGGGTAGTTGGGCGCAGTGCGTTACACTTCATGAGGTAGGTGCTTATTATCCCCACAGTGCTTATTTCCATATAGCAAGTGATATGTTAAGGGGCTCCGGAACGCCCTATACTTGCAATGTTAAAATAAAAATTACATCTTTCCTCACAAAGTATTTGAGGTAGGAAGTTGAACTTTTTACAGATTATTTATCGGAATATGGGCTACAACTTAACACAGGGATTTTACAAAATTTTAGTTCAGTTATTAAAGATGATTTTTTTTCAATTGTAATGAAAATTCACAACATTTTTTTGCAATTTTTTATTTATATATTCAAAAATATACAGTTTTTTGGAAAAAGGCTGTGTTAAATTATGCAGAAGGTACTGTGTAACATTTACTGAAAGTTTGAAACAAATATGTTTGGAAGATCCTTAGAAAACATGTAATTAGTATGAGAAAATAAAAGTTTTTGGAATCGAGCGACAAAGATTAGATTAACTTTTTAGTGCATTCCAGGGCCATAGGATGGATTATCTTCATCCTCTGCAAACTCCTCCTCCATCTTCCTCTTGTTCCTCCTCCTGTGTACTCTTGCTTGTATTTCTAGACTCTTTACAGCCCTGTCTGCAGCCCGAAGGCGTTCCTTGTCTAAAGCAAGCATCGCTAGTACCATGTTAGAACCTATCTTCATTCCCATATTTCTAAATACCTTGCACCTTACAATGTTGCCATCATTGAAAGTCGCAACAGCATCATACACACCAAAGTGAAGTGTTTCTATTCCAACAAATACAGTCTTGGGGATTCTCGACCATATAACACTATTTACACTTTCATTGGGGTTTTGAGTTTTTCCGTGAATACACTTTTTCAACAGTTCAGGTGCTGCTAAGTCTCTGAAAATAGGTTTTATCACCTCCATTATTGCATGAGGCAGACTATGCTTATGAGTGTACACTTCACCAGTTAGCAATCCTTTGTTATATTTACACCAACTGTCTTCTTCTTCGGGACACAAGCTATGTTGGGGATTTTCATCGGTTGAAGAAGTATGAAAAAAAGAGCCCAAACAGCCTTCTTCATTTCGTCGACACTTTGTGTATTTTGCCTAATAGCCACTCCATAATAGTTCTGTATTTTGTCAATTACACTGTCAGTTAACCTTCCCTTCCCATCCAACCCTTTACCATCACTGAGTTTTTGTTTTTTGTACGAAGCTTTCAGTCGCCGAAGTCTTGTTCCCATTCGCTTCTGTACGTGTCCAATACACTCAAATTTCTGCACTACAACATCATCACCATAGGGCTTCAGTCCTTGAACATGTTTGAAACTTTTAGAATCACCGTCACCAATGTAATTAACATATCGCACTTTATCACACGCCTCAGAACGCTGGAATATACTGGCAACACCAGCCACTTCCATTCCTCCACTGCTGCCACTATAGTTAGCTTTGAAATTATTTTCATGTGTACCTTTATATTTTTGTGGACATCTACAATACTTTGATATTACTGCTACATCTAAAACTTTCCCTGTATACATACTGGTGGCAGATACTACACCAATGTGTGTCCCTGTTTATGCCAGGTACCATCGAACGCTGCAGTCAAATCTCTGTTACCATTATTTTCCATTACTGCCTCTTCCACAGCGTTCTTCATAGATTCTATACAGACATCTTCTACTTTAGACCCTATTAATTTATTATAGGTCGTAAACTTGGTTGGGGGATTTGGAAGATTCATGATGCCACAGAAAATTGCACCTGCAGTAGCACCCTTACCAACTGAACGCAAGGAATAAACAAATCTAATGTTGTGTTCATAGATTTTGCTACCATTTTCTTCAGTTGCAGTTACTGCAACACTGTTCCAAAAGGTGGTCATGTATGAACACTTATCACATTTCAGTTGTATTTCACTAGCAAGTCCTACGTGCTTTATTATGGAGAGTTCCAGACCAACTTCACTACAATGAATACATCTTACACAGTTTGAAAAAATTCCTTTGAGAACCGACATATCAAATATTTCATTCACATCCGATTCGCGCATAAAACATTCATAGTTTCTTCTGTGAAGTATTTTCTTTCCCACTTTGACTGCTATGGGCAGGTGTACTTGAGAGGTTAGGTTCACTCACTTGGTTATCGTCTTTATTGTTTACAGTAATAACACATACCTTTGGCTTTCCAACATTTCTCCTTTTCTTAAAAGCCTTCAGAGGATTTCTAATAACTTTACTTTTACTCATTATTATACTTCAACAAAACAGAGACTCAAGAAACAGAATTAATTACGAATATTTTCGAGATAACGACAGAGTAAATAAACATGAAACAATCGACAATCACACCAGCGATATATATTGAACCATCACAGGTTAGCCACAACACATACTTTATCTCACATCACTAAAATGTACCTGATGAACACGGACGTTAATAATAACACCATTTGACAGCAGTTTAACAGCGCCACAGTGGGTCACGCCCATGTAGAACACATTTCAAAAAAAATTTAAAAATAGTTGTAGTCTTCGGAATTGAATAAATTATATATCTGTTAAAAGGTAATAGTCTGCAGATTCAGAAAACGCAATAAAGTAAAAAATTGAACTTTTCATGATTTTGAGCCTTTCCGGAGCCCCTTAAGCTGGTCGAAGTCGGACCAGTAGTTTAGGAGAAAATGTTAGTAATGCGAAACACTGTAATGAAGTCGTAGCCATCACACGGAAAGATTTCTGCTTTGATTAACAAAACTGATACTATGTATTTCTGAGGATGAATTATCATGTGATATTTGGTCGTCGCGCTATTTGAGTCTGCCGATAAAATAATGACTCATCTATAAAAAAATTACTTTCAACATTGGAAAAAAAAATTAATCGAAGGGGATGAATAGTCAGTCTTATTTGCATGAAGAAATGGTACATTGGTGGAAAATTGCTACAGGTCAAAAGTAAACGTTACCTTCTGACTACCTGTACGTGAAACTGATGCGGTTCGCAAATATACGCAAATCTATCGGCGGCGCCATCTGGTAGCGAATGATTCTAATGTGTATCATTACGGGGATTTTTGATTAGTATTACGGAAATTTTTGATTAGTAAAGCAGGAGTAGGAAAAAAGGTCGAGGATCTCTGCCAGAATATGAGATGTAGAAATTGTGAAGACGATTGCTAAAGATTTGATTAGTGAAGCGTGAAGCAGAAACAGGAAGAAGATTGAGGACCTATATCAGAATATGAGGCGTAAAAATGTGAATCAGAATGTCTGAAATTAGTAAAAATTCAACGAAGAAAGAAAGTTGACAACATACTACTTAAATACTACAAAAATTTTCGGTTCCGTACTGTATAAGACATATAGCGTCCCCAGTGCTATATTACGAAAGGACTTGAAAAACAGTATTTATAAATTGAATAATATGTTTTTATCGTGTAGCCGTAAAATAATAATCTCTCTGTCCAAGTTTCAAATGCAAAGAAATAATTTATGACAAAATGATCTAAAGAGACGACAAGATACGCTCTTTTGTTAATTTTTTAGTCGTCTCGTCTTCCTCTTTTGTCTTGCATGTGTTTAGAGGGACATCTTGCGAGTGCTGGCAAATGTAAGCATATTTGTATGAGTTAAGCATATGATATACTGATTTAATATTAGGTTTTCCCGATTTCATGTCCGCCTTCCTTGAATTAACCTGCATTCAAATAATTTACAGTTCAACAATCGCAGCCAACGACGCCATTACGTGGCGATATTAACTTATGAAAAATTAGCGGAAGCGGAAAACTCGCCCGCTATTAACATAGTATTAATTTTTCTCCACAGCCGCCCGACGTTGCAGAAAATACTTAGCTTTAAGATTCTTATTTTCAGTACCATAGCCGAGACCCAGAGCCAGGACTCTGACTACAATACAATGGTTAACGGAGGTAAGAAAAATACTCTCGCGCGTGTGTGGGCCGCAATTGTAATTAATAACTAAAGATCTCATGCTTTAAGGTGAACTGACTAGCCGAGGAAATTAATATGAAAAGTTTATTACATTGTACAACTTATATGCTCATGTTTTAAGATTCAGCGAGTCTAACATTCATTAACGTAACAAATAATTTGAAATTAATATTGTTAAAAAGGAGAACTTCAGGAAAGCATTTAATCGTAAAATCAAAATTAAATGGAATATCATTTTTATTAAGGCCCACCACGTAAGTCGGCAACAATCAAATAATAATAATAACAATAATATATATATATATATATATATATATATATATATATATATATATATATATATATATATATATATATATATTAAATTACGACGGCCGACGGACGCGAGATTGGCGCCGCAACTTTGTGGCCCGATTAAAGAAAATACGAAATTTACGAAATCTGACTCTATTGTAATGAATGTAATTATGTATGTGTCTAATTGTTGTAAAATATTAATGCTTGTATGAATTCTTTTACATGTACTACAACAAAACCACACCCTGAGGAGATCTGGAGAGGAAAAAGCGTAGAAAAGAAAAAGGATTGCGAGAAAGAAAAATAAGTAAGGTAAGGCCTATTGTGCAAGCATCCTGTGTAGCTCTGTGCGGAATATCGAACCCATGTGCACATGAGATACCTTCAGTGTTTTGTGTATTTATGTGTTTATTTTTGGAGGGGATAATTATTCGTTTTGTTTATTTATATGTTTATTTTTGGAGGGGATAATTAATCGTGTGTGTATCAGTGTTAAAGATTCGTCAGTGGCTTAAAGTGAATTTAGTATGGGTAAGATAGGACAACCTAAAGCATCCGTACCAGAAGAACAAAATTCTGTTAATATGGAAAGTGAGGATCATTTGCAATACGTAAACGAATCCCAAAGCCACCGCCTCGGATAACATAATTTCCGGAGCGGGGGGCGAGGATCTGTGGACGGTGAATGACGCTCCACAGCAGAATGGGAATAGAGTAACAACTCCACTGCCTGGGCAGGGGGGCCAATCGAGTGCTAGATTAAGCGGGGCACCAGTATGCTCACCGATTGCAGACCCATTTGCAGAATTTCTGCGCAGGTTAGAAGAAAGAGATAGGGAAAGAGATCAGAAACTGGCTCAGATGCTCTGTGAGCAAGAGCAACAAAGAGAACAGAAAGAAAGGGAAAAAGAAAGAATGTCAGAACAGAGGGAAAAACAAAGAGACGAAAAACTGGCTCAAATGCTGCATGAGCAGGAGAAAAAATTAACGCAAAAGCTCATTGAGCAAGAGCAGCGCAGTGAAGCAAAACTAGACAGTATCCAAAGCGAACTTGCCGAGATGCGGGACGCGTGCAAAGAAATACCCGATCTTGTGCAAAGCTTAGCGGGCGAAATGTAAAAATTACAGATATCGCAGGCTAGGCTTGAAGATAATGTCCAGACTTTAACCAACCGCGTAGATAATGTGGAGATAGATGCACGGGAAAGTATTGACGCATATTTGGAAGTGCAAGCTCAAAAAGTAGAAAAAGAATTAAATGAATGGCTAGAAGTAAAAGATCGCGAGATATCTGCAAAGATTGAAAGCGACGTAAAAACAGCTGTAGAACAAGCGACTGCGGCCGCGAGTGTAAATATTGACGCTAGCGCTGCCGCACTGCACGCCGAATTAACACAGATCAAATCCCGTGTGACAGCGGAGTTGCCAAATTGGCAACAGGAGGTCGCGCAGAGACTGCGTTGGAAAGCAATGCAAACAGTGGCGGACAGATCATGAATCCGACTCCGCGTACTGATTACTGTAATAACGCTGACGGTAGGCAGGGTGCGAGTGCGCAACCGCAAACTAATGCGAATCATGAGCACGAACAACATGCGATACCGTGCAGCGCACATCACGAAGTGATGAATGTCCCAGAATGTAGCAATCAGATGTGTGAAAAAGAGGACAATGTAATAAAACACAGGACATTCCAACCCTTCAATAGCGAAAAACGAAATGTCCACCCTGTTGTATTTATTAAGAGCTTCAGGAATGTGTTTCCCAGGACATGGACGGAAAGACAAAGAATACAGTTCGTGGTCTCCTTTATTCAAGGTGACGCGTCACTGTGGGCCACCGACATGTCCGAAAAATGTCTAACGATGCAACAGTTCGAAGGTGCATTCTTGCAAAAATTCTGGTCCGATAGCGTCCAAGAAAGACTATGAAAGGAGTTGTACAGTCCAGAAATGTACAATCCTAAGATGGGAACGTTACGCAAATATTTCGAAAACCAGGTACTGGGACGAGCCAATGTCCGATCGTGACATAATCAGATTAATAAAAATGAAGTTGCCCAGTGAAATTAAAAGATATTTCATCAATGTTCCGGAATACGATATAGAACAATTCATGGAAATGGTGAATTCTGTTGACTTATTGATCGAAGATATGAAAACCGAAAACAAGTGGAACCATGCAGGCTGTAATCAACAAAAAGCCGATTACAATAGCAGCCACAGTAACGGTAGTAACTTAGTACCAAATGGTAACGGGAATAGGCAAGAGCACCGGCAACAGAATCGAGGCACAAACAATGGCAATGGTTATAACGGCAACGGTTATAATCGTCAAAATCGAAAGAGACATCATGATGGACGCATGAGTAATGGATATAATGGTAACGGCAATCCGCAATGGCGGAACAACCGAAACCAGTGGCGTGGTTGTAATGAACCGACACCACAGTGGCAACAAAATACAGCGCCACAATGGAACGCCAACCCAGGTTCGTCACAGAACATGTCAGGAAGTTACAACCGACCACCGCAAAACCAGAGCCATACACAATATCAAAATACACCATCGGGGAGGCAGGGCGGCCAACCCAACAGTAGCAACAACAACAACCAGAACCACAATGTGAGGTTAGTGGAAGTGACAGACAACTGTCAACCCACTAATGCTCATCCGTTAAACTAAAGACAGCCACAATACGCTCTCCGTTGTTGGCTGCAGGATGGTGCAGTGAGGGCACATCCACGGATGACAGCCATAAACTTTGTATGCTGAGATACAATGAAGGAACAAAAATAGAAAAGGAACTTGTAGACATACCGCAGAAATGTAACCGAACCGACAAAAGTGTTGTGCTATATTGCAAGCAGATATGTATGGAGCACCAATACACATAATAGTCGATACCGGTGCGTCAACCAATGTCATGAGCGCAAATTTTTACAAGTACTTGAGTCAAAATAATAGAATACCAGTATTGCCAGTGAAGAATTGTCGTGTTACAGGTGCAATAGGTGCACAATCTCATATCATAAAGCACCAGGTGCAAGTCGAGTTCACGGTAGGAAACGAAGCAATGAAAAGCTCGTTCCTAGTAGTTAAGGGATTAGGTGTTGCTTGCATCCTGGGGATGGAATTTTTACGCCAGAGGGACGCAAAAATCGACCTCTTGTGCGGAGAAGTAAGCCTTATGAATGAGGGTACACGTGTAGTTTTGCCGTTGTTGAGGACACGGGAAGTGCACGGTAAATATTGCCGGAGCTTTCAGTCGAGATTCGAAGGAATACAGGTAAGGAATTTATATTCTGACTAAAGTACAAGACAAGTATATTTGGAAGATTTTATTACTTAAGACAAAGAGGAAAAAAGGAAACTGATAGCCATGAAAGTTAGGGAGTCAGAACATTTGACTGAAGCACAACAAAACGAATTGACTCAGCTACTTACAGATTATGAGAATGTGTTTTCGGAAAAACCCGGTGTTATCGAGGGCTACACCTGTAACATCGAAGTGGTACCTCACGATACTTTCTGTCACGCAAACTAAACCATCCCGTGGTCAAAGAAGGAGGCAGTTACGAAGGAAATAAGAAAAATGCTTGATTGGGGGATAATTGAACCATCTCTATCCCCGTACAGCAGTCCGCTCGTGGCCGTAGCGAAAGCGGACGGCAGTATACGTCTCGTGCTTGATGCGCGCGATATTAACAAAATAATTGTACCTGTCAGAACGCGACCAGAAAACCTGGATGAACAGATACAGAAGTTTTATGGAGTTAAATATCTGACCTCTGTCGATATGCGTTCGTCGTATTGGCAAATCCCACTAACTGAATCATCAAGAAAGTACACTGCCTTTGTGTTTGCCGGCAGAAGTTACCAATTTAAAGTTTTACCATTTGGATTAAATGTTAGTGCAGGTGTCTTCATTGCAGTGCTCGATAAAGTATTAGGACCGGATTTGTTGGACCGAGTAACGTTGTATGTCGATGACTTATTAATAGCTACTCCCGATTGGGAAAGCCACATGGACACGCTGAGATGCGTACTAAAAAGATTTTCTGAGGTAGGCGTAACAGCAAACCTCGCAAAATCCAAATTTGGCAGGGAGAGAATAAAATTTCTTGGTCATGTAAAATCACCTACAGGTATTGTGCCCGATCCGAAGAAAATGGCAGCAATTGAGAACTTCCCTCCTCCTAGAACCAAGAACCAGTTAAAGGCATTTCTGGGTCTAGTGTCATTTTTCAGACGATTCATACCTGACCAGCTTTTAAATGATAATACCCTGTTAAACTTGTTGAGAAAGAATACACCCTGGATATGGAATGAACTGTGCCAGCAATCATTTGAGCAAATACGACAAGCCCTTCTAAATGCTAATCTACTGTCACATCCTGACATGTCAAAGGAATTTTGCCTTGCTACAGACGCCTCCACTGTCGGACTAGGCGCTTGTTTATTTCAAATCGATGAGGATGGTGGAAACAAGAACGTAAGAATAATCGGTTTCGCAAGCAGAGTGTTGTCAAGTTGTGAACGATCATATACAGTCACCGAACTCGAAACACTAGCAGTAGTATGGGCCATGA
Organism: Schistocerca nitens; assembly: GCF_023898315.1. Taxonomy (NCBI): domain Eukaryota; kingdom Metazoa; phylum Arthropoda; class Insecta; order Orthoptera; family Acrididae; genus Schistocerca; species Schistocerca nitens. Next base: position 384,222,756 of record NC_064617.1, on the reverse strand, counting down.
AGAAGTTCAGATACTATGTGTACGGAAAAAATGTAAAAATTTTCTGTGATCATCAGGCCTTAAGTTTTTTGCTGACATGCAAGTTAATGCACGACAGGTTGACTAGGTGGGTGCTTGCTCTGCAGGAATATCAATTTCAAATAATGTATATAAAAGGTTGTGACAACGTAGTACCTGATGCTTTGTCACGGTTGCCGCAAGGTCTGCCTGAGTTAACAACAATACTAGAACAGGCAACAGAGTACAAAATTTTAGTTATGAAAGACCCTACTTGTCGAAAAAAGTTCCTGCAGACGTGCTAGCAACTGACTAGTTTACAGGACGAAGATCCCGCCTTGGGAAAAGTCAAACGAGAACTCCTATCTTCAGGTGCAAATCAGATAGGTAGCCATTATTCTGTGCAAAATGGGGTATTATATTACCGGAAGGATGTTAACAAGGACTTGTGGTGTATCTGTGTACCGGAAGTATGTATCAGTGATTTAATCTGGCACGTGCACCTTTCGTGGGGACACGAGGGTATTGAAAAATGTAGAGCACTTCTCGCAAGACAATGTCATTTTAAGAATATGAAAAGAATAATTCAGAATGTTGTAAGGACATGTGTAGTTTGTCAAAGGACGAAACCTACAAATCTGCCCACTGTAAGTGAATTGCACCCTGTTGTTCCTAACAAACCATTACGACTAGTTTCTGTTGACATTCTAGGGCCACTACCCACTGGCAGAGGTGGTGTGAAATATGTATTTGCTGTATATGATGCCTTTTCCAAATTTCTAAAATTGTATCCTGTAAAAGCTTCAACGGCCACACCCCTCATTCAGAAATTACGAACAGATTATTTTGTTAATGTTGGCAAACCACAGATCAAATTATCCGATAATGCCACCTATTTTACTGGTCTCAAATGGAAAACGTTTCTACAAGAGCAAGGTATTAAACACATTTTTGTAGCCCGATTTCACCCGGAGAGCAGTCTTGTAGAGCGTACCTTTAAAGAGTTGAACAGGTTCATAAGAACTTACATTCCGAATCGCCACACCACGTGGGCAGAATACGTTTCGACTTTTGAGGAACTCCACAATAGATTGCCACATTCAGCCACCGGTTATACTCCACTAGAAGTCATGTTTGGAAAGAATGAAACCGACAGCTGGCTGTCACCATTACCAACTGTACCACGACAAGTTGTACCTCACGAACAAATTATAGCTGAGACTCTAAATAACTTAACGAGGTGCGCGGAGCGCCGAAAGGAGAAGCATGACAAGAAAATAAAGAAGGTAACAGTGTATCAACCAGGTGACTTGGTGCTAATAAGGACTCATCCCAAGTCATCTCTGTTAGCGAAAAAGAATAAAAAATGGCAACCGGTGTACGCCGGGCCCTACAAAATCATAGACATACCACATGGATGTAGCTATTTGTTGGGTGACGTAGAATCGGAAGAGATTAAAGGACTCTATCCATACAAAAACTTAAAGAAGTTCGTTCAGTAGAGCAGCTTTTACATATGTGAATAATAGGTTAAGTTTATAGTGTATTTTTTTGTGAGTAAATGTTCAGATTTTAGTGTAACATTTAAAAACAATGAGGCACACAAGATTAGTGCAATTCAATTTTGTAAATGTTAAGGAATAATAGTATTTTCAAACAATTGCATTTTGAAAAAAAAAAGAACGTAGATTTAAGAATATTTTACAAATTTCATGTTGAAAAATGCTTAAAAAAAATCAACAGCATGTAATGATGAAAGAATTTTTCATTAGTGTGTCATGGATATTTTTGAACTGTAGTAGTAACGCAACTTATGAAATTCAATATTATAGTGTATATGTTGTTCCATGTATTTATGTCTATATCGATCTTGAAATATGCTCAATCATAATTTACTGAACAACATGAGTGCAAGGTGTACATCACCCAAGGTACCTCATGTGTGTGGACAAGGTACAAAGCAAATCAGTAAATGCGACTACCGCTAAGCACTGTTAAAATATATTGCCATCTGCTAAGGCAGAGATTTGCACGAATTTGTAGTGTAAACAAAAGTCACAAATCTAACATTAATCTAGGAACTTGCACGCTAGGCCTAGATTATAAAATGTGTACAATAATGCGAGAGGCAAAGTTTTGTAAAGTCGAGCCTGGCTCTGGAGGGCAAGTACGCAATGAATGGGCAGACATGACATGGGGACTTACCTCAGATGAGACGGAAATACAATTGTATAGTCAAAAAATCTGAAGGCAAGTACGATTCTAAGAGGAAAATGAAAAGAGATAATTAGTGCGAGAGACTGGTAAAATCCAGCACGAGCCAAAATCCAGTTCAGACTGAATGAAATACATTAGTGTTTGTGAACTAATCGAAACAGTTACTTTAAGCAGTGTGAAAAACTGTGAAGGTGAAACTGTGATATGGACAGTGAAGTGCTAGTATTGAACGTTCAACAGCGGTAAGGACGCCAAACGCCAATATTACGCACGGAAAACTGTGAATTTGCTTATAAATGTGAACTGTTAACGTGAAGTGAACCCACAGTCAATATTTTTTGGGACAGACTGTAGTTTCAGTGAGCACAATAATGCGAGATTGGAATGCGATGCGTGGACTGTTGCAAAACAGCGACCACAGGAACGGCGAATGTTTGTGCTAAGCTCGTACTGGGACACTCACCAGTGCCTGCGAGTGCGGCGAAAACAAATAATTTTGTCAAGACAAAAACTGACGTGTAATGGAAACAGTATTGCATCAAAACTGCATTCACGGGAGAAGGTCCATGTCATGATTCTGCAAGACAGTGCTGGCTTGACACTCGGAAACTGGCGAAAACTTAACAACTGCCGCACTAATAAATGCTTCTTTCCCACTAGCGTAACCATCTGCAGCGGGAAACAAATATTACGTTGGTTGTGTGTATGTTTCATGTACTACGTCGGAGATGCGTAGCAGAGCTGACTCCTGCCAACAAGCGCGGGGGGCGAATATCATCCCACTCCGCCACGCCCGGGCGAGACAGAAGCGCATCGCCAACCGTGCGGCCGATCAGCTGATTCTGACGTTCCGCGACGGCGAGAGACACGCTGGCGTCGAACGGGCGTTGACCTCTCCGCAGCCGCCGCGACCGCCGAGCACCGAACACACCAACCGACGCCGTCGCGAGCTAAACGCCGCGGCGTAGATCATCAACGACACCGCAATCAATTGTTATAATGACCTCATTCCTTTGCATAGTGAAACGAAAAATTGTTGACAAAGTATGCACAGCTTGTACGCCAATGACATCCCAGAAACATTTAAGTGAAAGTGACCAAAGCAGTTAGTCTGTCGCTCCGCCGAGGTTTTCCCCAGGTTTCCCTACGGCCGCGCCAAATGAGGAGCGAACAGTTGACACCCCTGGGACTTCAAATATTCCGGACTAACTCGTGGTTGTATACCTTGAACTTCATCTGTATTACACTTTGTGTGCAACACACCTCAGTAATTACAACATACGATGTGACATATGTAAACTGTGAAAGAAAAATCTGCGTGTGGACACTGTGGACATGAAAGAGGAAATATTTATGTCAAAAAACACGAACATTTTTTATGACATAAACATTTCGGGGGGCAATATAGCGTCCCCAGTGCTATATTACGAAAGGACTTGAAAAACAGTATTTATAAATTGAATAATATGTTTTTATCGTGTAGCCGTAAAATAATAATCTCTCTGTCCAAGTTTCAAATGCAAAGAAATAATTTATGACAAAATGATCTAAAGAGACGACAAGATACGCTCTTTTGTTAATTTTTTAGTCGTCTCGTCTTCCTCTTTTGTCTTGCATGTGTTTAGAGGGACATCTTGCGAGTGCTGGCAAATGTAAGCATATTTGTATGAGTTAAGCATATGATATACTGATTTAATATTAGGTTTTCCCGATTTCATGTCCGCCTTCCTTGAATTAACCTGCATTCAAATAATTTACAGTTCAACAATCGCAGCCAACGACGCCATTACGTGGCGATATTAACTTATGAAAAATTAGAGGAAGCGGAAAACTCGCCCGCTATTAACATAGTATTAATTTTTCTCCACAGCCGCCCGACGTTGCAGAAAATACTTAGCTTTAAGATTCTTATTTTCAGTACCATAGCCGAGACCCAGAGCCAGGACTCTGACTACAATACAATGGTTAACGGAGGTAAGAAAAATACTCTCGCGCGTGTGTGGGCCGCAATTGTAATTAATAACTAAAGATCTCATGCTTTAAGGTGAACTGACTAGCCGAGGAAATTAATATGAAAAGTTTATTACATTGTACAACTTATATGCTCATGTTTTAAGATTCAGCGAGTCTAACATTCATTAACGTAACAAATAATTTGAAATTAATATTGTTAAAAAGGAGAACTTCAGGAAAGCATTTAATCGTAAAATCAAAATTAAATGGAATATCATTTTTATTAAGGCCCACCACGTAAGTCGGCAACAATCAAATAATAATAATAACAATTATATATATATATATTAAATTACGACGGCCGACGGACGCGAGAGACAGTGTAAGAGACTGGGAAAAATAGGAAATGGCCTGAATATTACTTTAGCGGGGCCATTGATTATTTTCACCTGAGCTACACAGTGATGCACAAAACTGTCTATAATAAGGTTTAGTAACATGTCAACGCTATCACATGCACCAGTGGAAAGCCAGCTGAAAATAAATGCATGACAGTAAAATTTGAGTAATGACGAATTTAAAAAGTAAAGACTATAACTAATGTGTAAGAGACCCAGGTTTGTATCAGCTCTTAGCAGTGGATCTGTTCGTTTCGTTAGCCAAACCGAAAGGAAATTTTTTGTTAATATATTAGGCAGTAAAAGATCGTGGAAATTTTCAAATCTGTACCTACTGTGAAAGGCTATGGGAAAACTGTATTCAAGAGGAGGAGGAGGAGGAAGAGGATTACGGTGTAACGTCCCGTCAACGCTGTAGTCACAAGACATTGAACACAAGCCCAGATTGGGTGAAGGATGAAGAATGATATCCACCGTGTCCTTTTCAAAGGAACTATTCCGGCATTTTTCTCAAGCGATCTGAGAAAACCACGGAAAGTGTAAGCCCAGCAGACAGAACGGGGATTTCTACATCTACATATATACTCCACTTGCCAACAAGCTGTATGTGGCGGAGCTCAAAATTCACGTCAAAGTCATATTCCCCCCCCCTCCCCCCTCTGTTTCACTCGCGGATCGCGCGAGGGAAAAACGACTGTCTCTGAACGCCTCAGTACGAGCTCTAATTTCCCTTATCTTTGAATAGTGATCATTTCGCGATTTGAAAGTTGATGGTAATAATATATGCTCTACATCCTCGGCGAAGATCGGATTTCGGAATTTAGTGAGCAGCCCCTTCCGTTTGGCGCGTCGTCTATCTGCAAGTGTGTCCCACTTCAGACTTTCTATGAGATTTGTAACGCTCTCGTCATGGCTAAATGTACCAGTCACGGATCTTGCCGCTCTTCTTTAGACCTTCTCAATCTCTTGAAGCAGACCCAACTGGTAAGGATCCCATACAAACGAACAGTACTCTAAGACTGGACGAACTAAAGTATTGTAAGCAACTTACTTTGCTGAAGGACTGCATCGCTTCAGGATTCTACCAATAAACCACAATCTAGAGTTCGCCTTGCCCATTACTTGTGTAATCTGATCATTCAATTTGAATCATTTCGAATAGTTTCACCCAGATACTTGACGGATGTTACTGCTTCCAAAGACTGGGCATTTATTTTGTACTCGTACATTAATGGGGATTTTCGCCTTGTTACACGCAATAGGTTACACTTACTAATATTGAGAGATAACTGCCAGTCATTACACCACGCATTTATTTTCTGCAAATCCTCATTGATTTGATCACAACCTTCGTGTGATACTACTTTCCTGTAGACTACAGCATCATCGGCAAACAGTCTAATGCCGCTGTCAATACCATCAACCAGACCGTTTATGTAAATCGTAAAAAGCAGCGGACCTATTACGCTGCCTTGGGGCACACCTGAAGTTACGCTTGTTTCTGTTGAAGTCACCCCATTCAGGACGACATACTGCTCTCTGTCTGTTAGAAAACTTTCTATCCAACCGCATATGTCATCGGATAGACCGTAAGCGCGCACTTTTTGGAGCAAGCGACAGTGCGGAACTGAGTCGAACGCCTTTCGAAAGTCGAGAAATATGGCATCAACCTGGGAGCCGGTATTTAAAGATACGGAATGATAGACTTTTGGGTGCAAATAACATACATTTCAAGTCGTCACCCATAAAGTAACCCAGATGAAATTTGCAGGGACTGCAAAACAATAGTGACCCAGAAAATATTTCATGCACCTTAAATACGCAACCCAACTTACATCATCTGCCCTGGGTGCAGACAGAATGATAGATGTCAGTTGGACTGCCTATTTTAAGGTGCATGAAATATTTTCTGGGCCACTTTCATTCTGCCCTACCCGTACATTCAACAACTTGCTGAATATGAAGGCTATAGTACAGTTGTACACGTAGCCCTGGGATGCAACATGGACAAGTTCGAAGAGATTGTGTGAAATAATAGTGGCGCTCTGGGTTAATACTAAGCAGAAAAAAGCGAGGGCGTTACAGACGAAACAAAAGTTACTGAACAGTTGTAGACATTCAGGCAAAAAAGCAACCGTATACATGTGATATCCTGTAGATAAAAGAATATTCTTTCAAATGGGAGTTAACGCCACTAAGTACCAGGAGACTGTTTTGAGAGATAAGTGTTTAGTCACTTATTTTTACAGCAAATCTTTTCCGTCTGGTTTCATTCTTATGTACCTCAAAATCTGTCCAAAAACATCCAAGTGTTACTAACACGCTACTATAAAGTACAAACCAATTACATGGAGAGTTCAAGCTAGTCACAACTGAGAAATTTAGTCTCATCAAAATTTACTGACGACTTTGAGTCCCGCTTGTAGCAAATATAGTGTATCACATGACAGGAAACGTATATAAATGTGCACAATGCAAAATGTTCAACCACACTGCGATGTTTCCAGCCTTACCACAGTTATTCACAGAACTAAAGCACTTCAAACTTGGCCAAATATTTGAAATGTCGTCACAAAATTTTGTCGCTCTTCACGTAAGAGATTTCTACTCACGAAGTATTGAAACTTGTAGGCTAGACATTTATTTGGAAAACTTTCATAAATTTGAATAAAATCTGTAATACACGAGAGCTAACCAGCAGAGGACTTGACACAGAACCATCAACTGAATGGGGGCACTGCAGTAAGAACTTCTACCCGAGAAGGCATAAAATAAAACGTCTTTTATTGTCCTCTTTAGGCCGGCCTGAGTGGCAGGGAGGTTCTAGGCGCTACAGTCTGGAGCCGCGCGACCGTTATGGTTGCAGGTTCAAATCCTACCTCGGGCATGGATGTCCTTAGGTTAGTTAGGATTATGTAGTTCTAAGTTCTAGGGGAATGATGACCTCAGAAGTTAAGTTCCATAGTGCTCAGAGCCATTTGAACCATTTTTTGTCCTCTTTAGACAGTGCTACGAGCCGATGAAGTAGTCGGAGAGATGCTACAAGGCACAGCAGATACAGCTGCACTACATGATCTGTGTGTCAGCTTGCATCACATATCTCTTTGGGAAAAGATAACAAATATCAGCGTTTAGAGTATTGCCGGGAAGCAATGCAATTACAGATCGAGTTTTTCGTCTTCAGCGGAAACAACCTAGCTGTTACTGTTTGCAATCTTACATACAAAAAACTTTCCATTAAGGTAACAGATTTCTCGTCTGCAAGCTTCTTTAGTATCCCTGGAGTCTGAAATTATATTTCAATCGCTCTACGATCAGCAAGCCTACCTAATTTATCGACCACGCAGCACCTGCAGACCGATGACGATCCCACGTCTCTTGTGTCGATTACTTGCATATCCGATCCTATTAGAACGCCGGATTTGGCGAATGCGCTCGTCGTATTGTCATATACGACTGCGATATTCCACTGGTGCAGCGTTCGCCGAGAGGCATGTTTCGTTGCGGCACGACCTCTAGCACCTTGAAAAGGACGCTGGCGACGGGCAGAAGTTGCATTGAATACGCACAGGAAGGCAGCCAGTATTTGCTCTATCGGACTCACGCAGCCGACAGAACGATGACAGGCGTTACGTCACAAAGTGCTTGACCCTGGCCTTCCGCGGCGCACCAGGAAACATGTGGAGCAATCAGCAGCGGCAACTGCCAGCGACTGGGTGAGAGGAGACATCCAGAGGACGCTACAGCGAAGGACAGAGCGGCGGGAGTGAAGGGAAGCGAGATATGGCGTGAGGTGAGTACTGAAACTCTGTGGGCGCGACCTCTAACGTACCGTCTCAGTTTTGCATCTGGGTCGTGTAGAAGTAGATGACTGCGCCCCGCTTGTCCAGTGTGCAACCCGTCAACAGAACTTGGATCCTTCAAGGAAAAGGTGCATTTTACATTTAGAATAATGTTAGGAGTTATACAAAAGGGGTGTCTTTGTCCTCGTTTTGAAAAGACTCTACTGGCCATTAAAATTGCTACACCACGAAGATGACGTGCTACAGACGCGAAATTTAACCGACAGGAAGAAGATGCTGTGATATGCAAATGATTAGCTTTTCAGAGCATTCACACAAGGTTGGCACCGGTTGGTTCAAATGGTTCAAATGGCTCTGAGCACTATGGGACTCAACATCTTAGGTCATAAGTCCCCTAGAACTTAGAACTACTTAAACCTAACTAACCTAAGGACATCACACACACCCATGCACGAGGCAGGATTCGAACCTGCGACCGTAGCAGTCGCGCTGTTCCGGACTGCGCGCCTAGAACCGCGAGACCACCGCGGCCGGCTTGGCACCGGTGGCAACACCTACAACGTGCTGACAGGAGGAAAGTTTCCAACCGATTTCTCATACACAAACAGCAGTTGACCGGCGTTGCCTGGTGAAACGTTGTTGTGATGCCTCGTGCAAGGAGGAGAAATGCGTACCATCACGTTTTCGACTTTGATAGAGGTCGGATTGTAGCCTATCGCGATTGCGGTTTATCGTATCGCGACATTGCTGCTCACGTTGGTCGAGATCCAATTACTGTTAGCAGAATATGGAATAGGTGGGTTCAGGAGGGTAATACTGAACGCCGTGCTGGATCTCAACGGCCTCGTATCACAAGCAGTCGAGATGGCAGGCATCTTATCCGCATGGCTGTAACGGATCGTGCAGCCACGTCTCGATCCCTGAGTCAACAGATAGGGACGTTTGCAAGACAACAACCATCTGCACGAAGAGTTCGACGAAGTTTTGCAGCAGCATAGACTATCCGCTCGGAGACCATGGCTGCGGTTACCCTTGACGCTGCATCACAGACAAGAGCGGCTGCGATGGTGTACTCAACGACGAACCTGGGTGCACGAATGCCAAAACGTCATTTTGTCAGATGAATCCCGGTTCTGTTTACAGGATCACGATAGTCGCATCCGTGTTTGGTGACATCTTGGTGAACGCACATTGGAAGCGTGTATTCGTCATCGCCATACTGGCGAATCACCCGGCTTGATGGTATGGGGTGCCATTGGTTACACGTCTCGGTCACCTCTTGTTCGCATTGACGGCACTTTGAACAGTGGACGTTACATTTCAGATGCGTTACGACCCGTGGCTTTACCCTTCATTCGATCCCTGGGAAACCCTACATTTCAGCAGGATAATGCACGACCGCATGTTGCAGGTCCTGTACGGATCTTTCTGGATACAGATAATGTTCGACTGCTGCCCTAGCCAGCACATTCTCCAGATCTCTCGCCAACTGAAAACGTCTGGCCAAGGGTGGCGAGTAGCTGGGTCGTCACAATACGACAGTCACAACTCTTCATGAACTGTGGTATGGTGTTGAAGCTGCATGGGCAGCTGTACCTGTACACGCCATCCAAGCTCTGTTTGACTCAGTGCCCAGGCTTATCAAGGCCGTTATTACGGCCAGAGGTGGTTGTTCTGGGTACTGATTTCTCAGGATCTATGCACCCAAATTGCGTGAAAATGTAATCACATGTCAGTTCTAGTATAATATATTTGTCCAATGAATACCCGTTTATCGTCTGCATTTCTTCTTGGTGTAGCAATTTTAATGGCTAGTAGTGCAATTAATTTTCCGGCGTAATCGCAACCACTTTCAGAATGAAATTACAGGTTTCATCTCCAACCGCTGAGAAAACCACATTGTTTCAGTGGTTGCAATGAACTACTGCATCCGCTCATGTTCTGAAGATGGCTGGTGACAGCCGAATCTGGTAAATTCTTTTACGACCTGTAACTGTACCGGAAAATAAACTATTTTCGAAACAAGTATTTGAACCATCACTGACGTCTTCAGGACGACCAAAATCTCGTTCTTTCCAAAAATATGTCTTTGTCCATTATTCTTTTGGGTGGGTGGGAGGGGGGGCAGGGAAAGGGGTAATGCTCATCGCATCAGTGGCGTTCGATAAGCCACACAGGCCTCCTGGGTCATGTCAGATGGAGAGAGTCTTGGCCTGTCTTGTCTGGGTATTGATTTGGTGGACGTGCGATTACTGAGCTGGGGATAACGATCATCGCCGCTTCTTAGTAATCACCAATAAACCCCTGATATTGTAAAGAATCGAACCCCCATGTGTAAAACAGCTGCAAACTTCTGAGTACTTACCAGATAACTTGATGTGTTAAATATTTAACGTCGAGCAGGTATGCCCAAAAATGTTTGTAACAGGTTTGAAATAATGTTTGAATTTAGTTTGAAGTCGCTAAGTGCGACCAAGTTACCAAACACTGCACGAGTAGAGTGTGGCTAATTTGCGCTCAGTTTTAAGCAGAATGGCTCTGAGCACTATGCGACTTAACTTCTGAGGTCATCAGTCGCCTAGAACTTAGAACTAATTAAACCTAACTAACCTAAGGACATTACACACATCCATGCCCGAGGCAGGATTCGAACCTGCGCCCGTAGCGGTCGCCCGGTTCCAGACTGTAGCGCCTAGAACCGCACGGCCACTCCGGCCGGCTTTTAAGCAGAAGCTGGCCTTTCACAGTTCTCACTGTTACTGATGTCACGTGACCTCAAGTACTTGTAGTACAATGACATAATTGTGCTGGTACATTCCGTGATAAATATGGACATTGTCTGCACAATGTACTGCGAACTGAGTAAGCAAAATGAAGTAACAAATTAAAACGTCATGGCTGATGATGAATTGGACTACACGAAGAAAGAAAATGTAGTAACCGATGAGCTTTTTTTCTTTCATCATCTCAACACACAAACATAGTTGCCATTGGTAACAATTGTCTTACTGCCGCGGGGTTGTTTGGGGGAAGAGACGAAATTGGGAGGTCTCATCGGAGCAGGGAAGAACGAGGGAGCAAGGCCGTGCCCTTTCAAAGGAACCATCCCGGCATTTAACTGGAACTATTCAGGGAAATCATGGAAAATCTAAATCAGGAAGGCCGGACGCCGGATTGAACCGTCGTCCTCCCGAATGCGAGTCCAGTATGCTAGCCACTGCGCCACCTCGCTCGGCGTGTCTTACTGCATTAAACGTTTAACGTAGCATTATACACTACTGACCATTAAAATTGCTACACCACGAAGATGAAGTGCTACAGACGTGAAATTTAACCGACAGGAAGAAGATGCTGTGATATGCAAATGATTAACTTTTCAGAGCATTCACACAAGGTTGGCGCCGGAGGCGACACCTACAACGTGCTGACATAAGGAGAGTTTCCAACCGATTTCTCATACACAAACAGCAGTTGACCGGCGTTGCCTGGTGAAACGTTGTTGTGATCCCTCGTGTTCAAATGGTTCAAATGGCTCTGAGCACTATGGGACTCAACTGCTGAGGTCATTAGTCCCCTAGAACTTAGAACTAGTTAAACCTAACTAACCTAAGGACATCACAAACATCCATGCCCGAGGCAGGATTCGAACCTGCGACCGTAGCGGTCTTGCGGTTCGAGACTGCAGCGCCTTTAACCGCACGGCCACTTCGGCCGGCGATGCCTCGTGTAAGGAGGATAAATGCGTACCATCACGTTTCCGACTTTGATAGAGGTCGGATTGTAGCCTATCGCGATTGCGGTTTATCGTATCGCGACATTGCTGCTCGCGTTGGTCGAGATCCAGTGACTGTTAACAGAATATGGGATCTGTGGGTTGAGGAGGGTAATACGGAACGCCGTGCTGGATCCAACGGCCTCGTATCACTAGCAGTCGAGATGACAAGCATCTTATGCGCATGGCTGAACGGATCGTGCAGCCACGTCTCGATCCGTGAGTCAACAGATGGGGACGTTTGCAAGACAACAACCATCTGCACGAAGAGTTCGACGACGTTTGCAGCAGCATAGACTATCAGCTCGGAGACCATGGCTGTGGTTACCCTTGACGCTGCATCACAGACAGGAGCGCCTGCGATGGTGTACTCAACGATGAACCTGGGTGCACGAATGCCAAAACGTCATTGTTTGAGATGAAATCGCCGGCCGTGGTGGTCTAGCGGTTCTGGCGCTGCAGTCCGGAACCGCGGGACTGTTACGGTCTCAGGTTCGAATAATGCCTCGGGCATGGGTGTGTGTGATGTCCTTAGGTTAGTTAGATTTAAGTAGTTCTAAGTTCTAGGGGACTTATGACCTAAGATGTTGAGTCCCATAGTGCTCAGAGCCATTTGAACCATTTTTTGAGATGAAATCAGGTTCTGTTTACAGCATCATGATGGTCGCATCCGTGTTTGCCGACATCGTGCTGAACGCACATTGGAAGCGTGTATTCGTCATCGCCATACTGGCGTATCACCTGGCGTGATGGTATGGGGTGCCATTGGTTACACGTCTCGGTCACCTCTTGTTCGCATTGACGGCACTTTGAACAGTGGACATTCATTCGGTCCCTGCGAAACCCTACATTTCAGCAGGATAGTGCACGACCGCATTTTGCACGTCCTGTACGAGCCTTTCTGGATACAGAAAATGTTCGACTGCTGCCCTGGCCAGCATATTCTCCAGATCTCTCACCAATTGAAAACGTCTCGTCAATGGTGGCCGAGCAACTGGCTCGTCACAATACGCCAGTCACTACTCTTCATGAACTGTGGTATCGCGTTGAAGCTGCATGGGCAGCTGTACCTGTACACGCCATCCAAGCTCTGTTTGACTCAATGCCCAGGCGTATCAAGGCCGTTATTACGGCCAGAGGTGGTTGTTCTGGGTACTGATTTCTCAGGATCTATGCACCGAAACTGCGTGAAAATGTAGTCACATGTCAGTTCTAGTATAATATATTTGTCCAATGAATACCCATTTATCATCTTCATTTCTTCTTGGTGTAGCAATTTTAATGGCCAGTCGTGTACCTCTTAATGAGTGGATCATGACAGCATTTTAAATTTATAAATTCAGTCGTTTTTCATATGAAATGCTGAAAATAATTTTTTGTTGACCCTGGAAGCCGTTAGGTAGACAGCCTGCAGCTGGGTGACCGGGTGACTTCAACTGAATTCAATAATATAGGGGGTGTCTCAAAAGGTACGCTACAACTACACTGTGTTATGGCACCCAAAACTATTTAAGATATTCACACCGTGTTTAGCTAATGTGATGGACGAACTCACAGACTTTTGTTTATGTGTGTGTTTCATGGTGTCGTGAGTGAAGTACAGGGTGATTCAAAAAGAATACCACAACTTTAGGAATTTAAAACTCTGCAACGACAAAAGGCAGAGCTAAGCACTATCTGTCGGCGAATTAAGGGAGCTATAAAGTTTCATTTAGTTGTACATTTGTTCGCTTGAGGCACTGTTGACTAGGCGTCAGCGTCAGTTGATGCTAAGATGGCGACCGCTCAACAGAAAGCTTTTTATGTTATTGAGTACGGCAGAAGTGAATCGACGACAGTTGTTCAGCGTGCATTTCGAACGAAGTATGGTGTTAAACCTACTGATAGGTGGTGTATTAAACGGTGGTATAAACAGTTTACAGAGAATGGGTGTTTGTGCAAAGGGAAAAGTTCTGGACGGCCGAGAACGAGTGATGAAAATGTAGCACGCATCCAGCAAGCATTTGTTCGCAGCCCAGGAAAATCGACTCGCAGATCTAGCAGAGAGCTGCAAATTCCACAATCAACTGTATGGAGAGTCCTACGAAAAAGGTTAGTTATGAAACCTTATCCGTAACTACCTGAACGTCAACTACCCGAGGCGATTGATCGGGCGCCAGGCAGCCCGTGACAAAGCACTTCATCACTGGCCTCCAAGAAGCCCTGATCTTACCCCCTGCGATTTTTTCTTATGGGGGTATGTTAAGGATATGGTGTTTCGGCCACCTCTCCCAGCCACCATTGATGATTTGAAACGAGAAATAACAGCAGCTATCCAAACTGTTACGCCTGATATGCTACAGAGAGTGTGGAACGAGTTGGAGTATCGGGTTGATATTGCTCGAGTGTCTGGAGGGGGCCATATTGAACATCTCTGAACTTGTTTTTGAGTAAAAAAAACCTTTTTAAATACTCTTTGTAATGATGTATAACAGAAGGTTATATTATGTTTCTTTCATTAAATACACATTTTTAAAGTTGTGGTATTCTTTTTGAATCAGCCTGTATAATGACAACGGTTCAAGAAATGGCTCAGCGTGAAACGTTTTATTCAGACCAAAACGGACACGCATGTTCAAAGGAACTTCCAAATACGGTCTAAGAAGAAACCACCCTCGCGGATTTTATACGACGGTGGTGAAGGAATTTCATGCAGACAGGAAGTGTTGATATGAAGTACTGTATTATGCTGGACGACCAGGAACAAGTAAAGCCGACACAGGACAGATTGACAGGGGTGGTCTAGTTGCCTGGCCTTCTAGGTAGTCCAACAGTACACCAATGGACTCCTTTCTATGGAGTATGTCAAGGACCGTGTCTACCAAACGGCTGTGAACCACATCATTGGTTAAAGAACCGAATCGTTGCTGGCATTGCCATAGTTGATGCGGACATTTTGCGCCGATCTTGGATGGAGCTTGAATAGAGACTGTATGTTGTGCGTGCCACCAGAGGCGCACACGTTGAAATTGACTGAATGGCATAAATACTTCGTGAGATAATGTGTCATCTAACCCAAACATGGTGCGAATATCATAATTAGCTTGGATGGTAAAACACGTTAAAGCTGTATTGTACTTTTGAGACGCCCGGTAGATATGATCTGTGCATGCTTCCAAGACGATCCATCACGCCGACAAAACATCCATTCCACAGTCTACATGTCAACTACAGAGGAAGCCTGTCGCCTGGCGGAGTGACGGGTGTTACCCTGCAATAAGGGACAGCAAACTACAAGAGGATCCGTCAACCCTTCGGGTAGGAATGACGAAATGCCGCCGATCTATCAGCAAGAACAATTAGTGGCCATGACAACAATTTGTGGACACCATAAACTGGTAGACTAAGAGTACCAATGTTGAGATAGATAAGACGGAATGTATGCATTGATCGACTGGTAAAACAGACAGTGTGTATAGATAACACTGCGTTTGTCATAAAGTATCCAGGACTTCCGAGCATAAGTTGGTATAGTATAATAAAAACGACGAGCGTCACTTGCATATTGTATACAGGCCTTCCTCGTCAGCTTCCCTGAGAAAGATCTTACAGCATAACATCGCTGTAATCAACAACTGGCCGCACAGGAGTTTCTACATGTTTCTTTTTTAGATCCAAAAAGAAGAGATTTCTGTATTTTTGTAGGGCGTGGACAGATGCTGATGCCTTCTTGCAAGCTGTAGCTGTTTGTCAGAGCAGCAATGTCATTCTCGACAGCTGTCCTCATGTCAACTGGTTTTGCAGTTACTGTATGTGGAAGTGAAAGTAATCAGCGCGCAAATGGTGTTTACAGTAGGAGGGAGTTGATGAGACATCATTGACGTACAGCTATGTAAACATTACAAAAGTTGAAAAAGATTAGATCGGAGGCTATGATGAATTTTGCTAAGCCGTAATCACTTATGCACTGCCATATGGAAGAGAAGTACGAATTCTAAAGAAAATGGGAGAAGTTACGGGCAGCCAAAAAGATACGTATATCAGCAGAGAGGATGACGAAGGGAAAGATGGGAAGAACAAATGCGCCAACAAAAAAATGTTCAAATGTGTGTGAATTTCTAAGGGACCAAACTGCTTAGCTCATCGGTTCCTAGACTTACACACTACTTAAACTATCTTACGCTAAAAACAACACGCACACCCATGCCCGAGGGAGGACTCGAACCTCCGGCGGGAGGGGCCGCGCAGTCAGTGACATGAATGCGCCAACAAGCAGAAGTCGTAACAGTGGTGAAATAAATAAGAAAAAGACTGAACAATTTATCAGAAACTATGGGGCATCACCTCGTTCCCACCTGCTGCACACGTTATAGTGACGAAAATTTCTACTGCCAGAATTCGAACCTTCTATATTCGGATGGCATTCGACAGCGATTCTACAGTCTTGTTCACAACATCATGTTTGCGTGCTACTACTTCTCCGATGAATGAGAATTGCCTACCAGACCTTCCATTCGCTCCAACCTGGCCATAACGTTCTAATTGGTACCGGAATCGGAGGTTTGAAGAGCGAAAATGACAATGTTAACTTAAATGTAGACTCTACCTCTATAGACTACGTAACAAACGCAAAATTTCTAGAAACGGATATTGATTCCCAGCTGAAGTGATGCTAACATACAAAAATATTGTCATGTTGTGACCTTGGAGTCCTGTAAAGAATTTTGTTGACCAGGTTCCAGAAGATGGTCCGTATAGACAGAAACTAGCAGCACATTTTTATGAAGTTTATACAACAGCGGATGGCGTTGCTACATAAATAAACTGGCCAAGGATATTAAACAGATTACTAAAACGAACTTATTTAAAGAGGCAGTTAAAAAGTGCCTGTTAAGCTAGACATTCTGTACAGTGATAGTATACTTAGGTAACAAAGAGTAGAGATTTGGTAAAAATGGAACAGAACTAAATAATAATAATAATAAAACTTCTATCATTTCACACAAAGCTTTCACACTTTGTTTTGAAAGTCTTATTCCAAAAGCATTTCAATATATGATACTACCACCTTGCCCTCTTTCTGAGCTCAACATCTCATTAACTGTAGGAAGATGCTGACTCAAATTCTGAGGTTAGCAAAAGGGAAGTTGCGGTACATGAAATGTGAAACAAACCTCGTCGCTGTGTTCCTGATTTCAGCTGACATCGTGTTACATTGTGAAACAATGTGTGTGAAGTGTATGACGTCCGTGGTAAATAGAAATGAATGAACAGTGAACACTACCTTTTTACATTAGTGAAGAACTGTTTTGCTAAAAAAGAGTTGTACAACAGGTCTGAACGGAATGGTGTTGCGCCATTTTAAACGGACTAGCCTCATATTCAGGTGGGTAAAGGCTCCAGTCTTCTTGCGGTCTTCCTGATTTACGTTTTCGTGGTTTTCCTTGAACTGCGTCAGCCAAAAGCCGGATTGGTTCCTACTATGAGGCCACAACCTGTCCTATCTTCGGCAGACTAGACCTTTAAGTATGTTAACGTCTGTATGTACGAACAGGGTTTTTTCTCTCAACAATGCCAAATGACGGCTTAACTCGAAAACGTGCTAACAGGCAGGCATAAAATATCTTGAGCAAAATGAACGTCTTTTGTAATGAGCTGTTTTTCGATCGACAAGGAAAGAAAATTTGTAAATATTTTTCGTTATTCATCACTGACGATGTTTTATTTTAATCAGGCATCAGCAAATCGAAACCAATTGCAAAATGACTTATACACGATATCTGAAAAGTGACAATTGTCACTCAGTAAGGGAAAGCGTGGAGTCATTTGCATGAGTACAAAAATAAATCTCTTAAATTTCGATTACACTATAAATCACATAGATTTAAAGGTTTTCAATTCGACTAGATACCTAGGAATTACAATTACGAATTACGTAGATAATGCTGTGGGAAACACAAAGCAAAGTCTGTGTGTTGTTGGCAGTACACTTAGAAGATTCAATAGGTCTACTAAAGAGACTGCCTACGCTATGCTCGTCCGTCCTCTGCTAGGCCGCAGTGGTTTCCAACCTGTGGGTAATTACAACCTGTGGGTAATTACCCTCTCAGGAGTAAAATGAAATTTTCTCAGGGGTGAAAACTAAACGATTCGGTTGTGTTTCAGTCACGAAACTAAATTATTTTCAAAAGATCATTACTACTATTCCAGTTTTGTAAGGCTTTAATAATAATTATGTAAGTTATGAAGAATTAGTTTTCTCAATTAATAGTATTAATGTGATGGAGGTTATAGGTTCCTCAATAGTCCACCCACTACACACATATATTGTGCTTTTTTTCGTACATCGCTTATGATCAAATTGCCACATACACGTAACAAATGATAAACATCTCAAGAAAATATTTTCTTCAAGTTGCAGATAGTACCAGCAGTAGTCCAGAAGTTGCTTCATTACTCTCATCGAAACAAATAAATGATTTAATTGACAGCCCGACACAGCGGTAATTACACAAGGACTGCTATGGTGCTTTATTGATTATTATTAGTGTTATTATTATTATTATTATTATTATTATTATCAACATTATTATTATTGGCTGTGGTCAGATACAAAGCATTAACAGCCTGAAGTCTTCCAATTTCTGCCAGTTCAGAAATAAGGAGTGCGGCAATCAAGTGATTTACGGACAGTAAGTATAGTGCACACATTGTAACTTATTGCGGTGTGCAGGTCAACCAAGTGCCGCAATGCAGAGGAATAATGTAAGGCAAGTATGTTTCGTAACAAGTGTCTGCCATCACTGTGGATAGTTAGCTTCCTTGTCTGTGAAGAAGTTGTGGGTAGTACTTGCGGTGCATCACAAATTCCTTCGTCAATCATTCTAAAACACACACACACAGAAACTAAAAGTTTTTCACCTTTCATCATTTTAAAAATAAGTGTTACAAGAAAAGTCTTTCATTCTACAGTATAGTTAGATGCTAAAGTTGGTGATAATGTGAGGAACGGGGGAGGGGGGGGGGGGCGGGGAGAGGAGGGTGGTACTGGGTAATGTCTAATTGCACTCAGGGGTAATGGTTTAAGAAAGGTGGGGAACCACTGTTCTAGGGTCTCCTCTGTTAGGGTATATCATTACCAGACGGGATTGACGGAGGACATCGAAAAAGTCTGAAGAAGGGCAGCTTATTTTGCATTACCGCGAAACAGGGGAGAGAGTGTCACGGATATGATAGCGAGATGGGAAGGCAATCATTAATACAAAGGCTTTTTCGCTGCGGCGAGATTTTTTTCAAGAAATTTCAATCATCTCCTTTCTTCTTTGAATGTAAATATATTTTACTGTCGTATGCGACTCTTGTATGTACCTGTAGAACCAAGACCGTTTTTTAGGAAGAAATGATCACCATTATAAAATAAGAGAAATCAAAGCCCGTACAGAATGATTTTAGTGTTAATATTACCCATGCTCTCTTAGAGGATGGAATGGTAAAGAAATAGTCTGAAGGTGATTCGAAGAAACCCTTCGGCTGAACTTATTTCCGGATTTAGCCAGATTTCTGTACCTATAACTATTTGAGCTTCAGTGCTTTCTATTAGGGTTTGGAGCTCTCGCTCTTTCCCAACACAGCTTTGACCATTTACAATACCGGTCGTTTCTACAACTACCTTACTGTGTTTTACCTGCCCCCTTTTAGATGGACGTCCTTTCTATGGTTTCCTGAGACCCTCAACCTAAAAAACCGCCCAGTCCCTTCCACGTAGCCCCCGTTACCCGTTTCCTGTGTGTAGTGGACACCTGACCTATTAAGCGGAACCCGGAAATCCACCATCCGATGGCGCAAGTCAAGGAATCTGCAGCCTGTACGGTCACAGAACCGCCAGAGTCTCTGATTCAGACCCTCCACTCGGCTCTGCACCAAAGGACCACAGTCGGTGATATCGACGATGCTGCAGATGATGAACTCCACCTTAATCTCGCATGCAAGACTGGCAGTCTATACCATTTTTGCTAGCTGCCCGAAACCTGATAGAATCTCCTCCGAGCCAAAGCGACACACATCATTGGTACCGACATGAGCCACTACCTGCAGTTGGCTGCACCCTGTACTCTTCATGGGATCCGGAAGCACCCATTCCACATCCGAAATAACTCCCCTCGGTATGCACACGGAGTGCAGACTGGCTTCCTTCCCCTATCTATCAGCGACTCTTGTATGTACCTGTAGAACCGAGACCGTTTTTTATACAGGGTGACGGTAACATAGTCATTGCAATCGTGTTTTTAATAGTGCGTTCCTTACTCATAATGTATGTTGCTGGCGATAGAATCCTTCTGTGGTCAGCTTCAAATGGCGGTACTCAATAGTGTTACTTGAAAAGAACGTCTTTCGTCCAGGGGTTCCCATTTGAACTACCTAGTGAGTGTAATCCGATTACTGAAAAACAAATATTACTCGCAATGCAAAGGGACTCTCGTGATCAATTTAATTAATTAACCTATCAATTTTATATCAGTGACATGCCGTCTGGCAGGTGTAGGCGATTACTAAAGCACCACGGATATGGTTCTTCACTTGGTCTTGTTTTCGTTGCGGATATCTTTTAACGATATTTTAAACATCCATCTACAGTGGGAGAGACAACCATGGCAATAAAATCAGACGTGTTACCGAATTTATAAAGTGATTCGTAGTATAAAACTTATACTTACAACTTCTCTGTGCTGTTACCTAAAGAGACGTCGTATGTGGCGAGACATATGGTTATCTTAAGAGAGAGTACGAAAGTGAGGAGGTGTCCTGTGACAATAGTAGATCTTAGCACTTCATCATGTGCCAAAAATGAGTCTATTACTCTACTCCTGTGATGCAGGACGTGACAGATAATGAAAGCTATTTTCCTACTTGATTAAAGAATACTTAGAGGCACTTTAACAACAAGTAACGATACTTAAGCGACGTGTAAACGCATGTTTTATACGATTTCTTCTATCTTCGAAAATAACCCGTACTCTGACAAACATGCGCTTCCACGACCGCGACTGCGGCCTCGTCGGTAATTTTCACCGACCTCTTTACACGGTGCTGGCGGTGTACATGGGAGCGGGACAGGAGTGCTCGTGGTGTAAGAGTATTTTCAGCTATCTCCGACATCTGATCTTGATAACTACTGCTGCGGATTAGATAGTGGTTTCAATGTGTCGTGTTTAAAGCTTCTCAGTACATTGCAGTGGACTCTGTCTTGCAGTCGTATTTGCTGTTGTCTCTATCCTATCACACTATAATCTTCCTCATCCTCTTTCTTTCGAATGTAGCAGAGAGAATCATTTCAGGAATTCTGCATTACTTTTGGAAACCAAATCGTGACGTCAAATTCCCGATTGATCAATTTACAGGGTGTCCGCTCAAACCTGAAAAAAAAAAAACACAATAGATGCTAGAATGAAAAATGCACCACATTGTACAGCATCTCAAAGAATTTATTTATTTATCATCAATACACCTCTACATGTGAACCATTTGTAGTACGAAGAATATCGAGCCTATATTCAATTTCTTGCCAAGTTCTTTGCAACATTTCCTCTGTTATTGTTGCAATCGCATTAGTGGTACGATGTCGCAACGTAGGAATATCGTCCACTTTGGTTGCATTCACGCGGTCGTTCACGAATCCTCACATGAAGAAATCAAGCGGCGTACTGTCTGATGAACGTGGTGGCCCGGCAATGGATCCTCCGCGTCCGATCCAACGATTGGGTAATTTCCTATCCAGGAACTTGCGAACAGCCGTTGACCAATACGGCAGAGCTCCATCTTGTTGAAAAATGAAGTTGGGTTGCAAGTCTTGTATCTGAGAGTACACAAATTGCTCCAACATGTCCACATCCACTGAACAATTCACTGTTTGTTCCGCTAAGAATAACGGTCCAACTATCCTGTCACGCATTATCCTGCAACAGATGTTTAGTTTAGGGCTATCACAAACATGTTCAGTAACAACGTGCGGATTTTGCGAACCCCAAATCCGAAAATTATGCCTATTAACCCTCCCTGATAGATGAAAGGTTGCCTCATCTGAGAATAAACATCTTTCCAGGAAGCTCGCAACCATATCAATACGCTGCAGCAGAACCACAGCAAATTCTTGTCGGCGTGGTTTGTCGTTCGGCTTCTGAAGTTGCAGAATTTGCAGTTTGTAAGCACACATACGAAGACGCTGGTGAACTACACGATGCAATGTTGATCGAGGCACATCAAGTTGCCTAGATGCTTGACGAACTGATTTACGTAGGCATCTGAAACACGTTTGTCTGATGTCCTCCACTGTCTCTTCTGAAACTCCGTAACGTACACCGCCAGAATGTTTCAGAACACTTCCTGTTGCCAGAAACTTCCTATACCATTCCATAATTGTTTTCACATCAGGTGGATCACATTCATACACACGACGATAATATCTTTGCACAGTAATTGGCGATTTTGTTTCTGCAAACCACACTACTGCTTGCGCGCCCTGCTGTGGAGGCGCCATTTTAACTTCATGCGACCATGATGCACTCTGGCGACGATACTTTGCAATTCTGACATGTGAATATAAAATCTTTGAGATGTTCTACAGTGTGGTGCATTTTTCACTGGCATATCTACTGTGATTTTTCTCTCCTGGGCCCTTGAAATCAGGGTGGTTTGAGTGGGAGACCCTGCATTTTTTCCGATAGTTGTATTGCGTACAAGCATACGTTCGGGTTTGGGTGTTCTCCTGGCCAGTGCGGAAGGGGCTAAGCAGTAGACGGCGAACGGCGCGCTCCTCACAAGCTCTAGTTTATGTGATCGGTAGCATTTTTTTTTTTTTTCCTTTTCATCAGATATGTTTAGTGGAAAGTTGTGGTGGAGGAGGGTGTTTATGCTCTCAAACGTTGGTGCGTACAAGACGTCGGATATATTTAGCGCTACGATCTATTTGTTGCGGAAATATCATTACTTGATTTGCATAACATTTGTGTGTGATACTCAAACGTTGAAAATATGTTTTATTATCAAGAAGTGTCATCGCACGGTAGAGGTGAGAGTTTTAAGTGATCTGTCTGACCGCTGTAAATTGCTAAACAATTAATTTGAAAGGGGAGTGCAAATGGCTTATTTCGCTCTATTTTTGATATCGAAATTGCGTCAGCATTGGGCAACAGGAATATAATATTCTGAGGAGAGATGAAAACCTCCATCTTCGTGTTGGGAGACGTTGGTTCACATAAACAAACAGGGGGTTGTTTCACACAGACAGACAGGGAATCGCCTCTTGAGAGAGAAAGAGACATGAAGCGAGTCTGGAATTTGTCACCCCCTGAAGCTTTGTTTGGGGGGCGCGAGATCAAAGGAGGCCGATATCCGGTCTGTGATCGGTGGTATTTAGTACAATGTGGTCTGTAATTACGACTTGGGCTGTTTTGACCTTCGTGGAGGCACCCTGACGATAGACACACACGAGAGATCTCTAATGGTGGCTACTAATACAGCACTTCATTCCATTTATCATCTGTAGACCCCTTTTGCACGTTTAACTGTCGATACAATGTGTATGTATGTTTCTCGATCTGTACAAAACAGTTTGCCGCTGAAATGCTCGTAATTTATCCGTCTGCAGAAAGCGGCGGAGGGGTTCGAAATAAGTCATGAACTTCTGATTTTCCTGTCTGTGCTCAGACACCAGTGTGCTTGAGAAAGTGAGGGAAATAAAAAATAAGATACTTAACATCCCTGACTCCGGCTGCAAATATAAATTAAGCCCACTCAGTGTTTCCATGTTCGATCAGAAGAAAGAAAATACGCCGCAATTGTTTAAATATCCCATACTGCCTTGTACCCGCAAACTGTTTAAATAAGCAGTATTTCATACAGTGCAGTCAATTTCCTGACAAATGCTTTCATTAAGTAAATAAACTATATTACAAACACCGCCTTGTATCCCACAAATCGCTTAAATAAACAATATTCCACACATTGTTTAAACAATATTCCATACACTGAAATCGATTTTCCACCAAATTCTTTAAGTAAATAAATAAATAAACTATATTTCATACACTGCCATAAATAAATAAACAATATTCCACACATTGTCTAAACTGTTTAAACAATATTCCATTCACTGCAATCGATATCGCGCCAAATGGCCAATCAAATGAGTCTTTTTCCTGCCAATTTCCGGGTAGGGGAGGGGGAGAGGATATGGGGGGGTTGGGGATTACCAGAGGGGGAGGGATTAATTAATTGATTAATTTCGTTAAACAGTCAGTCAGATTGATAGAGTGACATAGGGGCTGTTCAAAAGAACTCAGGCCTGAAGGCGTACCTGTATCAGTGAGTGGGAGGGGGGGGGGGAGAGTTGTAGGTTTGCTGAGGGGTTTGGAGGAGGAGGGGTAGGGAGAGTGGTCGGGGAACAATAGGTTAAGGACCTGTCAATCAAAAGAGAAAAATAGGTTTGCCCCTGGATGTGTTCTTGCCATGTATGTAGGCAGCCGGATGACATTGTTGCCCTACTACTAGTGTGATATCGGAGGATGTTCCCCCCTCCTCCCACCCCCTCCGAGACAAACATATTGGAATTACAATTTTTCTGATCCATTGTGTAGTTTTCAAGCTATTCCAATGTCTTCATATAAATGAACACCCTTTATACTAACTAAGTGTGTGTCTGCTATCACAGTGTGGGATCCCGTGTATGACACGATACAACTGAGCATAAAATCAAAAAGAAAATTAGGGAAATGAGAATAAGCAATTGATATGGGAGTAGGCAAGCGTAGCACACGTCTTAGCAGCTACATTCAGAATAATAGAATACGTGTAGCCAGGTGTGCTCTGAAGTTGGGTATCGTTACGTGATGTCGATTTCGTGTCCAAAACGTCAGCACAGCCAGGCGTTTTACTAGTTCGAGACTCTCCCCGACTTCTACTACTACTACTACTACTTCTACTAGCGCTACTACATCGCTACTCCATCGTATCCTCTCAGGAATTGGCGATGCAGCGACCGGAGTGTAGCGATGTTGAGGAAACGATATACAGATACTTTTTCAAAAAAATGTCGATATTTACTGGTGATACTTTCCACCCCGGTACGCCGATATATTGATATCAAAATGCAATACTGAGTGCTGATATTTTTATTTTTTATTATATTTTTTCACAGTTTTCGGTAAATATTTGAAGTCGTTCTTTTGAAATTGCAGTAGAACATAATTCTACTTTCACTGTGTGAAGAAGTCTTATTACATTTTGAGCTCTCATCATGTCTAGTCTTCCTGTTTGACTATGTGAAGCAAGTACACTGACCGCCACGAAAAACGCAACACCGAATAAATGATGTGTAATCATTATCTATTTAATCACAGCGAAGTACTTCAACCAATTTTTTGAGACGTGGTATGTTACTGACGTTGCTTTGCAAGCAAACGGTGAAGTGTCGATTGTTTGTTGCACTAGCCTCAATTGTTGTTTCCGCGCAACCTGGGAAACGCATCACTGAATGTAAGCGAATAATGTTTTCCCACTCTTGTAACGCTAATTTTTGTACCCTGAATTGTCCCCGTTTCAATCACAGGTGCGTCTAGGATCTTTTATGTGACTGTCGTTACCAGCTTTCTGGAGTAAACATGCCGCTAAGCTCTCAATAAACTGCGAAAGCAGTTGCTTTGATGGAAGATGGCCGCAGCATGCAGAAGTGTTGAGGACTACACCTTCCAGGATTTACAGAACCGTACGAAGGTACAAGGAAACTAGAGGCTTCGCAAGGAGACCATATACAGGCCCAAGAAGAGCAACATCGGAGAGAGGACCGCTTCTACAACTCCCAAGTGCTCCACAACGGTCACAGCACCGCTATCGAAGCACGAAATCGACATCAGGTTGCATAGTGAGAGAACTGTTAGAAGAAGACTGGAAGAAGCCAAAAAAAAAAAAAGGTTCAAAAGGCTCTGAGCACTATGGGACTTAACATCTGAGGTCATCAGTCCCCTAGAACTTAGACCTACTTAAACCTAACCAACCTAAGGACATCACACACATCCATGCCCGAGGCAGGATTCGAACCTGCGACCGTAGCAGTCGCGGGGTTCCGGACTGAAGCGCCTAGAACCGCACGGCCACCGCGGTCGGCTCTTCAGTCCAGAAGACTGCTTACAGGTCCGGAACTCACCAGAGAACGTCGCACAGCTCGATTATGTTTCGCAACGGAACTTCTCGGCTGGACAGAATGGCCGAATGGTTCTAGGCAGGTTCGAATCCTGCCTCGGGCATGGATGTGTGTGATGTCCTTAGGTTAGTTAGGTTTAAGTAGTTCGAAGTTCTAGGGGACTGATGACTTCAGATGTTAAGTCCCATAGTGCTCAGAGCCATTTGAATGATTTTGTCATAAAAGTGTCATAAATTTAAACTAAATTTCAGTTTTTGAAAGAAATTGAAGTGTTGCGTTTTTCATGCTGGTCAGTGTATATGTGGCATGTAATAAGAGGTCCGATAGCACTGATGGTGGGGGAGGGGGGGGGGAGGTGTGTGAATGTGAATGGAATAACAAGACTTCCGATGTGAAGAAACAGCACGCTAGCTGAGTTAAAAAATAATTTTTAACGTAACTAGTGTGCTATTTCTTCACCTCGACATCTTCAAAAACAGTTGCTGAAACTGATGAACAAAAATCTAAATCATTGGATTGGACTTCGCGATGCGGGGTGATGTGTGAGCAGAAATACTGAGGTAATCGGCCCTCGGCACTATCAGCAAAAATACTGCAACGTTTAGCTTCGTCACGTAATTTTAACACTACAACTGCTAGATCACTCGGGTTGGCAGGAAAAAAAAAAGGGGGGGGGGGAGTCGACAGGAAGTGTTGCGAACAAATGCGATATATGACGAAACCGAACGACAGATCCATCGGAAATTTTTTATTGTGACACTTACATGCAGCTGCCATTGTTAGCAAATTGGTTATCGCCGAGCATGACCGTGCATCGTTTTCCTTTCAATTCTTGCAGGCTGCTCTCTTGTTGATGTATCCGAATATCTAATAATAAATCAATACTTAAAGATACAGATCTGAAACCGGCAGTATATGTACGAAGTGCAGCCGATATCTTTTTAGGCCGGTACGTCGATATATTTTCCGTCGTTTTAAAAATACCAGCAATCCTCCTTGCGGCCGTGGCTGCGGACGCGACAGCGCGGCGCCACTTGGCGGTGAACCGAGGCCTACGAGAAAGACAGGCCGCGACGCATACGTCACGAAGGTAGGCCTGCGCTCGCTCAAATCAGCAGACAAATTACGTTTCTACACCTGTTAACTCGTAACTAGGCGTGTCCGTACAAACGAAAACTGAATCTTCTACTGGAATCCGCTATTATGGAATCTCAATGTTATTAGTCCTATAATGATGGGAAGTCCATTGACCTACTTCTAATTTATTACGGCTGTACTGGCGTACAATAAAATAAAATCATGCTCAAATGATTATCAGTTGCATAAGGCACCACTTACAGCATGTAACGATTCAAGCAGAAGAGACTAAATGCTATAAACACGCCTTCATGCAATTTATATCGAGTATTGATACTAAAAGGATTCAGATAGATTATATAATGGTAAGACAGAGATTTAGGAACCAGATTTTAAATTGTAAGACATTTCCAGGGGCAGATGTGGACTCTGACCACAATCTATTGGTTATGAACTGTAGAATAAAACTGAAGAAACTGCAAAAAGGTGGGAATTTAAGGAGATGGGACCTGGATAAACTGAAAGAACCAAAGGTTGTACAGAGTTTCAGGGAGAGCATAAGGGAACAATTGACAGGAATTGGGGAAAGAAATACAGTAGAAGAAGGATGGGTAGCTTTGAGGGATGAAATAGTGAAGGCAGCAGAGGATCAAGTAGGTAAAAAGACGAGGGCTAGAAGAAATCCTTGGGTAACAGAAGAGATACTGAATTTAATTGATGAAAGGAGAAAATACAAAAATGCAGCAAGTAAAGCAGCCAAAAGGAATACAAACGTCTCAAAAATGAGATCGACAGGAAGTGCAAAATGGCTAAGCAGGGATGGCTAGAGGACAAATGTAAGTATGTAGAGGCTTATCTCATGATGGGTAAGATAGATACTCCCTACAGGAAAATTAAAGAGACCTTTGGAGAAAAGAGAACCACTTGCAGGAATATCAAGAGCTCAGATGGGGACCCAGTTTTAAGCAAAGAAGGGAAAGCAGAAAGGTGGAAGGAGTATATAGAGGGTCTATACAGGGTCGATGTTCTTGAGGACAATATTATGGAAATGGAAGAGGATGTAGACGAAGATGAAATGGGAGATACGATACTACGTGAAGAGTTTGACAGAGCACTGAAAGACATAAATCGAAACAAGGCCCTGGGAGTAGACAACATTCCATTACAACTATGACGGCCTTGGGAGAGCCAGTCCTGACAAAACTCTACCATCTGGTGAGCAAAATGTATGAGACAGGCGAAATTCCCTCAGACTTCAAGAAGAATATAATAATTCCAATCCCAAAGAAAGCAGGTGTTGACAGATGTGAAAATTACCGAACTATCAGTTTAAAAAGTCACAGCTGCTAAATACTAACGCGAATTCTTTACAGACGAATGGAAAAACTGGTAGAAGCCGACCTCGGGGAAGATCAGTTTGGATTCCGTAGAAATGTTGGAACACGTGAGGCAACACTGACCCTACGACATATCTTAGAAGAAAGATTAATGAATGGCAAACCTACGTTTCTAGCATTTCTAGACTTAGAGGAGGCTTTTGACAATGTTGATTGGAATACTCTCTTTCAAATTCTGAAGGTGGCAGGGGTAAAATACAGGGAGCGAAAGGCTATTTACAATTTGTACAGAAACCAGATGGCAGTTATAAGAGTCGAGGGACATGAAAGGGAAGCAGTGGTTGGGAAGGGAGTGAGACAGGGTTGTAACCTCTCCCCAATGCTATTCAATCTGTATATTGAGCAAGCAGTAAAGGGAACAAAGGAAAAGTTTGGAGTAGGTATTAAAATCCATGGAGAAGAAATAAAAACTTTGAGGCTCGCCGATAACATTGTAAATCTGTCAGAGACAGCAAAGGACTTAAAAGAGCAGTTGAACGGAATGGACAGTGTTTTGAAAGGAGGATATAAGATGAACATCAACAAAAGCAAAACGAGGATAATGGAATGTAGTCGAATTAAATCGTGTGGTGCTGCGGGAATTAGATTAGGAAATGAGACGCTTAAAGTAGTAAAGGAGTTTTGCTATTTGGGGAGCAAAATAACTAATGGTCGAAGTAGAGAGGATATAAAATGTAGACTGACAATGGCAAGGAAAGCGTTTCTGAAGAAGAGAAATTTGTTAACATCGAGTATAGATTTAAGTGTCAGGAAGTCGTTTCTGAAAGTAACTTCCATGTATGGAAGTGAAACATGGACGATAAATAGTTTAGACAAGAAGAGAATATAAACTTTCGAAATGTGGTGCTACAGAAGAATGCTGAAGATTAGATGGGTAGATCACGTAACTAATGAGGAGGTATAGAATAGAATTGGGGAAAAGAGGAGTTTGTGGCACAAATTGACTAGAAGAAGGGATCGGTTGGTAGGACATGTTCTGAGGCATCAAGGGATCACCAATTTAGTACTGGAGGGCAGCGTGGAGGGTAAAAATCGTAGAGGGAGACCAAGAGATGAATACACCAAGCAGATTCAGAAGGATGTATGTTGCAGTAGGTACTGGGAGATGAAGAGGTTTGCACAGGATAGAGTAGCATGGAAAGCTGCATCAAACCAGTCTCAGGACTGAAGACCACGACAACAACATCGAGTACTAATCTTAAATTAAATTTTGCTGTAATACTGTTAATCATAATAGCAGATTCTAGTGGAAGATGCAATTCTCGCTAGTGCTTTCACGCCCAGCTGCGAGTTAACAGGTTCAGAAACCCATTTGTCTGCTGAGCTGAGGGAGCGAGCGAGTTCAGGACTACCTTCGTGACGTACGCGCCGCGGCCTGTCATTCTCGCGGGCCTCGCGGTGAACGGAAGCTGACGTCGCCGGCGGCGGCTGCAGTTTCCGCCCTCGCGGCGGCCGCGCCCCACATCCACATTCCCGCTGCTGAGGCCGAGGCCGCCCCCAGGGCCGGCAGACCCACGGCTCGGCCGAGCCACTGCCGCCGTTCGGCGGGCCGGCGCTCGCTCTTCCGCGAAACAGACAGCCTTCTCCGTCTCCATGTTCTTGCACACTGAGCGCATTACGCTGTTCCTTTTTGATTGTGTCACGACAGAAAGATAAAACGTGATACGTGCATTAAAGAGCGGTTGACTAAACGAAAACATCATTCTTGCATTAACTACACTACTGGCCATTAAAATTGCTACACCAAGAAGAAATGCAGATGATGAACGGGTATTCATTGGACAAATATATTATACTAGAACTGACATGTGATTACATTTTCACGCAATTTCGGTGCATAGATCCTGAGAAATGAGTACCCAGAACAACCACCTATGGCCATAATAACGGACTTGATACGCCTGGGAATTGAGTCAAACAGAGCTTGGATGGCGTGTACAGGTACAGCTGCACATTCACCTTCAACACGATACCACAGGAGCCAGTTGCTCGGCCACCATTGACCAGACGTTTTCAATTGGTGAGACGTCTGGAGAATGTGCTGGCCAGGGCAGCAGTTGAACATTTTCTGTATCCAGAAAGGCCCGTACAGGACCTGCAACATGCGGTCGTGCATTATCCTGCTGAAATGTAGGGTTTCGCAGAGATCGAAGGAAGGGTAGAGCCACGGGTCGTAACACATCTGAAATGTTACGTCCACTGTTCAAAGTTCCGTCAATGCGAACAAGAGGTGACCGAGACGTGTATCCAATGGCACCTCATACCATCGCGCCGGGTGATACGGCAGTATGGCGATGACGAATACACGCTTCCAATATGCATTCACCGCGATGTCGCCAAACACGGATGCGACCATCATGATGCTGTAAACAGAACCTGGATTCATCCGAAAAAATGACGTTCTGCCATTCGTGCGCTCCTGTCTGTGATGAAGTGTCAAGGGTAACCGCAGCCATGGTCTCCGAGCTAATAGTCCGTGCTGCTACAAACGTCGTCGAACTGTTCCTGCAGATGGTTATTGTCTTGCAGACGTCCCCATCTGTTGACTCACGGATCGAGACGTGGCTGCACGATCCGTTACAGCCATGCGCATAAGATGCCTGTCATCTCGACTGCTAGTGATACGAGGCCGTTGGGAGCCAGCACGGCGTTCCGTATTACCCTCCTGAACCCAACGATTCCATATTCTGCTAACAGTCATTGGATCTCGACCAACGCGAGCAGCAATGTCGCGATACGATAAACCGCAATCGCGATAGGCTACAATCCGACCTTTATCAACGTCGGAAACGTGATGGTACGCATTTCTCCTCCTTACACGAGGCATCACAACAACGTTTCACCAGGCAACGCCGGTCGACTACTGTTTGTGAATGAGAAACCGGTTGGAAACTTTCGTCATGTCAGTACCTTGTAGGTGTCGTCACCGGCGCCAGCCTTGTGTGAATGCTCTGAAAACCTAATCATTTACATATCACAACATCTTTTTCCTGTCGGTTAAATTTTGCGTGTGTAGCACGTCACCTTCGTGGTTTAGCAATTTTAATGGCCAGTAGTGTAGTTAAGTCCAATGATCTCCTCACAGCGAGAGGGCCGATGAAGTTGTCCAAGTCCCTGGGAGAGGCTTAATAACCCGGAGCTTGTTCCCATGAATGGAGGACAAGTGGTGATGCCAAAGTGACACCACTTTCTGACAGACGGCAGCACAGAGATCATCGGAGGGAATGTAAGAAGTAGCGGGCTGAGGTGCGAGGACTGCAGCCTTTTCAGCAGCGCCAGGAGCCTCGTTTCCTGTCAGACCGACGTGATCAGGAACCCACAAAACATCCCAGTAGCTCCATCAAAAGTGACCAAGTGACAGCTTTCCTGGATCCGTTGCACTTAGTGATGGACGGTGTACAGCACACAGAGGCTTTGAAGGGCACTGAGAGAGTCGGAACAGATGCCGCAATTGAAAAGCCTGTGTCGCTGGTTGTACTGCGTGGGCTGGTATAGGGCGAAGAGCTCTGCTATAAATACTGAGCAGTGTTCCGGAAGCCGGTACCGTAAAACGTCGGATCCAATGACGAAGGCACGCCCGACACCACGGTCAGTCCGAGAGCCATTCTTGGTGCACACGCTCGGGAATACACACCCTTGAACGCTTGCACAACCATGGATAATCGAAAATCGATCAAGCATCAAGCTATTTGTACTGTCCTGATGTTTCCGCGCGTTTATCCTACGCACTCTCAAGCATGCTTGGGCAACTACGCTTGCGCAAGCATGCTTGTCAAGCATGCAGTTACGTATGGGGCCGCATTAAAACAAGAATGGCTCCTAAAGTTTGTGTCTGATCAGCTAGCCCTTTACACCTGAAATACCTGCTGCCATTTTATTTCCAGTGGTGTACTTGGTTTTTATGAAGCCAATGCGAGATCGTTCGCCCTAAATCCAACTGCACTGTTATTGCAGGAACAGCCGACTCATGACCGTGAGTGGCGGTCTGCCTGCCGAGTGAGATTCGCTCTGCATCCTTTGCCACAGCAGCTCAATACCGGGACAGTCCTTCAAAGCGAGGCCATTCTTAAGTCCTTGCCGGAGTTGCGCACGTCCAGCTTATTGAACCATTCGACCCTCATATAAAAAGAAAGAAAATAATGACTGAAGTCTTGTTCCGGTCACTGCTGCATTCCTACGGAATTCTTCAGAAACATCTAACTTGGTGGCATTATACCACTGTAGTTCGTTAGATTGTGCTTACTGGAAGACATACGGAAAATATATCGAGGCTCCTGTGAGATGGGTTCTTGTAGTACCACTTGAGTGAATGGAACACACGGTAACTAGAGGGAGATACTGATTCTTGCATATAATCGTTAAACATATCCATTGAAACAGAGAAGATTTCATTAAGTAGGAACTTTAGTAAGATGCTTTGCGTTTTAAGAGAGGAAGAGCTTTGTCGAGATTTCTAATACGAAGCTGTTCATTCTCTCGCAGGATATAAGTCCCCTACAAATCTTATTATCACGATAAGTGCGATTACTCAGCTGACGGAAACTGACAGGCCTTTAGTACGGACGCCCTCTCAGCAAATTCAAGGGGAAACATACCGAACGACGCTGGTACTAACTGTAAGTATGCGTGTAGCGGGCAACAGCACTGAGGTGAAGACTTACGCTGCAGCTCTGTTCTTACGCACATGCGTACATCAAAGTGAATGTTTCATCCTTTCCATAGTTCGTATTCCTCATTTCCGCGTGTATAATTAATGCCTACAATTGCTTTTATATTCTTATTAACAACAGGAGGATATCACCTACAGCCTCGACTATTTAGTTGTCTACAGTACAGTACGCCTCTGGAAGAACGGAAGTGGTGTTACCAATACACAGAAGATTTTCTGTGCCTTTTCGCTCAGACAATGAGATCAAATACTGTTCAGTATTACCTACCTGTGTAGAGTAACTTAGCGGTTGGTAAGTAACTTTTGTTTGATACGTGACGTAATCAAACGTTTGTTCATAAATCAGGGTGTGGTAATGACTCGCTTTTCAGAATTCAAGAAAAACTGTATCCACCAGATTCCCTTGATACACAGTTTTCAGTATGCCATGTGAGAAAAGCGCAAATTAGGTTTCGCGTGACCGATGTTTTCGCTATCCATGCTGGTTGACATGGAAGAGGTCATTATGATCGAATACCCCATTACGTTTGAAATCAGAATACACTGGGATTCTACAACAGACATACGTAAATGAGAGCGGACGGCAGTTTTGTGGGCACTTCTGCTACTCTTTAGCTCATTGTTCCGCTCTTTGGTTTTGTTCACGGCTTCTAAATGTCTCATTGTGCTATGTACACTTTGCATATATTAATATTGTTATCTGTATTTGCCAGAACAAATTAAATGCGCTTATGATATTGTTGGCTCGGAGACCCCATCTGGGATGTTCGGCCGTCTGATGGGAGTCTTGCTATTTGACGCCACTTCGGCGACTTGCGCGTCGATGATGATGAAATGATGATGAGGACAAAACACGCACACACACACACACCACATACATACATACACAGTCCCGGATGGAGAAATCCCCAACGTGGCCGAGAATCGAACCTAGAAACCCGTTAGCGAGAGTCAGCAACGCTAACCACAAGACCACGAACTGCTGACTCACCAGAACAGAAATTGTTCCAAGAGAATGATTCTTTGATACTGAAAAAGATCTGGAACTTACAACATCTTTGATGCCTCGTTCACGTGATATTTGCAACGAATGTTTGGGTAGCAATTAGCATGTAGTGACGGCGACTCTTTCCTAAGTAGTAAGCCGCTGCTGCTTAGTTGAAGATCGGGAAGTTTTATGAATTTGGTAATGGATGTATCATGGACACCTCATTGTTATGTTGTCACAACGACTGCTTTCGGGAGTGTTCAATAGGTGTTGTTCTTTACGTCTATAAAGGCTAATTAGTACGAACACCTGGTACGAAGATTTCGAGAATCAGGAAAGGATAACAGTGACAGAGCGTTGTCTGACGCACGTCAGCAGAAGCAGCGCTGCAGACAGCCCGGCGCCGTATCACTGCTGGCCACATGCAGTTACGAGTTTTTCCATTACGCACCCACTGTCTCTGTGCTTGAAGCAGCAGGTTTCTTCACATAAGGCGTAACTGCAGCGTCAGTGACCTCACCTTACGTCACGCCGCACTTCGTCACGCTCGAGTGTTCCCCGTACTCGATTTTTTTTCTGACAGTTGCTGTACTCCAGGAGTTTGCCAGCATGGAATCAAGCTTGCTCCAGCTCGAACGCTGATTTGTAAGAGAGCTCCCACTTAGGCTTTTACAAAAACAATAAGAGAAAAACAGTTTTACCTAGAAAATGTTTTATTGTTTCGCAAAACGTCCGCATTAAAAGTTTATACAATTTTCCATGTGTTCGACTCACTTCTGGGAAAATCCTTTCTCACCCACTTTTTGCTTGACGTAAGTAATGAAAAAAAGTCTTTAGTCTATAAATCATTTGAACATGTTTTTCTATCTAAAATACTCAGTTGTTTGACGCACTGGCATCGTCAAGATGAAGAATGACGCAATATTTCCAATCGTTTTTCTGATTTCATCGGTGACTCACAACAAGTAAGTTACTATATTCCACTCAGCATTAACTGGTCTTGGATTTTCTCAAGCAATGGCCGCGACATATTCCGTGTAACGTTAGGGACGAGCGTTCGTTTTCTTGCAAATGCTTAGCGAATAAAACACTTTTTTTGGTTTCGGCTCACTTTGGAAAATCCAAACAATTGAATGCCGTTTCGTACAATTACGTCCAGATTCCGTTTCCTGTTATTATGCTTGAACCGTGGTTTTTAATTTCAAAATCTTTTCTTAAAGAATTTATTTACTAGCGATTCATCAAGAACATTAACACATTTAATCACACTATGTGAGCGTGGAAGTAGTTGCCAATGGTAACCGATGAAACAAATTTAAAAAATTTTTCAATAAATGGAAATTTTATTCCTAAAAGCCCCTTTTTTAAAAACAGGTTTAAAATTATAATCAGAAAGCGCCCTGTAAATATCAAGTTACAATTTATTCAGAGGCAGAAAGAACAATTTTTTTTTATAGTATGAGCTTTCGGGCTGAGAACCTTGCCACTCCCTTTTAACACGGCTGTAGTCACGACCGCTCACAACAACCTCTGAAAGACTACACTGGTGCAAATCTGCAACACACCAGATTACTTTAAACTAAAAAATTTTACAACTCACACAAACACATAAACTATGCGCCCCGTAAGAGGGATGGAAATGGTACAAAACACTAACATTAAAATTATTTGCCACCGAAAGTGACACTTGCATTTAAAAGAACTCTTACGGTGGAAGGGTGGCAACTTTATATACTAAAATGACCATTTAAATAAAAACCAATGAAATGCAGTCTTACATAAAATGTACAAACATGCTCTATATTACACTTATACCGCCTTTCAAGATGATAGGCAAGATAAAAACATATTTCAGGAATTCGGCCTTTACACCTTAAGCAATAAATTCGTTAACACCGAATCCGACAAACATGACAGAGGCAGCTATTAACGTACGGCAGACCGACAGACAGACAGACAGACACTAACTGCCTAACAAAATGCGGACGGGAGACTGACCAAGAAAACAAGTAGAATTTAACAAGTAAATGAAACAACATATCTCCAATCACTTCTAATAAACTGCGATTTCTGGCGAAGACCTGGCGCAGCACCCCCAAAACGCTCTCCCGAACCGTCCGCTGCCAGCCGCTTCAACGGACGCAGGAAGACGCGCTGATCTCCCGTCTCACGGCGTCGCAGTTCGCCCCGGCCAGGCCGATGTCGTGGGTTAACTCCTGTTGCTCTCCTGTCGACAGCGAAGCCACTACCCCTCTCTATACGGCGCGGCCCACTGGACTCACGTGGGGACCTCACATGCGCCGACTCTCAAGGCGGACAGGTCATCTTGTGTCTCAGTGCGCGACCGACCAACCGATCGATCCAACCGCCAATGCCCATCGCCTGAGCAAACTCGAGCAGACTGACGGCCTAAACCATAATAGCACTCCGGACGACAGACAGACACTGACTGCCCCACACTGACCCGGCTGACCAACTCATCAGACTCGCCCCAGACTGCACCGACTCAGACTGACCGCGACTGACCCCAACGCCGAGCTCATGGCGCCCCTTAAATACACGTAAACAGGCAACCTTTCCCCTTTCTCGCCAGAGGGAGACACCAAAGCTGCGAATGCCACAGCGGCGCCCCCCCCCCCCCCCCCCAGAAACGGAAGGTGACTGCTCTTCAAAACAGCAACTTTTACCACGGCTCAATGCTGTATAAGGAGTCTTATCTCCTAAGGCGAACAGTTTTGAGCAATTTCTTACACCAGTTGAGTCTGTTTCGAGTTGCGGCCAAATTGTGCGGATTCCATCAGGAGCAAATCTTTTCTGCAGCTAAATGTTGAAGCAAAAGAGATTATATCCAGCAGTCTTGGGTACACCTGGCGCTGCCTCTGTCGCGTCGTAATTCAGCGTGACTCTTTTCAGTCACTTTGCGTGCAGCATCCGCGTTTTTGGAAGAAGAGCCAGTTCTGGTCAACCTTCACGAAATTCATTGCAAGCAAGACCACTGCGAAATTCTTATAACGAATTGCAAACGGGCTTTTCTGAATGTGACTGAATACGACACGTTGAACGAAGCGATTCGAGGCATTGTAGTGTGCCGACGAGTGGCTCATCTGCGAATTATCCCATCCTTCAGCCGCGCGAGTGGCGCCATCGGTAGTCGTAATGGGAATGAGTGTGCAGGCAGTGTGGAGTCGAGTGTTGGGGGCCGGTACGCAACGCAGTAATTCTCTCGCGGATAGCACTGCTTTGGATTTTGGAGTATGCCATGCTTACCTTCTTAATCTGCACGTGGATTTGTCCGCAGTTGTGTATTGAGAAGGAGAAGATTGAAGGCTCTTGATCTTCCCTACAGGAGTATACTGTACTAAATTGATAGACAACAAAGGATTTATTTGGTACAAAAACTTGAACGCTCCCACATCCATTACTTCTGCTTCCTTTATAAACGTCTTGCATTGTGTAAGTTACTGGTGGGTTTAGAAGTACACACATTATTCACTTTGTCAATCTTAATGCCGATGGGCGTGTTGGTATCGAGTAATTGACAGTATGTGATTTTATTTTGTGCCGTCTAATATTGTTCTCATCTCGCCATAGCCTTTCGGAATTTCACATTTTTGCCTGCACTTGTTGGTCGGATACTGCATAAGCTATTCTGTAGGGAAAAGATATTGTGAGTCCGAAAACTTGTACTACTTGTTGGCATGAGAACACAGAACTTTTTAAAGGATTGCTGCTAGCACCCGAGGGGATTGCTTTAACACTGTGTGTTATGCATGTACAGGCTTACCTAAAGGCACTAATATTGCGCGCGAGTTTAACTAAGCATGAACATCGTCTTGTGATTACTATGATGAATGAAATCGAGAATGAGGAAATCCGTGTTAATACTGTCATTGTAATTATCTTGTAACTTGGAACTAGCGGTGGCTGTCAGTTGTAAGCCTTTGGTTTCCAAGTGTTAATTATTATTTTTTCGCGCTGTGTAAATAAATGTCTGACTTAGCGAGGTGATGTATGGGCATTGGAGGTCCAGTAAATGTTTGGCTTTGATATGATCCGACTGGGGCGCCAGCCACGGCCTTACTTGAGAGAGCCATATATTAATGGTTTAAAGTGTTGCCTTGTATCTGATTCTATCGTAAGTTTTGAATATTTACTTACTTTCAAGGTGCGTAAGTGGTCTCTTAAGAATTTATTGTTTAATACTTATGGGTTACTAATGAATTTTGTTTAAACGATTAGCATATGATTAAAAAAATAATGGTGTCTTTACCAGACTGTCGTAAGAATTTACAAATTTTACAAAGAGTTATTGTCGTGTAAATTTGTTCTTGTGAATAATGTTTAATTTTATGTATTTAAATTCGACTGATTGCAAGTAATGGCTCTTGTGCAAGAATTTAAATTCACGTTTTTTGAACAATCTACTCGGCCAAGGTCTGAGCTGCCATTGTTATAGCAATAACAAATGATAAATTTTAAACAATAGTGCTCAAATCTTAATATTGCTACTCATTCATTATTCGTAATAACTTAAAAGGAGGTGCTCGTACCTGCGTCCATACTGCGTACATTAGGTCGAATGAAAGAGGTCCTGCAAATAAAGAGCACATAAGATTCTCTGGCTCAACCATATAGGGAAGCTATAATAATAACGTGAAGCAACGAGGACAAATACTTTGTTTCACGCAGTCCCTGTTTCGTATGCATACACGTAGTGCAACACATACCAAGATTCATATACAGTATTTCCGCACAACATACGAGTGTATCCCAACGTTCACATATAGTGTCGCACACAACATGCGAGTTAGAGGACATGGAAAGGAAAGCGAAGAAATTTAAGTCATTTACGAGGAGGAGGAGATTAGTATTTAACGTCCCGTCGACAGCGAGGCCATTAGAAACGGAGCACAAGCTCGGATTCGGGAGGGATGGGGAAGGAAATCCACCGTGGCCTTTCACAGGAACCATCCCGGCATTTGCCTGAAGCGATTTAGGGAACTCACGGAAAACCTAAATCAGGGTGGCCGGACGCGGGTTTGACCAGTCGTCCTTCCGAATGCGCGTCCAGTGTGCTCCACCTCGCTCGGTAAGTCATTTACGAGGAGATTTCGAAAAGTAAATTACCTCTTTCTAATGGCAGGCTAAGCGACATTTTACTGAATGCTGCTCTACGCTTTTTAGTGACACCGATAAATGACACTGTTTTTCAGCATAGTCACCTAGTCGCTTTAAACAACGGCCAGGACGTTCTACGCCTCGACGATACAAATCCGTTGCCGAGAAATTCGAAAACCGCTGTGTGAACCTCCTCGTCAATGAAAAATCTCCTCTTTGCCCCCAAATGTTCTTTAAGCTTACTTAGAAGATAGAAATGGCATAGTGTTACGTGGCGGATGATTCCAAGGTTCCCGTCCAAAACGCTGAAGTAAAGCTTTTATTGTGCGCGCGTTGTGGGACATTGCACTGCCGTACAGGAGAATGTCTTTGCTTAATTTTCCACGCCTCCTGTTCTCTGTGGCGTCGCGCAACGATGCCGGTGTTGCACAGTACGAATCGTCGTTAATGGCACGCAACTTCTTCAGAGTCGAAGAAGATGATGGCCATGACCTTCCCTGGTGATGCAATTTCGCGTTTCTTCCGCGGAGGCGATGGGGTGTGTTTCCACTCCGTAGACGCTCTCTTTGTTGCAGGTGTGAAATGAAACACTTATTTCTCATCGCCCATAATGATTCGGCTTAGGACATCATTGTCTTCAGATATTCAAATGGTTCAAATGGATCTAAGCACTATGGGACTTAACATGTGACGTCATCAGTCCCCTAGACTTAGAACTACTTAAACCTAACTAACCTAAGGACATCACACACATCCATGCCCGAGGCAGGATCCGAACCTGCGACCGTAGCAGCAGCGCCGTTCCGGACTGAAGCGCCTAGAGCCGCTCGGCCACATCGGCCAGCCTTCAGAGAATAACACGTAAGAAAGTCCAGTCACGCCATAAAAGTTGCGTCTTTGTGCAGGCGCCACTGATCGTGGAACGCAGCCTGAGCACAGTTTTCGATACTGCATGCGATCTCGGATGGAATGAGAACTATGATTTGTATAAACAAGACCGCTGCGACTGTTAGAAATCTTCACTGGCGAACACGACCGTTTTCGCAGATTAAATTTGCATCTTGAGGTGCTTTACTGTATGCAGGGCGGTCCATTGATAGTGACCGGGCCAAATATCTTACAAAATAAGCATCAAACGAAAAAACTACAAAGAACGAAACTCGTCTAGCTTGAAGGGGCAAACCAGATGGCGCTGTGGTTGACCCGCTAGATGGCGCTGCCATAGGTCAAACGGATATCAACTGCGTTTTTTAAAAATACGAACCCCCATTTTTTATTACAAATTCGTGTAGTACGTAAAGAAATATGAATGGTTTAGTTGGACCACTTTTTTCGCTTTGCGATAGATGGCGCTGTAATAGTCACAAACGTCTAAGTACGTGGTATCACGTAACATTCCGCCAGTGCGGACGGTATATGCTTCGCGATACATTACCAGTGTTAAAATGGACCGTTTACCAATTGCGGAAAAGGTCGATATCGTGTTGATGTACGGCTATAGTGATCAAAATGCCCAAAGGGCGTGTGCTATGTATGCTGCTCGGTATCCTGGACGACATCATCCAAGTGTCCCGACCGTTCGCCGGATAGTTACGTTATTTAAGGAAACAGGAAGTGTTCGGCCATATGTGAAACGTCAACCAAGACCTGCAACAAATGATGATGCCCAAGTAGGTGTTTTAGCTGCTATCGCGGCTAATCCGCACATCAGTAGCAGACAAATTGCGCGAGAATCGGGAATCTCAAAAACGTCGGTGCTGAGAATGCTACATCAACATCGATTGCACCCGTGCCATATTTCTATGCACCAGGAATTGCATGGCGACGACAATGAATGTGGTGTACAGTTCTGCCACTAGGTACAAGAGAAATTACGGGACGATGACAGATTTTTTGCACGCATTCTATTTAGCGACGAAGCGTCATTCACCAACAGCTGTAACGTAAACCGGCATAATATCCACTGCTGGGAAACGGAAAATCACGATGGCTGCGACAAGCTGAACATCAGCGACCTTGGCTGGTTAATGTATGGTGCGGCATTATGGGAGGAAGGATAATTAGCCGTCTAAGGCGCTGCAGTCATGGACTGTGCGGCTGATCCCGGCGGAGGTTCGAGTCCTCCCTCGGGCATGGGTGTGTGTGTTTGTCCTTAGGATACTTAAGGTTAAGTAGTGTGTAAGCTTAGGGACTGATGACCTTAGCAGTTAAGTCCCATAAGATTTCACACATATTTGAACATTTTTGATAATTAGCCCCCATTTTATCGATGGCAATCTAAATGGTGCAATGTATGCTGATTTCCTGCGTAATGTTCTACCGATGTTACTACAAGATGTTTCACTGCATGACAGAATGGCGATGTACTTCCAACATGATGGATGTCCAGCACATAGCTCGTGTGCGGTTGAAGTGGTATTGAATAGCGTATTTCATGACAGGTGGATTGGTCCGCACGTTCACCGGATCTGACATCCCCATATTTCTTCTGTGGGGAAAGTTGAGGGATATTTGCTATTTTGATCCACCGACAACGCCTGACAACATGCGTCCGGGCATTGTCAATGCATGTGCGAACATTACGGAAGGCGAACTACTCGCTGTTGAGAGGAATGTCGTTACACGTATTGCCAAATGCATTCAGGTTGGCGGACATCATTTTGAGCATTTATTGCATTAATGTGGTATTTACAGGTAATCACGCTGTAACAGCATGCGTTCTCAGAAATGATAAGTTCACAAAGATACATGTATCACATTGGAACAACCGAAATAAAATGTTCAAACGTACCTACGCTCTGCATTTTAATTTAAAAAACCTACCTGTTACCAACTGTTTATCTAAAATTGTGAGCCATATGTTTGTGACTATTACAGTACCATCTATCACAAAGCGAAAAAAGTGGTCCAACTAAAACATTCATCTTTCTTTACTTACTACACGAATATGTAATAAAAAATGGGGGTTCCTATTTTTAAAAAAAACGCAGTTTATATCCGTTTGACCTATGGCAGCGCCATCTAGAGGGCCAACCATAGCACCACCTGGTTTCCCCCTTCAAGCTAGAGAAGTTTCGTTCTGTGTAGTTTTTTCGTTTGACGCTTATTTCGTAAGATATTTGGCCCAGTCACGATCAATGGACCACCCTGTACAAGAGCATAAAAAAACTTACCGGAATTTTAACCATGCCAAGAAACGGACACATAAAAGCTATATGGTCTGTGTCTACTTACAGTCCAGTCAAAATATTAAAGTTCTGTGTTAACTGAATGAAGCTGTTCCCAAAGTTTACATCCAGGTACTTAAAACTTTTGAATCCCTTTACTATTTCCGGTACTATCATAGAAAGTGGTTAGTTAGTTGGCGCCGGCAACAGCAACGTTTCCTATCCAGGCTGTCTATAACGGAAGTTGTGCATGGTCTTACCACCCCCCCCCCCCCCACACACACACACACAAAAGTTTTAAAGTACCTGGATATAAACTTTGGGAACGGCTTAATCCGGTTTACATAGAACCTTAATCTTTTGCCTGTAAATAGACGCAAACGTTATCGCCTTTATACGTCCATTTCTTGGCGTGGCTAAATTTCTGATACATTTTTTCATTCCTTTGTATAAAGTGAAGCACCGGAAGATGAAACTTTTATTTGCGAAACCGGTCGTGTTGTCCAACAAAGATTTCTAACAGTCGCCGCGGTCTCGTTTATTCAAATCACGGGATATTTCGGCGGTGGTTGCCCTACATAGAAGGGAATGAGGGCTGCCTATAGAGAGGCGCACACCCTGAGCAATGTCCGCGATAGTCACTCGGCAACTGCTGCGAATCACTTCATCGACTGCCTGGAGATTGTCGTCTGTCGTCGATATCGATGGTCTTCCTTCCCGATCAGCATCAGTAACGTCTGTGCGGCCTTCTCAGATTGTTGGCAGCATTTCATTACACGACACTGCTCTCTGTCCGTATCCCACCAGAATCACTGTGAATCCGTGTGCAGTTTAGACGTTTTTACCACAAGAATCGTACTGCCCCACGGCCTTCAATTCTGGAGTGTTTCCAGCTGCTGCGACATTTAACCCGCACAATGTATGCAACTGTTGCTCTAACCGCAGCAGATCTTTTTCAGTGTCTACAGGATACCCGGGCCGGCCGCTGTGGCCGAGAGGTTCTAGGCAGTTCAGTCTGGAACCGCGCGACCGATACGGTCGCAGGTTCGAATCCTGTCTCGGGCATGGATGTGTGTGATGTCCTTAGGTTAGTTAAGTTTAAGTAATTCTAAGTTCTAGGGGACTGATTACCTCAGATGTCAAGCCCCATAGTACTCAGAACCATCTGAACCAGGATACCCGGAAAGTGTACTTTCTACTCTTACTGTGCAAAGATTTTAGCGCGAGACAACATATTCTAACAATACCACCATTTGCAAAGTAGGTTAGAAATCAGATTAATAATGTTGCTCACGCAGCATATGTTCGCTTTATCGGGCAATAACAAAGTTATTGACTGTGGATGGTATCGTCAGAATGGAAATAATGAAGTCACTGTAAAAAAAAAATCATTAATTTTGGGACTTATCTTGAATGGATTCGCACGTAGATTTCGTCGAAGTTGTTATGGCTCATTTTGTTGATTCTAGGGTGATTCCACTTTGACTGCTAGAAGGTCCAGATCTGTATTTTAGCAATATTTGAAGACCTAACAAA
Organism: Schistocerca nitens; assembly: GCF_023898315.1. Classification (NCBI taxonomy): domain Eukaryota; kingdom Metazoa; phylum Arthropoda; class Insecta; order Orthoptera; family Acrididae; genus Schistocerca; species Schistocerca nitens. The sequence continues at coordinate 384,178,491 of NC_064617.1, read as the reverse complement.
TGCGTTTTTCAGGAAATTCTTAATGATCAAACAATCCCAGATCTGAACAATGGTATGGCAGAAATAATTTTTGACTCGATGTTCACGATCCACATTTTTATTAAACTTCTTGTAAATTCACATATACTTCTTAATTGTCACATCATCAAGAAAACAGTTTTGTATCAATCTTCATATATTTAATTTCCACTTTAACCAAACACAAGACTTGACTGTTCTTTTACAAAGCGAAATAACAACATAACTTCTGCAAAGTGAAACAAAGACTGCTCTGTGCTCATTCGCGCCAAAACGGTTACAAGTAAGTCAATGATTATGACAGTCTCACAGAAATGAATACACACAAGAACCATATCACTGTAATATATCGATACATCGGAGTACCTATACATTAATAAAACCAAATGTGAATATTGTCACAAAAATATGTCTGTTACTTCGCAGAAAAGTAGTACGATATTACTGGTATCGAGAACTGGGGTTGGAGTACCGTATTGGTCACGTAAATAAAGAACCATTACAATGTGTAACATGTTTTCTGAAGACGCGACGTACGTACGTTCTTAATACCCATTTAGCAACTTTAACATATAAGGGGCAGTCAAATGAAAACAACACGGATGAAAAGAAGCAAGTAAACTATTATTTCAAAAGTAATCGCCGTAACAATTGATGCATTTATCCCCTGTGAGACATGACGGTCAGTGTCCTCATGAAAAATGTTGGCAGTTACCTACGGAATCATGATTACACCCTTGCGTGTACCTCTTCGAACGAAGGAAATCGATGGCCACGAATGTCGTCCTTCAGGGCTGCAAAAAAGTGATCTGGACTGTGTGGAGGATGAGTAAGGTCTTCCCAGTGAATCTTCTGCGGCGTAGTGGATACAACCTTGGCAACTTGTGTGTCCTAAGAAGGCATTAGCGAAACAGAAGCTAGCGCACTACATAGTCTTCGAATGGTATTCCGGCTGACAGCTTTTACTCAGTACGACTGAATATTCTCCACTGTTCGAATTAAGTTAAGGTACTAATCAGCCTCAGGATACCTTTACTACTCATTACGTAAACAGATTTAATTGCGGACGCTATGTGTCCTTTACAAGTTCTGAACTTGATATGGTGCTCGACATGTAACGACAATAATCCGTGAACTTCTGTTCAATTATTACCGTTAGACTGGCTCTACAGACTATTTTTTCTTCATTTTTCTATTAAAATACAAGATAGCATCCCATTGATTCGGGACTTCATTAAAATAGCGCCGAGATGTTCCGGTTTGCCATTCCATTATTTACAGTCGATCGTATGGTCGTGTGGAGCTACGACGGTGGAGAAGCAAAATTTGGATATCGAGACAACTTTACAAGACACGAGGTAAGCAGAGCTCTTAATCGATTAATAGAACGTCATGCTTTATCCTGTCTTCCTTCCTTCTACTGAAATAAGTAAACGACTGAATACATTTAGCATTATACCGTCACCAACTCAGGCATTCTCCGTACGGAATGATGCGTAGATGCTTTATCGATTTCTAATGGCCCAGTTGCTGGAACTTTCAAAAGACGCATTACGTGTTTTTATCAGGAAGAAGTCTTATGTCACTTCTTAAAATCGATTTGCTTCTTGTTTAGCTCAGGGGGAACTTAGCTACCTGGATATTATTTTTCACGCTTGTTGTGTGTAGGCCTACTTCTCAGAAGAAACATAAAGCGATTACAACTTATTATTCGGAAGTTCCTGAAACAAATACAATTTCTGCAGCAACTGCAGATTCTCAGTGCAGTGTTGCATCTTTATTTGCTCAAGGAGAAAGATGATGTAATGAGCTATCTTTTTTCTGGAATCAGTATGTTTTTTTTTAATCCAGTCGTCAAGCTATAACAGCTTACACTCATCAGCACCTATAGAGCTTCTCCAGAACACATTGTTCTAACGTTTATTACGTTATATCATTGTTAATACCCAATCTTCCTTTCTTATTTATGTTATGGTGCATCGGAAGGAGGCGACTCCATAATGTACGGATTCCGCGCTTTTATTATATTCATTGAAACAGAATTCACAAGTGACTAAGTAGATCTAATGTCTTAACGTGGCACGGAAACGTTCATGCATGAGCAGCAGACGTGACGAGTTGATTAGAATAACTGCAAGTAACAGCAAGCAAGTTCCGCGAGTTATATCAAAAGAAAGACGCTCATACTAAAATGAAACCTTTTACGTTACCTTTTCACTTGAACCCTACGCATTGGAGAAATTATGAATTACCATGAAGTTAAATGTAACCTTTTGTAAATAATTTACTTCATTTGTGACATGAAAATAATCGACTAGCGATCAAATAAATGTAGCGCAAAATGGTCTCCTGAGCAAGTAACAGATCGAGAAGTTGTTCGGCTGGGCAAAAGAAGAGTTAGTTGTTGTGACTGATGCAGATTAGACCAGTAATTTATTCCAGTGGCGAGACATTTAGTGACTAAACGTATTCGAACAAAAGTATTTAGCTGTGTTGTCTAGTAAAATGATTTAATGGTTTAGAACCAACAAAGTGAAAAGTAATATACATCTCGGAACACAGTGTGCTTAAGTAGAGGTTATTAGCAGTTCGTCTTCTAGCAACATCCTTTTATCAGTAACAACTGTTTCTTGTTGATCGCCAACGTGGCTATTAGGAGTAATGAAGCAAAGATCAAATTTATGAAGTGTGAAATACAGGAACCAATGCAGCCGCAATAAGTGGTAGGAAACTTACGTTTCTTTCAGATATAGCTTGTATGACATATCAGACTAACGTTTCTACATTGTCAGTGCGGAGAAGATTTCTCCTAGATCATCAGCTGCGAGTTTCCTGAGAATCACAATGGAGGCTCGGTGCAAATATCTTCAACGAATCCATTTGTCGTGCTTAGTACAGCAATTCACCGTGCCAGGGACTCAACAAATCGTTGGAAGTCCCCTACAGAAATATTGAGTCATGCTCCCTCTACAGCTGTCCATAATTGCGAAAGTGTTGCTGGTGCAGGATTGTGTGCACGAACTAACCTCTCGATTACGCATCAAAAGTGTTGGATGGGATTCATGTCGGACGATCTGGATGGCCAAATCATTCGCTCGAAATAACCAGAATATTCGTCAAATCAATCGCGAACAACTATGGCCCAGTGACAATACCATCGTTGTTTGGGAACATGAAGTCCACGAAACGGCTGCAAATGATTTTCAAGTAACCGAACATCACCATTTCTAATGAATATTCGGTTCAGTTTGACCAGAGGACACAGTCCATTCCACGTAAACACAGCCCATTCCATTATGGAGCCAGCATCAGCTTGCCTTGTTGACAACTTGAGTCTATGGCCTCGTGAAGTCCGCGCCATTCTCGAACCCTACCATTAGCTCTTACCAACTGAGCCGGCCACTGTAGCCGAGCGGTTCTAGGCGCTTCAGTCCGGAACCGCGCTGCTGCTACGGTCGCAGGTTTGAATCCTGCCTCGGGCACGGATGTGTGTTATGTCCTTAGGTTAGCTAGGTTTAAGTAGTTCTAAGTTTAGGGGAGTGATGACCTCAGATGTTAAGTCCCATAGTGTTTAAAGCCATTTGAACCATTTTTTTCTCAGGTTACCTTCCATTCAGAAGGCTGTTGCACGCAGCGACTGTTATATTGACTTGTAAATAACAGATTTCAGCTATCAGTCGTCCATTTTAAATTTTATTGGCAGATCTAGATTTCTGATCAATGCATGAAATGCCTGCTGGCCGGGCTTCGTCCACAGTTTCCTTCTTACCAACTGAAATCAGGACTCATATGCCCATGTCACAATTTTCCAGTCGTCTAGGGTCCAACCGATACGGTCAGGAGCCCGGGAGAGGTGCTGCAGGTGATGTCGTGCAATTAGCAAAGACACTTTGGTGATGTCGTGCTGTTAGCAAAGACACTCGCGTCGGTCATCTGCTGCCATAGCCCATTAACACCAAATTTCGCCGCACTGTCCTAACGGATACATTCGTCGTACGTCGTACATTGATTTCAGCGGCAATTTCTCGTAGTGTTGCCTGTCTGTTAGCACAGACAGCTCTATGCTGCTCTCAGTCGTTAAGTGAAGCCATCGGCCACAGCTTTGTCCGTGGTGAGAGGTAATGCCTGAAATTTGGTATTCCCGGCATATTACTGATACAGTGGATCACGGAACACTGAATTCTCTAACGATTTCAAAAAAAAATGGTTCAAATGGCTCTGAGCACTATGGGACTTAACTTCTGAGGTCATCAGTCCCCTAGAACTTAGAACTACTTAAACCTAACTAACCTAAGGACAGCACACACATCCATGCCCGAGGCAGGATACGAACCTGCGACCGCAGCGATCGCGCGGTTGCAGACTGTAGCGCCTAGAACCACTCGGCCACCCTGGCCGGCTAACGATTTCAGAAATGGAAAGTCCTATGCGCCTAGCTCCAACTACCATTCCGCGTTGAAAGTCTGTTAGTTCACCTCATGCGGCCATAATCATGTCTGAAACCTTTTCACATGTGTACAAATAATAGCTCCGCCAATGCAATGCCCTTTTGCACCTTGTGTAAGCGATACTACTACAGCCATCTGTATATGAGCATATCGTTATCCCACGACTTCGTCACCTCAGTGCCCAGTGTAACACGAGTCTCCGAGCGCAGTTTTCATTCCACACCATTAAAAAAAAAATTAAAAACTAGGCATGAAGTTACATTTTTTTCAGTATACGACAGTGATCCGGAGTCCCCTCCCAGCTTATCGTTATGAAGAACAGGTGAGGGATACTTGGGCTTCACACTCCGTGCGGGAGTGGTGCCGTCGCAATCGCAGATGTATCACAGGGCCGGTTCACTGAGAAGAGAGTGCCGGTAAACGCCTCTCCCCGACACTTGCCAGTTCGTTCCGGTAGTTCGTTTAAGCCTTTGTTATGCTCCATCGAGTAGCAGCGTATTTGGTCTTGTCTGTGTTACGTTTTCCACTAGTCGGCCGCTGTGGCCGAGCGCTTCTAGGCGCTTCAGTCTGGAACTACGCTGCTGCTACGGTCGCAGGTTCGAACCCTGCCTCGGGCATGGATGTGTGTGATGTCCTTAGGTTAGTTACATTTACGTAGTTCTAAGTCTAGGGGCTGATGACCTCAGATGTTAAGCCCCATCGTGCTTAGAGCCATTTGAACCATTTCGTTTTCTACTCGGATTGCTCCCTGGCCTGGCCTTACGATGACTTTTGCTTCGTTCTGGTGTTTGTTTTTGTTTAGCCATTAATTTCGGGAACCCTGCAGACCTCGGCTTCAGGAACCGATTGTTTGTTTCACTGATTTCTGCGTTACCGTCAATGCGAGTCCTCATAAACAGTGTTCTACCTATGGAGAGTAGGGTATAATTTTTTTTTATATTTACCGAACAAAAATGAGCCGAAACACTTAATAGTTTGTTGTTCGACCTTCGGGATGCAATACAGTACGGATTCTGCATGTCATCTATTCGACGATTATTTGATTTGTTTCCGGAGGTAAGCAGCACCAGGTGTCTACGTATAGGTCACACTATTTCCCTAAATTAAGGGTACTCGTGGATCCGGCGTCCGGTTCCGTCTCAGGTGTGTTCCATCAGGTTCAGATCAGGCGTATTTGGTGGCCAAAACATTAACGTGAGTTCACTATCATGATCCTCACATCTGCGCTTGCGAATCCAACAGTTAACCTGCTCTAAGATACCATCGTCATCATGGAACACATCAAGCATGAAGGGATGCTGTTGGTATGCAGTAAGTAGTTCACAGTTGTCTTGGTAACTATCACAGGTCCCATGGAAGACCAGGTGAATATTCAGAAGAGCGCAAAACGGCCTCCACCAACCTGTATCTATGACGGTGTGCATATTTCGAACTGTTGTTAGCCTGGATGATGGCGTACCAAGAAACGACCACCGACCTGCTTTTACAAGAAATATGATTCATCGGGCCAGACGACACGTGTCCGTTGATCCACAGTCCAATCTCAATGCCCACTGCAGTCGTAGCTGACGGTGGTGTTGGGTTAATGTGGGAACATGTAGCAGCCGTCTGCTGCCGAGCCCCGTGTTCAACAAAGCGCTCTGAAAGGTGTCCTCCTGAACACTTGTCCTGCATCAGCATTGTCGGCAGATGTGTCCCAGATCGCTGCCTATCCTGCTTTTCAGAGTAGGCAAACCTCCGAGTCCTGTGTTCTGTGAGATGCATGAACATCCAATGCCTTGTCGCCTACTCGTGGTTTCACCGTCCATTAAACACTTTCCATAGATGCTCACGCTACTAGCACATGAAAAGGCGACCAGCTTCGCCGCTTCCGAGATGCTCGTTCCCAAGCAACGGACCGTAGTAATCATAATCAGCCCTTTGTCAAAATTGATTATGTCAATGGAATTCCCCATTTGCAGCTTGTATTATCGCTAGGTCACTGTTGGCTAGGGTTAGAGGCTTGACCAGTAATGAATACGCCGTGGATTCCAGGTGCGAACCCAGTCACTCGAAGACTTTAAATAAAAATCATCAGCAGACTTCAGGTACAGGAGTCAGCGTCAAAGAGAAGGGAGGAGCGGACAGAGGATCCGGGTACTGTCTTGCCCGTGGGTGGATAACTGCCCGTAAAAGCCGGATGAATTATTAATTATCAGCTCTATGAGGATGCAGAAGGCAATGGAAACCACTGCATTACAGACACAAAGTGTGTCCAGGGGGCACGTGGTCTGTAACTGAAAAAACATGTCGTAATAATCTCTTCATTGCCAAAAGTTTCCGATTAGTCCCCCATTCGGATTTCGGATGGGGACTGCGAGGGGGAAGGTGAACACGAGAAAAAGATTTTACAGCCAACTAAAAGGCGATATTCTACGAGTCGGTTCGTGGAAAGTCAGAAACCTGAATGTGACAGGAAAGCAAAAAATATTAACAGAGAAATGCACAGGATAACTGCAGAGATAGTCAGTAAAGCCTAATGGAAAGAAGATAAATATTTCTTTCCAGACGAAAAAGGATTAATATAAACATCGGCATAAAACGGTGTAACGCGCGTAGGATTCGTCATGAATAGGAATGTAGGGCAAAGAGTGGGTTATTCTGAACGGTTCAGTGATAGAATTATTCTCATCAGAATCGGCAGTCAGTGCCAAGAACAATACTTGAGGTGTATATGCCAACGTCACAAGCAGAAGATGAAGAGACAGAGGAAATATATGAGGATACTGAACGTATAATTCAGTATGTTAATGGAAATGAAAATCTAGTAATCATATGTGATTGGAGCGCAACAGCAGAAGAAGGAACAGAAGACAGAGCTACGGGAGAATGTGGGGTCGGTAAAAAGAATGAGAGAGGCGAAAGGCTAATTGAGTTCTGCAGTAAATTTTAGTTAGTTACAACGAATGCACTGTGAAAAAATCACAAGAGGATAGGTAAATTTGGAAAAAGCCTAGAGCCATGGTAAGATTCCATCTGAACTACATCATGGTCAGATAGAGCTTACGAAATCAAATATTGGATTGTAAGGCCTACCCAGGAGCAGATGTAGTCTTAGATCAGAATTTAGGAGGGGACACTCGTACAGTATCAGCTGGCTTACCGTATCTGCCAATACTGTGATTTCCCTTTCCGCTTCCAAGTAGCCGAAGTGTACAGTAAGCAGAAGCAAGCTTGTGTATCCATGTACAGTAGAGTCGTGCGAGTATATCTGCTTCCTCTCTTCAGTGCTTTGTCTGCTCTGAGTGCTTGATGGTGTTGCTGCAGCTCTTAGGGCACGGAAGGTATTTTGTGGCTTTTGATATCCGTTTTTAAGGGAAGCATTAATTTCGTTGCTATATTTCGGTTATCTACGTCATGTAAGGAATGACATCTAACAAACGTTTTATGATAGTTTCTATAAAAGAACGTACATATGACTACTGCATGTTTGTCATGCTGTTTTTCAGTATCGGCCAAAAGCAATTTCAATTTTTAAAATACGTTTTCTTCTTCTTACTTCTTTTCAGTTTGAAATGGCGGAAAATGAGAAATAAGCAGGAGGAAAATGGAATGGAGAATGCATGAATATAGCTGTGAGCAAGTTTATGTCTAATGACCGCGAGGGAGGCAGCTCAAGTGCTTTCAACACTTATAAAAGGAAAAGATCGCCACCGACGTGAAGAAAATAAAATCAGACAAAAATAAAGTCTGAAAGAGAGTTGAAAAAAGCTGAACTTACGTTGGGTGTACCAAAATAGAAAAATAACACATAAATTATGGTCATGGAAAATCTTTTACAAAGCGGTGAAGAATACTGAAACTTACAGGAAACAATAGGTCAACAGAAGAGACTGAAAAGTGAGTTACGTGTTTGCAGTCGTTTGAAGAAGACTGCGTGCTGCTTACGTAGTGTAGAGGGCAGACATCTACAAAGATGTGTGGATTTGGAGACTTTAGTATTTTATTTGCGATCTCTGTAAAACAGTGAGCCCAACTGATGTTAACTGAGCTGAAATACTAACAATAAGTTCTCATGCTTATGTGTTCTTTATTATTCAATTAGTACCAGTGCACTGTATTATCAACAACCGATATTATCATAGAAAATACAATTGCTGATGCTGGAAGACACTTTCTACGATCCTTGTAATTGTAGCTATTTTACTTTTGATGTAATTAAGTACTATAACCAAAAAGAAAAATTCATTATACTGCGCTATTCATAGAACATGTCTTGAGGTACGAGAATAGTATATTAATATTACGATAGCTGGCCAATACTATACAGTTCTCTCCTAACGTTAAAGAATGGGCTGAAGCTTAAGAGAGCAGTTCGGATGTACCAGTGGTGACGGAAATGGGATACTGAAGTACTGAGGAGTGAAGAGGTGCATTTGAAGTTCTCAAACGTTGTAGAGGCTGCGGTATTCTAAAAAGGTCAGTCAGAAAAATTGGTCAGAGAAATGTAGGTTTAAGGAAGGTAACTGCAAAGAAACCTTGGGTAACGTAACAAATTCTTCATTTGATCGGCGAAAGAAAATTCAGGAAAATACTGCCATTCATCAATATAAGTCACTTAGACAGAAAGTTTAGATAAGCCAAGACGAAATGCGAAGAAGTCTACAAAGAAATGGTCGTCGGGAGGACTGATTTGGCATGTAAAAAAGGCATCAGAACCTATGGTGAAATTAAAAGTGAAGACGTGAAGAGTGCAACGGAGATTCCAGTGGCAGAGGTAAAAGCGGATAGGTGTAAAGAATGCACTGAAGGCCCCTACGAGGGAGAGGATCTACGTGATATGATGGAAGAAGAAATGGCAGTTTATATGGAAACATAGGGGATTCAGTATTAAAATCAGATTTTAAGGGAGTATTGGATGACAAGTCAAATAACGGAGGAGACTTGACAACATTCCTTTGGAACTTCCAAAAGTCATTGGCGGTGGTGACAACTGTTCAAGCTGGTTTGTAGAATCTATGATTCCGAAGACATACCACCTGACTAATTCTTCACTTAATCCCAAAGATAGCAAGGGCATCTCATGGGTCCAAGTTTCTGGGAAGTCTAATAAACAGACGAATGGAAAAAAAACTGAGGATGGCAGATGACGACCAGTTTGCCTTCAGGAAAGATAAAGGCACAAGAGATTTAGAATGGTAAAGGCACCGGACAGCCAGTTTTGACGTCGTACTGGATAATGGTACCAGAACTCACGAAATATCAACAAATGTTCATAGGATTTGTTGATCTAGGAGAAGCGTTTGATAATGTAAAAATTGAGCAAGGTTTCCAAATTTCTCGGAGAAACAGACGCCAAAGACGGGTAATATACAGTAAGTGCAAGAACCAAGACGGAAAAATAAGAAGCGAAAATCAAACACGAAATGCTCGGTTTAACAAGGGTATAAGACAGGAATGCTGTCTTTCTCGCCTATTCCTCAATTTATACACCGTAGAAGCATTGACGGAAATAAAAGTTTCACGGGTAATATACAGTAAGTACAAGAACCAAGACGGAAAAATAAGAAGGGAAAATCAAATACCAAATGCTCGGTTTAACAAGGGTATAAGACAGGAATGCTGTCTTTCACGCCTATTCCTCAATCTATACAGCGTAGAAGCATTGACGGAAATAAAAGTTTGAAGTGTGGTATAAAAATTCAAAGTGAAAGGATATAACAGTTTAGGTTCAGTGATGATACTGCTCGTCTCAGTGATAGTGAGGAAGGAAGAAGTGCAGAATCGTTTGAATTAAATTAACAGCCCAGTTTTATTTTATTGAACAATTCCGGTTGAAAAAATTCGGAATTTGTTGCGGCATCGTTTAATACTCCCGCTTCTGCCCCTATAATTATTGAACGAAGTTCCAATAGGTGGCGGCGCCATACGTAGCCTTCAAAATTACTTCTGTAACGGAGCTGTGATTCAAGCAGAGAGCTGTCATTGAGTTTCTTTTGGCAGAAAACCAGAGCATCGCAGATATTCGGCGCTTGCAGAATGTCTACGAGGCCTGGCAGTGAACAAAAGCACGGTAAATCTTTGGGCGAAGATCTGTAACTATAAGGAGCGAGTGTGCATCCACTGTGGAGAACAGGGCCACCAGAATGTGCTTGCTCAGAAAGCAACGAGAAACTTTTCTGTGTCCCTTGTCGCAAAAGGAACAGAAAATATAACTCACCTGGGAAAGACTGTGTAACTTACGCAATGGTTTTAGAACGTGAAATAGCTAGAACAGACTATGGATCCACCTAAAATACGAGCAAAGGTAGAGTGGTCAACTCCATATCAAATGTACGTAAATCGAGAAATGGAAGATACGTTGCACAGGTAACGGAAGCACAAGTCCCCGTCGACAGTAGCCAGGAATTGGCGTCGTGCTTTAGCCTGACGTCAGTAACTTGGGATTATACAGCCAGGAAGAGAAGTGTCACATTTTTACGACATTCCAGTACCAATTACTAGTGAATTTATTGAGAAGCAGCATGTTGACTGCATGAATTTCATAGACGACAATATATTGCAGAAGAGATTACAGGCAGCTGTTGCAAAAGAACTTAAAAGACAATCTCTTAAATGGGTTATGGTCCAGATAAAGGCGTCTTGCACGATAAATGAACTTGAGCTAACGCTATTTTCTGCAAGAGAAGCTGAACATTCAGGTAGCTTTAACACAGACAGTATAACTCATAACGACCTGTCCTCAAGGGAAGACAGCACTTCCTCGTCACGTGCAAAATTATACCAGGTGAAGTTCGCAAACTTCGTTCAAGGAGAGACCATGTCGCCAACACCTGTTTCAACCCAAGCTGCAAAGGCCGCTGACAGAAAAGAGCTTCCTGGTGCAGCAACGGCCGCAACAGGAGGCTTCCCGACTAATCATCTGAATAATCAGACACCGCCTCTACATGGGACTCCCGTGAAAGGGTATGATAAAGAAGCAAATGATGATGATGATAACATCGACACCGCATCTCCAGTAGCAGCAGGCACCCACGCAGCTTCGACATCATGTGCAGAACCTCCCCTATTTCTGCGTGAAATGGAGTGTGGTGACAGTGATAATACTGATGAGTACCAGAATCCCAAAACAGTGAAGTGCAATGAAAATCAGGTCCTTCTATAAAATACAAAAAATATGTCTAGCATTTCGAGTCCTACTAAAAGTGAATTTCAATTGCAATCAGATAAAATTTATAATAATTTAGAAGTCAATGTCCAATTAAGTCGTTTGGAGGATCCCAGAGCACTGCTGGTTGCTCTTAGACATATTACTAGAGTTGGGCATCCTAAATGAAAATCTATTACGTATCCTACACCAGGGGCATTAGACAGAATTCTTTTGGAGTAAATAATTTGCCAATAGAGTTCAAACCATTATGTGACCTCCATCGCCAGGCGTTCACGAGAAGAAATGAATCATTCGACATTGAGCATTCTTTTGCGAGGCCAGTGTGTCGAACCCGTGACTCCAAATGGCAGAGCTGAAGCCGGGACTCACCACGCCGTATTTTGTCAGGAGGCTGAGCAAGTTCAATAGCGTCAAGTGGCAGTGCAGAGTGATACAGTGGTATTCGGTAACATTCGTTTATTCAGATAATTTACAGTACTCAATGGGTGGAGCACAGTGTCAGCGTGCCACCCGCACGCTGTCCCGCGAGTCCAGCCAGCTCAGCAGATTCCTGGTATGCTGACGCCACTGTTGCCATCATCAAGGCCGCTACTCTGGAACTCGGCCGCGCTCTCCCGGTCGCTGCCCACCGACACGTGGCGACTTGCACTGTGCTGCTGCACACGATTCCGGAGACTGCTACAGTCCCTGGTCCTCGCCGCCCTCTACTCCGTTTGGCCTGCTCTGTCCGACCGTGGGACGAAGGCGGATGTACTGGTCACTCGTGGCCCTCGGGCCGCTGCTGCTCCCAGGACAGTTCCAGACTCGAACCTGTGCCCTCCTGGATGCTTTACCGCAACTTGCCGCTAGTGGTGCTTGTCAGATGGCAACACCTGCTGCTGTCTTTGGCGCTGTTGCAGCGCTGCTGCGCCTCTTGCAGCGTATGCTTTGCCCGGACCCCAGTATGCCAGATGAGAAGCAAACATGGCCCGTAGACTGGAGTGGAACCGAGGCCCTCCTGGGCTTGCTGCAGACCACTGTCACTGCCCTCTTTCAGGCAGACCGTGCGATCTCCTAATTCCAGGCTGCCGTTCCGTCCCACCCCGGTGTTTTGTTCCCAGAGGTGGAATAGAGCCCAAACAAGTACATAGAAAACAGCATACAGGTTTATGCAGAATACTTATAACATTGCTGCCAGACTGGCCCCTATAAGCAAAGACCAGCACATGTCCATCCCAACGCTCGACTGGCCTCTCTATCCCAAGCTAAAATTGTCTATCTATTTATATCAGTTTTTCTCTCGCTTCTGATATAGTGTCAGAGAGAGACAGAAACCATGGCAGGGATAAATTCCCACGCGGCAGCTACTCACAAATCGCCACTCTTGAGTCTGGCCTAGTGCCCCACCTCAAACACCGCAATAACTTAAAGCAACACTGCAGTTTTCTGCCTCGTTGTTGCTCCACTCAAAACAAATTGTGTGTGCAATACTGCTGTCGCATCTATGCGCCCAAGAGTGCCATGTTTACCTTGCCTGGCCGCTGTCTGTTGACTGTTACCACACTCTGCCAGCGGCCCCAGATTTCATCGCCCAACTGCGCATTCATTGAATTTTGACAAAATTTCCCCGTTTCTTCGACTAGGACTAATACTAACGCAGCACACCTCCCTCCTTTCAACAAGATTCGTCCCGAATCGAGGTATAACAGATGTGGTCTGTGGCTGCGTAAACATACCTTGTTCACAAAACTTGCATTCTACAGACTAAAACTAACGAGAACATCAAAACATTAACTCTACACTTGTACATTGTTTACACTGGTTGCCCACGCCATTGGCAACTGATGTGTTGGCACCTCCTCTACTGGTGCACGTTTCCATATTCTCCACAAAGCTATACTCACGGAAAATACAAAAACGACACACCCTGTGGCTGAAATGCTCACTGTCATTATTCTGTCGCTCCGATGCTGTTGTTAAGTTCGAATGTGTTCCAATACTTAATTAACCGTGATAGATCCTTCCTGTGCATTAATAAAGGAACGCGACGTTTCCAAAAACTCTGGATTTAACGTGGAGTTTAAATACGTGAGATTCCGCCCTCGTAATATCTCTAGAACCCCTTCCGCATAAAACAACGTTCCATGTGACAAAGTTAAAACTGTTTCAACCGTACGTGATACCATTTATGATTATTCCACTTTCCCGCAGTTGCAAACCTCCTCATTTTATTCGCTCTCTGATTGGTTTAACAAGTGACCATCACCCACGTCGGCGTAAATACCGAATATAACCAATGCCTCCATACCTTCTGGAAGCAGGAATGTGTTGATAACACCTTTCTCTCAACCTGAGCCATTCATACTCTCCAGGAACAATCCAACTTCGCATGTACTACTATCTGTAAAAACTGGTCGATTAGGACAAATTATCACTCGTCCCTGCGTACAATGCTCCAACTCTGAAAATGGTAGTACTCCATGAGTTTCTCTGTTCGCCGAAATAAAAAGTACGTCTCGCTGCCTAATCTGCACCCATTTACCGATCTCCTTCCATTTCACTGGCTGTGGATGAACAGTGTGACAAATGGTTTAAATGGCTCTGAGCACTATGGGACTTAACATCTGAGGTCATCAGTCCCCTAAACTTAGAACTACTTAAACCTAACTAACCGAAGGACATCACACACATCCGTGACCGAGGCAGGATTCGAACCTGCGACCGTTGCAGCAGCGCGGTTCCATACTGAAGCGCCTAGAACAGTTCGGCCACAAAACAGTGTAACACTCATAACGTGCGTAAACTCCGACTACTGGAAAATTGACGTTGATGTAAACTCGCGACCTATCCATCTTCACCTGTAGCAACGACACATGGAAGAATATTGGTATAGTGGCCCGTGTTACCTCCATTACACGTTCTATATCTGATGGAAATTGGCTCTTCGCTAATTGTAACCCTCTGAAAAGATCGTCTGGCGAGATTAACACTGGACTAAGATGCCCGTTTACCGCATGATATACTGCTTCTGTAACATCGTAACTTCTGTATGTTCATCACTTAATCGGTCTGCTAATGCCCTGAGCAACCCGGCAATACCCAACTTACCATCCAATATGTTTAATCGTTTCTGCAGCATCTCCAAATCGCTATTTGTAACTTCTCGCGTATCGAGTCAATTCCTCCACTAAGGTCCGTATGAGCTTGGTGTTATTCAAGACCCTCGTTTCTAGGCTTGACAAGCGTGTTGTGTGCCACTATATGGTTCCTCTAACCTCACTGACCGCTTGTTCCACCTGCATTACTGATTCATTCAATGCTCAGACATCATCATCATCCGCTGTACTGAACACCATTTTCAATATTTTTTCCCCCTGCATTTATCCACCCCCTCTTGTGCCTAGTTACCGCCTGTGGCACACTCTCCACTAAGCGAGACAATTGCTTCCTAAGTTTACTATCAGTCAACTGTAATTCTTGATATTCCCCTTGTTCTTCTTTTAATATGTGATTCCTTTCCCCCTCGGTATACAATTCCGAGAATGATTCCTGTAATTTTCGTACTTCATTCCTTATCTTCCATACCTCTATTGTTGTTCGTAGCGACAACTTATGACTTGTTACTAATGTATCTGGCTGCCGTGATACAGTGCCCCTGACTGCAAGGTGATGCCCGGCTCCACTATTGTGACCACAGATCAGCATCCCCATGGCTGTCATCCAGCATGTGCACATATGTTCTGACCCTGCGAACAAAAGGAATGAAACATGCCTGTTCCACCCGTTTTCCATTACAAGTTACTACAACATCGTATGACATCCTCAAAAATTCCCAATAGTTCACTCTGCCCGTAAAAAATAGTCTGCCCCATACAATGACAAAAAAAAACTAAAACAACAAACAAGAAAAACGCAACTATTATCGGACCCACCAAAACGTGAGAAAAAGAGAGGAAGAAAACCCACCCACCCACACAAAAAAAACGCAAGTTATCCCTTGATACAAATACATAAAATGTAAACATGCCATACAATATTACAAATATAATAATTTAATCCCTCCGCGACTGTAACGCAGACAGAACGTTATGAGTCCGCTGTTGTTCTTTCGCCGAGGCCTTCTTCCTCCGCTTGCTTTACCTAGCCTTGGCAATTGGGTCACTTCATTGTAATTGAGGTAATCCATCCACCATTCCTTTATCCTCGGCTTGCTTTACCTAGCCTTGGCAATTGAGTCACTTCATTGTAATTGAGGTAATCCATCCACCATTCCTTTAAAAGGCTTTACTCTACTCACGTGGATAATTGATGTTTTTGTTGGCAGCTGTACTTTAACATTCACAGGTGAAGTCATCTCCACGACCTGGTATGGTCCATGGTACTTCGTCAAGAATTTGTTCGTCTTTCGCTTCGGTGTATATGGATTAGTGATTAATACCCATTGACCTACCCTGTACTGTAGTAAAGGTCCCAACCGCCTATTCGGTTCTTCCTGCCTCCGTAACGCATTCATAATGCCCTTCTGTACCCTCTTCCAGAATTCCCGTATTGTCTGTTCAAATGTTCTCACTGTGTCCCCTTTAGCTCCCGATTTCGGACATATAACGTCAAATGGCGATGGCATCTTTCTTCCATAGACCACCTCGAATGGTGACATTCTGACCCCCAAATGTATTTTAGTGTTACAACTCGGTACCACGTATGGAAGATAAATGTCACAGTTGGCATGGTTTCCATTCACATAATAACTTAGCATTTTCGAAATTATGTCCATTATAATTATCCGGGCTGTTATGCCGTGGTCGGTTGATGAATTCTGAGGTGATTCCCAACGTTTCGTCTCCGACTGCGGGAGACATCTTCAAGGGGGTCCGTAGCTTGATGGTCCAACACACACACTGGCTCGCTACTGACTCCAGTGTGTGTGTTGGACCATCAAGCTACGGACCCCCTTGAAGATGTCTCCCGCAGTCGGAGACGAAACGTTGGGAATCACCTCAGAATTCATCAACCGACCACAGCATAACAGCCCGGATAATTATAATGGACATGATATTTCCGGCCGTGAAAGTTTACATTTTAGTATTTTCGAAATTGTCCTATGTAATCGCTCCGTTCTCCAATTCGCCTGTGGATGAAATCGACTGGTCTGGAATTTTTTAATTCTCAACAGACGACACAACTGTGACATTAATTCGGACATGAAGTTCGTTCCCTGACACGTAATTATGGTATCAGGCACCCCAAACTTCAGTGACCAGTTATTGACTAAAGCTTGTGCTACTGTACTTGCTTGTTTGTCTGGTATTGCAACCATGGCTAGAAACCGCGAAAGGTGATCAATTATAGTTAAAACTTAACGATTCCCTGCCAGTGTTTTGTTGAACGGCCCACAAATATCTAGCCCAATAAACTCGAATGGTTTCGAAGCCTCTGGTAACGCAATGGAATTCTTACGTGCGCCACATCCACTCGCTGTGCACATGGCACACAATATACTACGTATTGTTCCACATCCCTTCTCCGAGTGCACCACCAAAATCGTTCTGCTACTCGTCTTTCCGCTACTAAACGACCACCATGCCCAAAAGCACATGATCATGGGCCTGCTTTAAGACTTCCTCTCTCAAACTCTTTGGTACCACTACCCGTGGTCCGCACCTGGTAACTTACACAACAAATTTCCCTCCACAATGAAATGTGGTTGAGTTCTAAGACTCTGGCACTCCTCATCCTCTGCTTGTGCCCTTTGCCATTCTGCGACACTCTTACCCATTACTTCTAATGCGTCTAATATGTGACTTAATGCATCTGCTTTCCTGTGTTTCTTCCCTGGCTTATGAATTACTTCAAAGTCAAATTCACTTAATGTTAAGGCCCACCGTGTTAACTGACTAGAAGGCTCCTTGAGTCCCAGTAACCATCTCAACTCTGCATGATCCATCACGACCTTAAACTTCACACCAGAAAGGTAACAACGAAAATACGTTACTCCATATATTACAGCCAACATCTCCTATTCCGTTGTGGAATAATTCCGCTCTGCCCTATTTGACTGCCTACAAGCATACGCCACCGGATGCTCCTGTCCATTCACCATTTGTCCCAAAACACATCCTACTGCGCCATTTGAAGCGTCACATGATAAGATGAAGTCTTCTTCAAAATTCGGAAACACCAATACCGGACCAGAAACTAATCTCATCTTTAATTTATCGAAAACTTCCTGACATTCCTCCATCCATTGAAATTTAACCCCTTTCTTTAAAAGCTTTGCTAACAGCTCGACTATTTTAGCAAAATCTTTTACAAAATTACGATAATATGAACATAACCCAATATACGATTGTATTTGCTTCATTGTACGTGGTGTCGGAAAATTTTGAACTGCCTCTGTTAACCGAGGATCGGTTTGAACCCCTTGTTCACTGATTACATGACCTAAATATTTGACCTGCGTCTGTGCAAAATTGCATTTTTCTAAACTTAACTGTGCCGACCACAATCGTCTAAAGACTTCTCTTAAACGCGATACATGTTCTGGCATACCCTTTGAAAATACTATAATGTCATTCAGGTAAACCATACATGTCTTTGGTTTCAGTCCCCTTAAAATTCCATCCAATAATCGCTGAAAAGTTGCCGGTGCGTTCTTCAAGCCGAATGGCATACGTTTATACTGATAGTGTCCCCCGGGAACAGTGTGTGTGTGTGAAATCTTATGGGACTTAACTGCTAAGGTCATCAGTCCCTAAGCTTACACACTACTTAACCTAAATTATCCTAAGGACAAACAGATACACACCCATGCCCGAGGGAGGACTCGAACCTCCGCCGGGACCAGCCGCTCAGCCCATGAATGCAGCGCCCCTGACCGCTCGGCTAATCGCTCGCGGCCCGGGAACAGTAAAAGTTGTCTTTGCCCTATCCTCTGGCGCTACTTCCAACTGATGGTATCCACTCCTTAAATCCATCGTCGTAAGATACTTACATTGTCCCACATTGCCCAATGTGTTCGTGATATTCGGAATTGAATATGCGTCCGAAATGGTTTTCGCATTCAGAAACCTATAATCACATCAAAACCTATATTTCCTTGTACCATCCACCAGCTTCTTAGGTTCGAGAACTACATTGCTTGAATATGGGCTATCGCTATGCTCTATGATTCCATCCTATAGTTGTTCTATAAACTCCTCTAGTAGCGGTTGCATATGATGTGCTATCATATATGGTTTCATAACACTGGTGTATTATCATCTGTTGGTATGTGATGATTCGTAATCGGTGTTGCCGGTAACCTACCCTCCATTCCGAATAAATCGCTAAATGTCAATAACAATTCCTCCAACGTGACCCTGTCGTCTCCCTGCAAATGCTCTAAGTTTCCCCTTAATTGGGCTGCATCGACGTTTTGCTTATGGCTCGCCTCTAAATCCTCCCTATCGAGGTCATCTTCATCAAAAACCCCCAACGACGCCAATAACAACCCTTTCGACCAGCTAAAATCGGCTCTGCCGAAGTTATCTATACTTACAGGAATCCTATAATCTCCTTCCACATAATTTGCATGAGCTAAACTCCTCCGCACGAAACAGTGCGCATCATCCAACTCCTCATTACTAGAGACTAGCTCCACCATGTACAACGTCTCCTTTGGTAAGTCCGTATTTATCGAAACCCAAGCTACCTTCCCTTTACCTGCCGATATGTTATCCTGCTGATCGGCCTTTAATCAATCCGTTCGCAGTTTAGCAGGCGTCACCTTCATGTTAAGTGCACCTTGCGACATTCATCCATTTGCAACTGTTTCTCCCATGCGAAACATTGTTCCATCGGGTTCCACTGTTGGTTGCCAAAGATCTATCCTCACACGATGTTTGTCAAGGAAGTCCAGTCCGAGAATCACCGAATACCCCTCATCTACACATGGTAACACCTCTACCTGCTCACTAAACTTAGCTCCTGTGATCACGAATTTAAGTACCGTCGTACCCAATGACTCCACTTTATTATCTCCCATCCCACGTAAACTATAGCATGGTGGCTCAAACCTTCTCCTGCTCCTGCTAACCAGGTCTAAAAGACACGCGTGCCCCCATGTCAACCAGAAGCCTTTGTTCCCTTCAGTTCACCAAGCCTAATAAGCAGCATTCTGTTTGTGCACCTGCAAGCGCATTACCTAATGTCACTGGGACTACTCTCCGACGGTTGAAGCAATCCCGTTCTCGTTTAACGGCTGCTGTCGCTGAGGTGTCCCCCCCCCCCCCCCCCCCACTTTTACTCCTGCGGTTCACTGCCCGGTGACCCATTTTCCCACATGAGTAACACCGCAACTGACGCTGGCATTGCCTCCTAATATGCCCTACCTGGCCACAACCAAAACACTTAATTTCTGTTGCCAGTACTTTATGCTCCATCCTTTGCTTCGTCGAATAATCTACCTCCTCTAAGAACGTGGCTATCCTTAGAGCCGCCGCAAGGTCACTGGGGTTCTCCATTCTCACCCGACGTGACATCTCCGGCGGTACTCCGCGCAAAAACACATCTAACGCCCTGTTATCGGTCTCATGTAACAGCACTCTTTTAGTCTCCCCATTGTGTGACAGTTCGAACGTTTGTACATTCAGTTTTCGAATCCTGTCTGAGAAAACCTCCACAGTCTCATTTCTCCTCATAACTAACGCACTTAATTTTCCACGAAAAAACCTGATACTATTCTGTTCTTGGTACCTCTGGTGAAACCCAGGCTCAAGCTCTGAAAAGTCCCCTCGTTGTTCAACGTTTCATAGTACAATATGTACGACTTGTCATCCCCTATCAAGTGTAACTTCGCCACTCTCAACATTACATCATCCGACCACCCATTGGCCTCAGCCATAGTGATAATGTCTTTAAGGAATACGGACACATTCCCCATTGCTTTACCCAAAAAGCAGTTAATCAATGCCGCAATTGCTGGGTCAAACGGTCTATGATACTCCACGACCTGTAATTTACTTTTACCTGACGTCCCCTCCCCTACTTGCAATGCCTCAAATCTCCCTGCTAATTTTTCATATTTCTTCTTGTCCCTTATCCTCGCCTCTGATAATATCCGAATTTGCTTCATTAGCTGTAGTCACTGCCACAGCCTCCACTGCTGACCGTGTTTCCACCATCCTTGCTTATTGCTCCACTTTTACCATTAATTTCAATCTGCTACTCCTTAAGCTTAGTTTTTGTGGCGTATCATTGCCCATCTACATTCTGAACAATTGCGCGCCAAATGACCAAATTTCTTACAAATAAAACAACTCTTTGGCACCCACTTTGTACACGGTAATCCGTGATCTGTCTGGTTACAAAAATTACATCACTTATGTGCTATATTATCATGTCCCCATTTCCCCTGAATCCAGATAAATCTACAGGCTCCTCTGGCCTTACAAAAGACACCTTTGAAAAGTCTATCCTAATTCATACTTAACCCTTCAAAACACAAAAGAATGACACATAAACAATAAATCAAACATCACTCACCCATGCACATCGTGCTCGTCTGCAAGTGAACAGTCCTGCTTTCCTCCCTTTACTGGTATGGACGAACACCTACCGAACGACAAGACGTAACATGAAGTGCTCCACCACCAGTCACGAACGCAACCAGACACCTCAACTACCCCTCTACACAGGCACACCTCAACACTACTTGCTCGACATAAAATTTGGTAGTGGAAATCCAGTACCAGCAGTCTAACCGGCACCACTTCTAACACGACTGTTGCGGGGTCGGCGTGTCGAACCCGAGACTCCAAGTGGCAGAGCTGAAGCTGGGACTCACCGCGCCGTATTTTGTCAGGAAGCTGAGGAAGTTCAGTAGCATCAAGGGGCAGTGTAGAGTGATACAGCGGTATTCGGTAACATTCGATTACTCAGATAATTTACAGTACTTGATGGGTGCAGTGTAGTGTCGGTGTGCTGCCTGCGCACTGTCCCGCGAGTCCAGCCGGCTCAGCAGACTCCTGTTATGCGGACGCCACTGCTGCCATCACCAAAGCCTCTACGCTGGAAGTCGGCCACGCTCTTGCGGTCACCGCCCACCAATGCATTGCGACTTGCGTTGTGCTGCTGCTGCGCGATTCCGTAGACTGCTACCGTCTCTGGACCTCGCCGCCCTCCACCCCGTTTGGCCTGCTTTGTCCGATCATGGGATGAAGGTGGGTGTACTGATCACCTGTGGCCCTCGGACCGCCGCTGCTCCTAGGACAGGACCATACTCGAACCCGCGCCCTCCTGGATGCTGTGCCACAACTTGCTGCTAGTGGCGCTTGCCAGATGGCAACAGCCACTGCTGTCTCTGGTGCTGTTGCAGCGCTGCTGTGCCTCCCGCAGCATACGCCTCACTGGGACCCCAGTACGCCAGGTGGGAAGCGAACGTGGCCCGTAGACTGGAGTGGAACCGAGCCACTCCTGGACTTGCAGCAGATCACTGTCAGTGCCCTCTTTCAGGCAGACTGTGCGATCTCCAAGTTCCAGGCTGCCATTCCATCTTGCCCCGGTGTTGTGTCAGCGGAGGCGGCATATAGCCCAAACAAGTACAAAGAAAATAGAATACAAGTTTATGCAGAATACTTATAACATTGCTGTTATTCTGGCCCCTATAAGCAAAGACCAGCACAGGTCTGTCCCGACGCTCGACTGACCTGGTACTCTCTATCCCAAGCTAAAATTGTCCGTCTATTTATATCAGTTTTTCTCTCGCTTCTGATGTAGTGTCAGAGAGAGAGACACAAACTATGGCAGGAATAAATTCCCACGCGGCAGCTACTTACAAATCGCCACTCTTGGCCTGGTGCCCCACCTCAAACACCGCAATAACTTAAAGCAACACTGTAGTTTTCTGCCTCGTTGTTGCTCCACTCAAAACAAATTGTGCGTACAACACTACTGTCACAGCTTTGCACCCGTGAGTGCCATGTTTACCTTGCCTGGCCCGCTGGCTGTTGACTGTTACCACACTCTGCCAGCGGCCCCAGATTTCATCGCACAACCGAGCCTTCATTGAATTTTGACAAAATTTCCCTTTCCTTCGACTAGGACTAATACTAGCGCAGAATTTATAATTGTATTTTATAAAAGTATACGGACGCGTTTTCTTTGACCCAACCTTCCCCTCTCTATAGTGCTTTGTTTACACCCAAAACACGTAAAAGGATAAAGATGCTAAAGGTAAATTCTACTCAAAGTAAACTGGAAACGAGTGAAATACGAAAACTAATTAATGAGTTAAGTGTTGATATAGTTTGTTTGCAAGAACCATGCTGTAGAAACAATAAGCTTCCACATATTGCTGGGGATACGGCAACAATTAACGGCCACAATGAGGAAGTGTCTGCCATTGTCAAAAAAATGGTTCAAATGGCTCTGAGCACTATGAGACTTAACGTCTGAGGTCACAGGTCCCCGAGAACTTAGAACTACTTAAACCTAACTAACCTAAGGACATCACACACATCCATGCCCGAGGCAGGATTCGAGCCTGCGATCGTAGCAGTCGCGCGGTTCCAGACTGAAGCGCCTAGAACTGCACGGCCACACCGGCAGGCTCTGCTATTGTCGTTACAACTAGGAAATTCAGTGCGACAAAGGTAGCACAGCTGTGTGACAAGTACATGATGACAGTAGAATTGAAGGACGCCTACACAAAATGGGTTTTCGTAACTATATACGTGCCGTATTCTCATCCCACCGTACCCCGTGTAGATGACGACAGTGCGGTTGTTCTGTATGGACGAGTTGCGTGTCTGCTTGTGGCTACAGATGCGAATGCAAAATCATCTCTTAGGCACAGCAGGCAAGCCGGCCGCGGTGGTCTCGCGGTTCTAGGCGCGCAGTCCGGAACCATGCGACTGCTACGGTCGCAGGTTCGAATCCTGCCTGGGGCATGGATGTGTGTGATGTCCTTAGGTTAGTTAGTTAGGTTTAAGTAGTTCTAAGTTCTAGGGGACTGATGACCACAGCAGTTGAGTCCCATAGTGCTCAGAGCCATTTGAACCATTTGAACAGCAGGCAAACTAACGAACGGTGTGAGATATCAGAGGACGTAGTACAGCAATTGGACCTCATTGTTTTAAATCTAGAAGGCCAGCCGAGCACACTGCAGGAACGAACAGGTATAGCCATTGACACAGATGTCACTTTAACGAACTGCATAGCAGCAGGTAAGATTAATAGCTGCCAAGTGCTCCAGTACCTGACATCCCGTGACCATACCGCAATTGTCATCGAAGGGGGAAATGACAATAACACAGGGAAACAAGCAGAGGAAAGTAGGATTCGGTTAGACATAAAAAAAACGGATTGGGATGGCTTGATTGCCTAGCTTGCAGCATTTCCGATGGAAATGCTTCCCGCACATGATGCAGATTTGGCTGCGCAATCACTAACTGAACTCTTGCAAGCAGCACGGGACATTTGTATTCCTAAGGAAAAGGTAAACAGTCAGGCTACAAGCTCTTGGAGCCTAAAACTTTCCACGCTGAAGCGCATGTTAAGATCGACAAGAAGAGTAATCAGAGCGCACTGCTAGGTTCCATGAATACAGAGTAATTAAAATGCGCTACAAAACATTGCTTCGGAAACTAAAAGCTTACAGTAGGAGAAATTTTTACAGTGTCAACTGCAATTTCACATGTGGCGAAGACCGTATAAATTATTGACTGGAAAGAATAAGGGACCTACTACACTGAAGAGCCAAAGAAACTGTGACATCTGCCTAATATCGTGTAGGGCCCCTGCGAGCATGCAGAAGTGTCGCAACACGACGTGGCATAGACTCGACAAACGTCTGAAGTAGTGCTGGAGGGAACTGACACCATGAATCTTACAGGGGTGTCCATAAATCCGTAAGAGTACGAGGGGTTCTGAACAGCCTGTTGTAGGGCATCCCGCATATGATTAATAATGTTCGTGTCTGGGGAGTTCGGCGGCCAGCGGATGTGTTTAAACTCAGAAGAGTGTTCCTGGAGACACTCTGTAGCATTTCTGGACGTGTGGGTGTCGCATTGCCCAAGTCCGTCGGAATGCACAATGGACTTGAATGGATGCAGGTGATTAGACAGGATGCTTACGTACGTACCACATGTCAGAGGTGAATCTAGACCTATCAGGGGTTCCATAGCACTCTAACTGCACATGCCCCACTCAATTACAGAGCCTCCATCAGCTTTAAGAGTATCCTACTGACATCCAGGGTCCATGGATTCGTGGGGTTGTCTCCATACCCGTACACGTCCATCCCGTCGAAACAATATGAAACGAGACTCGTCCGACCAGGCAAAATGTTTCCAGATATCAGCAGTCCAATGACGGTATTCACGGGCCCAGGCGAGGCGTAAAGATATGTGTCGTGCAGTCATAAAAGGTACACAAGTGGGCCTTTGGCTCCGAAAGCCCGTATCGATGATGTTTCGTTGGATGGTTCGCACGCTGACACTTGTTGATGGCCCAGCACTGAAATTTGCAGCAGTTTGCGGGAGGGTTGCACTTCTGTCACGTTGAATGATTCTCTTAGGTCATTGTTGGTCCCATTTTTGCAGGATATTTTTTCCAGCCGCAGCGATGTCGGAGATTTGATGTTTTACTGGTTTCCTGATATTCACGGTACACACGGTGAAAGGGTCGTACGGGAAAATCACCACTTCATCGCTACCTCGGAGACACTGTGTCCCATCGTTCATGTGCTGACTATAACACCACGTTGAAACTCACTTAAATCTTAATAACCTGCCATTGTAGCAGTAGTAAACAATCTAACAGCTGCGCCAGAGACTTGTCTTTCATAGGCGTTGCCTATGGCATCGCCGTATTCTGCCTGTTTACATATACCTTCATTTGAATACGCATGCCTTTACCAATTTCTTTGACACTTCAGTGTATAATGTCCACAACTCGTAAGGAGGATGGCTCAATGACGGCTGGATGGTAAGAGTCAGCAGAATATCTGCTAACCGCCCTACTTCCTGATGGTAAACAGACGCAGATACTAAAATACATGCACAACTTAAAAGTGAACTAGATAACGGATACGACAATCAGACGTTGGTGATACCTTTCGCTCAAGAAGAAGTTGCTGTCGCAATTTCCAAGCTCAAAACAGAAATGGCACGCAGAGGTCATGTGGATGCTGGGTGCACTGAGGTGCCACATTTGACAGATTTACTAAACGGTGCGTTGAGAATAGGTGGGATTGCGGAAATATGGAAAAGAGCAAGATCAGTAGTGATTAAAAAAGAGAATGGATAAATACCTGGTATCACTGAAAAGCTATAGATCTATTTGCTTATTAAAAATCTTGACCAAAGTTCAGGAACGTCTATTCCGTGATCGGTTGCAAGCGCTCAGAGAGCTCTTGGATCTAAGCCAGTGTCAGTATGGATTCAGAAAAGGGAAGTATATAGATGATGCGGTTAATACAGCTCTTCAGATTGTAGAAAATTAGACAACGAAGTATGCCGTCGCACTCATGACTGACATCGCAGGCGCATTCGACAATCTTTGGTGGCCTGCGATGTTTGCACGCCTTCCAGATCCCAGGGTCCCCAAATATCTGTATAAGAGCTTTGAAGATTATTGTAATGGACATGGTGTTCAGTGGCTTGCAAGGCAGAGCAAGTGTAATCTCCCCACGGAAAATTACCCTCTACCACGCAATAATTAATAATGGTCAATCAAATCATCCACATTTATTTATGTTTGAAAAGTATCTGATCAGATTTTCTAGTAATATATGCGCCGACAGCTCGTCGACGCCAAGGTATTTTCTAGTACGTTTATTCTTTGGAACAACAGAGGTACAGATATGTATGCTCCATGGTTATTATAGAGGGAGAAGGACACAGCTTCGGAAGTATCAGTTGGGAGATTGTCGGATTGCTAAAAGAGATTTATTTACTCTTCTTCGCGCTAAAACGAGCTAGGAACTTTGTGCCGCTAGCGGGATAGATAAAGAGAAAGACAAAGACTATAAAAGCAAATTATATGAGACTTGAAATCCACCGAAAACGGAACATGTACGGAAATGGATTCAATATACAATTTTCCTCAGAAATAAGGTTTGTGACCATTTTATTCTAGAGTGAATGACGAATGAGTTCTTTGTCTGAATCGTTGATGATTGTCTGGGCCCTGTAATTAATTGGGAAGTTTCAGCTGTGACAAAGAGAGCCTGCAATCTCTGAGTTTTTATAAATCGTCCAAAAAGGCTTCGTCCACATCTGAAATTGCAGATCTGTCGTAAACTGAACGAATTGTTCAAACGATCGATTTTCCCAACTGAATGCAGCGCTTAATAATAATAACAAATGTAAAGATCTTTTCCAGCAAGCCAGCCGCTGAATATTAAGACGAAGGGCTCCACCAGAGATTCTACTAGGCTGATTTCACGTAAATAATATATTTAAACTGTACACAGATAAAGGACAGAGAGAGAGAGAGAGAGAGAGAGACAGACAGAGAGAGAGCGAAAGAAATTCGAGAAATTACTCTGAATCCTCCATTAGCATAATTGTTTGTCTGTCTTTTCACGGATCAGCCTACATATAAACCACGAAGCCCTGACTTTATTGTACCGATTTATGTGTGAGAGTGAAAGAGTAATAAAGGCGACAGATACACCTCTGTACAGACAAAACATTACACCAAGTTAGCGGCAAGCTGCATTCACACATACTTGAATCATTTACAAAGTAAACAGAATTCATTATAATGGCCAATCCGTGACAGGACACGTTTTTGGACGTTGTTAAAATAATTTTGTTCTCTGTTTCATGTGAACTACGACGAGACAACTTGACTTGGAAAAGAGAAGAAATACTCGCAGTCAAATTAAGTGGATCTACACATATAAACAGCACGCTGGGCGCAGGAAAAAGGCCAGATCTATAATTTTTTTTATTAAAGCTTGCTAGTATTGAGGAAGTAGACGTAGATTTGAACATTTACTAATTGTGCTCATGCCAGATGTAGTTTGATTGAACTGCCCTAGTTGCATTTACCTGTATAGGCACTATAAGAAAGTAGCCACAGAAGTATTCTGGTGTGAAGGGAGTTATATACATATTGACGGTAGAACATTTATATGGTATTAACTAGACAATGTTTAAGATGAGTCAAGCAGAGCAGAGCAACACGCAACAGCCTTCAGCTGTGAGCACTGATAATAATGATGTAGTAAGAAGTGTTGTAGAACCGATCGCTACAGATAGCGTAATAGAACGCCCGGTAGATACAGCTGGAGATGTAACTGCAAGTACGCAACATGGATTAGATCCATTGGTCATTATCATGAGGCAGATGCAGATGTTAACTGAGACCATGAATAATATGAATACGAAATTAGCCTCAGTTACTGAGGGGCAGGACAATTTGAAAACCGACATTAACGCGAAGTTCGCCTCAGTTAATGAGGGGCAGGAAAATCTGAAAGCTGAGATTAAGCAGCAGTTACACGACAGTTTTTCCGAATTAGAGCAGCGGATAGAGGCGAAGACAAAGGAACTTAAAGATCAGGCCGAAGAGACGGAGCGAAAATTAACTGCACAAATAGAATTGGTGAAAGCTCAATGTGAGGAATCTACTCACCGCGTACGTGTAGAAATGAAGGAGTATGTGGCTATTAAAATAGATACCGTACGCGAACAGGTGGAAATGGTTGCGCAATTAGTACAAAAGCAAGATGCCATGTCATGTGCAATTGCGCAACTTCCTGAATTGGCACGTACGCAGACTAACCTAAAGGAAAGTGTTGAACATCTGACGGAACGTCAAGACGTTATAGACCACCAAATTAATGTATTAACGGGTAAATTATCCGAAATTACATTAGAAAACAAAAGGCTAATGTGTGAGAACGTTGAGCAAAATGTTAAAGCAGCATTCCAGAGTCTATGCGGCAAACAGGAAGAGAATTTGTTTGCGAAAGGACTTGAGGAAGTGCGACAGCAGTTAGGTGCTGATTTCGAGCATTGGAAACAAACGATAGCAGAGTCGATACGCGTTTCACAACAAGGCTCAGAACAAATGAATACAGGCCAGCAGCAGAAGTTGGCAGCGACTATAGAGCCAGTTACTGCACATTCGCACACAATACCGACTTGTGTAAGTAACTCAAATATTAAATTGCCACGAGCTAGTTGTTCGCGTGAAGTTTTATCTGACGGAGATTACGAAAGTCTTTGCCATGCCGAAGAAAAAATGATAAAGCATCGGCAATTTCAGATTTTTAACACTGACAAAAGGGGGGTCCATCCGATTGTTTTTATCCGAAGTTTTAGAGGAGTGCTACCCAGAAATTGGTCGGAGTGGCAGAAGATCAGTTTCGTTACGGGGTATATACAAGGTTCGGGGGCGATCTGGGCCTCGGACATGACTTCTGTATGCTCGACCTATGACGATTTTGAGAAAGCGTTTTTAGCAAAGTTCTGGTCAGAAGGGGTACAGGAACGCCTAAGGCAGGAGGTGCTC
Source organism: Schistocerca nitens (assembly GCF_023898315.1). NCBI lineage: Eukaryota > Metazoa > Arthropoda > Insecta > Orthoptera > Acrididae > Schistocerca > Schistocerca nitens. Next base: position 384,149,391 of record NC_064617.1, on the reverse strand, counting down.
TACCCAGAGCCTTTCTCTTTTTCAAAAGGAAGCCTTAGGAAGTATTTTGAAAAATATATAAATAAAACTAGATATTGGGACAGACCTATGCCTTTGCCAGACATAATAAACATACTTAAGGCAAGATTACCAACTAACATCCGGAATCAATTAATTTACGGGAACGATAAAGATTTGGAGTCGTTCCTCACGACGTTAGATCATATCGACATTATAAAAGAGAACAATCAGAAAGCCCGGAACAACAGATTCCAATATAGGGAGATAGAACCTCCGCCAAATGGTAGGCAAGGGAACGCACAGATATCGATAAATAGTGGAGAAACCCCTCAAAATCTCAATAATAATACCGGCAATAGTCTTGCGAGGGGCTATCCAAGGAACAACAGGAATGGGAAAAGATACAATCCCGTATGGGGGAACGAAAGGAATTTCAGACCGCAAGCCTGGAACAATAACAGTAATAGAAAGTGGAACCAACCGGGGGGAATAAACTCAAATAACCAACATCAGTGGGGACGGACATCTACGAATCAACCGGTAATTACCGAAGTGACGGACGATGTCAACCACCAGGCGAATCAAAATCCAACAAACTTGTAAGTACCCACTCGTGCCCCGGAGGAGCGGTCAACAATTGGTTGAGGGGCAACAGGATATGTGTACCAATGCTAACGTATAATGATGGACGATTACTGGCAGATGAATTGACCGAGGACTTAGAACCCCAAGATGAGGATAAGGAACAGGTGGCAGTAGCCGAAGTGCAAGTCATTTTGGAGACTGTACCTATAGTGGCGGTTTTAGACACAGCTGCAACCACGAATGTTATTTCGGAGGCTCTATTCAACAAGATCAGAAATATAAGACGAGTACCAATTTTTCCAGTTCAAAATTGTAGAATAATAGGCGCCGTTGGGGCTAGATCGGCTAATGTAAAAGTGCAGTCACTACTTAGTGTAGAAGAAGGAAATGTAGCAATATTAAGCACATTCCTTGTTGTGAAAAATTTGGTGGTAGACTGCATTATCGGAGTCGACAGCCTACGTCAATACGGATGCAGAATAGATTTTAAAACAGGAAAAATTTGGTTAAATGTAAATAAACAAGAAATTGAGTTGGACTTGTTGAAAAAGGAAAGCCTTACCAGAAAATATAATAGTGGGATCAGTGTGCAAGTAATCAGGACTGCACAAAATTCTAAACAGCACGTGAATAATGAGTTCCAAGTCAAAGGAGATTTCGGTCAATTAGTGTATGAGAAGTTAAATGAATCCGACTGCATTATTGAAGATCAGAAGAAGCAGCTCAAAGAATTATTATTAGCGTATGAAAACGTGTTTGATGAAAGGCCAGGAGTTAATAAGGGATTATCTTCCACATGTTGGTACACCTAAGGCGATCATAACAGACAATGCTAAAATATTCACGGGACTCCGATGGAAGCAGACTTTGTCTCAAGTCGGTGTGAAACACATACTAACATCATTTTACCACCCACAAGGCAATTTGGTGGAGAGGATCTTTAGAGAATTCAATCGATTTATGAGGACGTATTGCCATAATAAGCAAACTGCGTGGGCAAATTATGTGGAAGAGTTTGAGCAGATATACAATAACATGCCCCACTCCTCAACTGGATATACACCTCGTGAATTGATGTTTGAAGCAAAAGAGGAAAACTTCTGGACTGACCATATCCCCAAAACTCAGGAAACTGAGATGCCTTGGGAAGAAAAAATAAGACAAGCTATCATAAATATGACGAAAAAGGCTGATCAAAGAAAACAACGATATGACAAATTAATCAAAAGGGTACAGACATACCATGTCGGAGAGAAGGTACTAGTTAAACGGCATACCAAATCATCCGTAATAAAGAAAAGTATAAAGAAATGGGAGTTACTATATACTGGACCATACATTATCCTACAAATTCCGAATCCGGGGGCTTATCTGTTAGCATACCCGGGATCGAACAAAATAAAAGGGTTATTTTCTCATAACGACTTAAAGAAATATAATGAAGATTAGAAGATAGGGAGGAATGGTGTTCCGAGTGACAGAAATGAACGCTCGTAAAAAACATAACAATAAACTGTGTGTGTAGTGATAGAAACCTTTAAATTGAAATAGTTAATCAGTGACATAGAGTATAGAAATAGTGACTAACTATTATTATCGAGTGTTGTAAAGAAGATAGTGGAGATAGGCTTCACCTGTGGTTTGGGTGAACATAGAACTTTAGCATTGCTAATGTCATCAAGAATGATTAAGGATCTAACTGACCTTCAAGAAGAATGAAATGTTTCCCGCAAATGACGCTGAATAATCAAAAGAGGTTCCGAGTGAATATTCATATATAATCTCATGTGAACGCTTAGATGTGTAAACGTGTGAAGGGATGTGTTGAGGCAGTGAAGTGTGAGTGACGGTTAACGCCGCAAAGATAATTTCCCGCGCAAAACAGTTGACGTCGGCGCGAGAATTAAAATCGATATAGACGACACAGATGTGCTTTGTAAGAGACTCGCACCAAACGCGAGGATAAACTGATTCATGTTGAACTTTAAAAAGAATAGGTGTTATAATTAGAAGTTAAGAGTTTTTAATTTATTAATGAATGATTAAAGGAAGTAATATTCATAGAATTAGGAGTTATTTAATGGTTCGTGTTCGTTTGGGAATTTTGTGTGAAAAATCCATTTCCATATATGAGCATGGATGAACGCCGTATGAATCAGAGAGTAAATGAAAGAAATGAATCCGCATTCCTCAATGCTAATAACTTTTACATTTCAGCACTCAAGCGAAGAGATATATGTATTTAGAATAAAAAGTTTTGAGTATAGCTAAATTATATGACTTATCAAGGAAATATGAGTTATGTCTTTGCATCAAATGAACTACACTTTCCATTATTCGATTATTTGAATCCAAAATCTATAGTAAGTTACATGAATCCTTTAAATTACGAAGAACAAATCAGTATAGAAAATGTGTTAGAACTTTTGGACTTATAAGCACAAGTGGGGAGGCAAAGTCAAAAGGACTATTCAAACGAGAGTAAATCGGATGATGCTTTTGGCAACATCATTAGTTAAGAGTTGAATTCCTTGAACTACGTCGTAACAAAAAGGATCCATGAAGCCATAAGGATTTTGCTTTCAAAAAGGAGAATCTTGGACGGTGCAACCTAACCAGTTCTCTTACAGGAAGAGTTTCCCCTTTTGGTCATTGCTAATTCTTTTGGAATGAATGTTGCATGTGAATTCGAGTATCCCTGTTCCTTCTACTCTTCCCATTGTGGGCCGCGTAGAAGATCAACTACAAAGGGGGCCGCGTAGAAGACCGACTACAAATGTGGACGTCGGGGACATGCAAGACCCGGGGGAGTTTAGCACCGCAAGATATTGTACTAGGAACAAGATTGTAAAACGAGAATTCACGTTATTTATTGTAAAACGTTTTTTTTGCTAGAGGCACAAACCACTCTTCTCCAAATCGTGGTGCAAATTGATCACTGTCTTTCCTTTAGAGATGAATTTCAAAATTAATTTTGTTCTTCTATAGGCTTTCCTATCTTCTATGTACCGTAGGCTGGGGGTCTAGGCTTAAGAGGTTTTCCAAGGTTTCCCTGCTTAAGAAAGTTCCCGAATGGGTAGACCCTGACAGCAGTTCATGAAAGATCATCTTCCTTGGTTGTGCACAGCAAACATAACACCTAGATGCACGTAAAAGCAATACAGCCGCGGTACCTGTCTCTTCATTTCTTCTGTCTTCAACATTTCTTTTCTTCGTCTGTCTCAAACATAATATTCTTTTTTCAGTCGGGGGACTGACAATCATCACTTCCGGGTTATCCACGCTAATAGATAGCTCGCGAAGTGTGTTCGGTGAATCAAAATTGAACTCACAAACTTCGCTCGCTGCGAGGGGCATTGTAATCTCCCCACGGAAAATTACCCTCTACCACGCAATAATTAATAATGGTCAATCAAATCATCCACATTTATTTATGTTTGAAAAGTATCTGATCAGATTTTCTAGTAATATATGCGCCGACAGCTCGTCGACGCCAAGGTATTTTTCTAGTACGTTTATTCTTTGGAACAACAGAGGTACAGATATGTATGCTCCATGGTTATTATAGAGGGAGAAGGACACAGCTTCGGAAGTATCAGTTGGGAGATTGTCGGATTGCTAAAAGAGATTTATTTACTCTTCTTCGCGCTAAAACGAGCTAGGAACTTTGTGCCGCTAGCGGGATAGATAAAGAGAAAGACAAAGACTATAAAAGCAAATTATATGAGACTTGAAATCCACCGAAAACGGAACATGTACGGAAATGGATTCAATATACAATTTTCCTCAGAAATAAGGTTTGTGACCATTTTATTCTAGAGTGAATGACGAATGAGTTCTTTGTCTGAATCGTTGATGATTGTCTGGGCCCAGTAATTAATTGGGAAGTTTCAGCTGTGACGAAGAGAGCCTGCAATCTCTGAGTTTTTATAAATCGTCCAAAAAGGCTTCGTCCACATCTGAAATTGCAGATCTGTCGTAAACTGAACGAATTGTTCAAACGATCGATTTTCCCAACTGAATGCAGCGCTTAATAATAATAACAAATGTAAAGATCTTTTCCAGCAAGCCAGCCGCTGAATATTAAGACGAAGGGCTCCACCAGAGATTCTACTAGGCTGATTTCACGTAAATAATATATTTAAACTGTACACAGATAAAGGACAGAGAGAGAGAGAGAGAGAGAGAGCGAATGAAATTCGAGAAATTACTCTGAATCCTCCATTAGCATAATTGTTTGTCTGTCTTTTCACGGATCAGCCTACATATAAACCACGAAGCCCTGACTTTATTGTACCGATTTATGTGTGAGAGTGAAAGAGTAATAAAGGCGACAGATACACCTCTGCACAGACAAAACATTACACCAAGTTAGCGGAAAGCTGCATTCACACATACTTGAATCATTTACAAAGTAAACAGAATTCATTATACAAGGTAGTCGAAAAAGTTACCAAGGGCTGACCTCAAGGCTCCACAAGTGGTCCACTGTTCTGGGATCTTAGTATTGAAACCCTATTACATGTATTAGAGGGGCAGATGACATGCTAGTAGTTGTGTCTGCAGACTCCAGAGAAAAGGCGAATGACATGCTTACTCAGATGCAGCATTGGGGCAAGAGCATCAAACTGACTATAGCTATCAGTAAAACAACATAAATATTTCTGAAGGGAAGACTTTGTTTTGCTAGAAATTCTTTCCTGGGGCTTGACGGAATACCTGTAAAGAGTTGCACAGTTGTAGATATTGAGACATTCTTCAAGAAGAGAAAAGAAACTTTCTAGAAAACGTAAGAACTTTTACTCAGAAAGCGGCCAAAGTTATGCAAATGACTTCCCGTGCTGGCACTACTGACTTTATGTTACCGTTTCATGTGGTGCGGTCAGGCAGCTACAAAATAATACTGCGGCGAAATCGGGAGAGCTTGCATCTGAGGCTCATCAGTACTCCTCGGGATATGTCCGATGGATATCGTGGAACATTACAGGGCAGCGCTTTATTGGTTGGGGGGTTGTAATATGATCGTGTGTATGAGATCATAGGAACGCATATTACTAATAAAAGAAATTTACGAGCCTGGAAGTAGATGAATGGGAGTCTGACTGTGACACTAGAGCACAGAAAGGCGTGTTTACAGCATGTTCCTAAGCATCTGGAACAGGATCAAACTGCGCGATATTGCCGCTACTCGGGGAATGGTGCACCTGCAGACAATCAGACTGTGATCTGCAAACAATTGTAAGTGACCAAAAGTTATGGACGATAGTGAGTATTAAGAACATCGAATATCTAAAAGGCAACTCCTTAACTTTCAGTCTCTAAGATCAAGTGGACACTCTGAGTATCAAAATAATGTCAACAGAACACAAGAAACGTTTGCTCAATTATAAAGATAGACATAAATAAATTTAATTAAGGGAAACTAGAAAAAAGAGAAATAAAATAAAAAGAAAAGAAAGAATGCTATGGCCACCCACAAGACTATGCGTAGACTTGAGGATTGCCGAGGCACTCACATACCAGTGTGGGTGATGAAGAATGGTGTAACGTCAATAGGTCTGCAAGCAGGTATAGTTGTACTTAGTCGGCAAACCTCGAGTTCTTCCGAGGCTGCCAGTAACATATCGAGAGGAGCTCATAAAACTTCATTGAACTGTTCTTCCTTATCTACCCTACAGCCCACATCTCGCACTTTCCGACTTCCATCTGTTTGGCCCAATTAAGTATGCACTCTGCGGGAAACAGTACGTGGATGGTGGAGAGGCAAGACGTTCGCCCGGACGTCGACCAGTAGAGTCGTACCATTCCTTATCAGTAAGGTGGCGTAAGGTCATCGCATTGAACGGATACTGTGATAAAAAACAGGGTTTTGTAACAGAAATTTCTGAGAATGTAAGTTTGGACAAGAGCATTGTATGCAAACGAATCATGAGCTGGCCGGCCTTGATGGCCGAGCGGTTCTAGGCGCTTCAGTCTGGAACAACACTTTCGCTACGGCCGCAGTTTCGAATCCTGCCTTGGGCATGGATGTGTGTGATGTCCTTATGTTAGTTAGGGTTAATTAGTTCTAAGTTCTAGGGGACTGATGACTTCAGATGTTAAGTCCCATAGTGCTCAGAGCCAGAATCATGAGCTACGGGAAAAGAAGAGAGCTAAAGCGTCTGAAATGTGGTGCTTAGATGGATGTTAAATGTTAGGTTAGGTGGACTGATGAGATAAGAAATGAGGAGGTTCTTCACGGTAGAGAAAGGTAGAGATTGGGTTACATCCGACAAATAATGGAAGACGCCGAGTGCAAGTGCTACTCTGAGATAAAGAGATTGACGCAGGGGAAGAATTTGTGGCGGGCATCATGTGCCTCAAAGAAAGCCACCACGTGGCATTCAATCTCGCGCTGGGCAGTGGTTATAATATTTTGGCGCATCGTTGATTTGCTTGAACATTAAAAACCATTGTAATTATTATGCGGACTCTGCAAAAGGAAATGTTCCCATTCAGTCCGTATTGCATACATGTTTCGAGCAATTTAATGAATCTGTAGTTCTCTTATTCAGCGCAAATTATTTATTTTTTTAGAAATTAAATGAATCTGTAGTTCCTGTGTTCAGTCCAAATTATAGAATTTTTTACGGAATTTAAGAGTATCTGCTGTTACCCCTTTCATCTTGGCTAATTTCCTATCGTAAAACTTTTCTTTAAGTGTCTTGTGATTCGCATAGTTTGTTAAGCCGTTTTTCAAATATAACAAAATAAGTTAACCTATTTTTTGGTATTTTTCATTCTAATTAATATTCTGCAGTTCAGATAAAAACATTTAAAAATACGATGGTAATTTTAAAATATTTAAATGGTAAAAAAAACCTGGGAGTTCTGATACGACGATCGACAAGGGTGGGTGGGCTACATCTCTAGAAATAATAAATGTTAGAGAGGGCATTATTATCAAGAACGGAGAGGCAGTGGAAATTGTGTTCTGAGAGAAGATGGAGTGTGTATACGTGCAGAGTCGTTGGGATGAGTTAGTACTGACATCAATATGTCAAAATTGGCAACAGTTTTGGAAACAATGGGCTTATTGGAGTCGAGTTTTCGAGATGTGTTGGATGCACTGGCGACATTCAGTGTGAAAGTAGAGGGAGTGGAATTTTATGAGTTATCAGAGGGTAAGCGAATGTGCTAAGAGAGACGGAGTATACAGCTGAAGACTCTGAAGCGACAGATAGAAAGTGGGTGGAGCAAATGAATGTGACACCGGTATGAGGGAGGATAGATCGGATCAGGGCTTGAAAGACGTGGAGAATGATTGAGAGGTGCACTTATTATGTACGGCTGGTTAGTATTGTAGGCTTACTGATGGGGTTCTCATGACAATTTATACCCAATAGTTAGCTCAAGTTATTTCAGTGTGTTTAGTTCGTAGGGTAAGAGGGTTACAAACGGTTAGGCAAAAATCGATGCAGTGGAATAAGCGGATGTTTTGTCCTATAGTAATTGCCTGTAGTTTGAAAGAGTTTTTTTCGACGACCACGTCTCTGTAGCCAAAGAAACAAATACTTGAAACTTTGGCAATCTAAAGCAGTGAAAATGCTGTCGCAAGAAACTTCCTCCGACCGTACTTCACATGTCATCGGAAGAACAAAGCGGAGGTAATGAGCGTGTGACAAATACTTTGCAAGAACTAGCGGTCAACAAGGGCTGAGAGGTACAGACTTTTCCGTACCTGGAAGAGACACGCAAGCGAAGCTTCCCGCAGTGTGGTTTCTGTGAGCGCCTCAGGATGCCTCCTGCCCCATTTCCGGTAAAATACTTCGCGCTACAGCATCTCTATATATGCGCGTGGCTAGAAAATATCTTCATTTCTAGCAACGTACCAATTACTTCCATGACATCGGTGATACGCATCTATGGGTCCCACAGTGTTCTTGCAGAATCACGTCGTGTGTTACGTTCCTAACATGAACATGAACGCGTTCACGCTCTATACAGCTGGGATGTTGAGAGCTGATAGCACAGTTAGGGGGTCGGCAACGATCAAGATACTGTCTAGTCCAAGCAGCCTGACAAACTGGAATGCCTCTCTCTCTCCCTCTCTGTGCGGTAAATCGTGACGTCTTCTGACCAAGGAAGTTTGACTGTTCTGCATAGATATCAAATGCAGGTGCTTCGCAAATATGGATGATAAGTTACATTCGACTCCTCCAAAAATATTTCAGTCGCATCGGGATATTGGATTTGCACAACCGTCGTTAATGTGTTGTTAAGGTTTGGAATTCGCTTTTGGGGAACAGACGAATGTTTTAGTAAGTGGGTAATGAGAAAAAAGGAATTTCCAAGTTCTGGTCCATCTGTTGAGCTGGGGTAGTAAGGAATCGTTCATTTTACATATCGGTTATTATTAAGCAGTGAACTTTTTGCTTCAAGAGAAAAACGATGATTGCTCGGAAGAAGCTCCAGTAGGTTAGGTGATTTCTGAAATACTGGAGACTGCAGAGTTTAGCTGCACCACAGCATACATATATCCGCCAAGAAAAGGCACTGAATATGAAGAAAAGTCTTACCCTGCTCCCAAGAGTGGTGCAATGATCGATGGTGAAGGCTCCGATACAGATTCTGTGGCAGCGATACCGTATTTTGCCTAGTTTAGCCACTGCGGTGAAAGGTCACAGCGTCATCTGATTGAGGTCTAATCAACTATTGACGCATTGTGAGCACCGTGGAGGGACGCGCTCGTCACGAGGTATGGGCCAACGTACGGAGACTATTCATCGATTTTTTTAGTATCGAAAGAAATTATTAACATTTATAGTTGCAAACCACCGTGACGTGCTTGAGATTCACGGCAGAAGATATTTCCAGTTGTACCACACGTTAGTGCTTCCTTCCGTTCCATTCACATATTGAGCGTGGAAAGAATGATTTCTTAAACGTCTGCACACGGTGAAATTAATCTTCTATTCGCGGTCCCTAAGTTAGCGATACATAGGGGGAACTGTATATTCCTAGAGTCTTTGTAAGCAGGCTTTACTGGATAATTTACGTTTATCTTCAAGTGTCTGCCAATTCATTTTCTTCAACATCTCCTTCATTCTCTCCCTCAGGTCAAACATACCTGTGATTATTCGTGCTGTCCGTGCGTGTATTTGTTCAATATCCCCTGTCAGTCCCAATTTTTACGTCTACTACACACTTCAGCAATGTTCTGGTAGGAGTCTCACAAATGTGTCGTAAGCAAGCTCCTTTATCGACTGGGTGCATTTCGCTAGCATTCTACAGATGAACCGGAGTCCGCTACCTGTTTTACCTACGACTGGGCCTATGAGATCGTACCATTTCGCAACCCTACGGGTTTTAACATCCAGGTATTTATATCAATTAGCCTGACTCAAAATAAATGAGATTGCTTGTATTACTAAGAAATTATTTGTCATGGAGTATTATTGTGGGTTGTAACTGTAGACTGTTTGTAGAAACAAGAGCACAGGAGAATGGAAGCTTCATAATTCACAGATTGCAGCTTTAATAAATTGTAGTGTCGGCAGACTTGCCAACACTACGCACACTAATTGAAAGAGGCGGCCAAGATGCACGCGCTAACTCACGAAGGATGGAGTGAGGTCTGAAACAGGAGACTTAATGAATGTGATAAAGAAAATACGTATCTTTGAAATATACTTAACTTTTAATACATCCTTGTATACATCGTTCTTGATGAGACATCTGGAGATTGTGGCGATACAAGTGACTCTTTATATACAAGCTATTGGCGCCTTGCTAAGTCGTAGCCATTAACTTAGCTGAAGGCTATTCTAACTGTCTCTCGGCAAATGAGAGAAATGGCTTCGTCCGTATAGTCGCTAGCAACGTCGTCGTACAACTGGGGCGAGTTCTCGTACGTCTCTCGAGACCTGCCGTGTGGTGGCGCTCGGTCTGCGATCACACAGTGGCGACACGCGGGTCCGACATGTACTAATGGACCGCGGCCGATTTAAGCTACCACCTAGCAAGTGTGGTGTCTGGCAGTGACACCACATAAATAATGTATTAAGAACCTGGTATTGAAAACCTTGTCGTCTACATAAATAGATTGGCTCGAAATTTTTGTCATTCATCTCAACAAGTCTTAGCGGCCACAGAACAATTGACATGAAGGGCGAGAAAAGTAAAATTTATCAAGGTATCGAATCAAAGATCCATTACCCTCAGACAACAGTACATATCTCGGATACACAACTCTTGTCGATGAGGATCCTAGTGCTGGTGCTTACAAATTACAGCCATCGTCTTCTGAGACCCAAGTCTGCCCTTTCATGGTTGCCGCTCAGTTCCGTAATCCACATGACACCATCCTGACGAAAATGGCCACATAGCCATTGACAGTTTACGGCAACTATTTGTACGACAAAGCAAAATTTTATGCTGGAGCTGCTGTCTGTTTCAATAGGATTTTGCTCCATCATATACTCATCTGTCAAAGTTCATTAAAAAGAAGGTGGTTGATTTACGTTCCGTTTACAACTATTATTCCTTTTCCCACAATTCGGTGCCCTAACAATGCTAAGGAAAAAGATGGTGAAATGGAATCTCTTTACCTGACTACTGTTTCAGTTACAGATTTCTCACTGTCCTGATGAAGTCTGGCGGAATTTTCAGCATTGGCGTATGTACAGGGTTATTCATAAGCAACTCCGAGGTTCCATAAGACGGCAGCACGAAAACTACAACACATACAATAGATACAAATCAATGGGTAGAACATCTCTCTAATTTTATAACTCACATTACAGGTGCTCAATATGGACATCGATTGGGACATGGCGAACGTAAATACGATAGTGAAACTTTTCCCATACAGATCCCATCACGTCATCATTGATAACAGTGAGCACATTAATTATCCTTCTTGCAACTCTTCCCCATAAAGTGACAATGGAGAAAGGAACACACGATCTTTGACATAATCCCATTAAAAGAAATTCATCGGCTCGCAGAGTATGGTGCTGGCATGATGACGTATAGACGCCTTCTTTCTTCCGTTACAAATTGCAACTTAAATATCTTCTTATAAAGGTTTTTGCTTGTTTTTGAAATGTGTATTTTGCAATGCTTGTTACCGCGTGTGCGGTTTATCACTTTATAAAAAAGTGAAAAAAGAGAGAAAAAATAAAATAGGTAAAATAAAGTTGCTTTTGCGCGGCACAGTTCCGACAAGCGCCCCCTGTTGTGGACTTCCTAATGTCTTCTACACTGCGATGTCTCAGGTGAATGAAGATCAGTCCTGCACTATTTTACAAGATGCGTTTACTGGCATGAATAGTCATGTGGCTGGCATAATGGATGATATTGCGTAGCCTAGTGGAATGTACCAATTATCATCAGTTATCTTTGTACTGTGGAACTGTCTTGTAATACACAGAGTACTTAGTATTTGGTTTCTGATTTTAAGGATGATTTGATAATGAGCTGAGGCTAAAACTAGTCGTCAATAAAGAAAATTAATATTTCTACTTCGATGGTTTTCTGCAGTTTTATTGCATAATTTGGCAAACATGGAGTGACAATGGAAGCCACTGAAGAAGAGGAGAGTCATGATGGGAAGGACTTCCGATCCAATGATGAGGCTGCTCGGCATTGAGGTATTCACGAATGTCTGTAAGAAAATTTTGAGGAGCACTTTCTTGTTGCAAAATAAAGTTTCCACTGCCTTACTGTAATTGTGGCATAAGGCGTTGTTGTATCATGTCCAGGTAGACCAAACTAGTCATAGTTTCCTCCGCAAAGAAACATGGTCCACAGACTTTTGAAGAGGACTTGGCACAAAAGACGATAACGTGGTCTATCACGACTGCGTTCCACAAAATAGTGTGGTGGTTATGTCCTCCAAACGAGTAAGTTATGAGAATTCACCTTCCCGGACACATGAAACGTGGCTTCCTAATCGTAAACCGTCTTCTATCAAAAGGTGTCTTCCTCCAGTACACGCTGCAAGCCATTGCAAAAGTGAGAACAAAGTTCATTACCCCAAGAAGTCAGGGCATGCAACAGCTGTAACCGGTATGATTTTAGACGCAGACGTTTGCGTAGAATTTGCCAGACAGTTGACTACGGTATCTGCAATTCCCTGCTCAAGTGTGTCGTCGATTTCTTTGGGCTTCTCACTAACGACTCCTGCACTCGATACATCTTCTCTGCTGAGGGTCCGGGATCCTGTTTTCTTCGCGCTACGTGAAGCAGCCAGTCTAACGGAATGTTGTCTGTCGCGAGTCGTCGTATACTCGTCAGAGCTAAACGTGTGTTGCGAGAGCTGCTAGCTGCGCAGTCTGGCACCCGTATGGCGGAGCTGAATTAATGAAGGGCCATCATTTTCACGGTAAAATGGATATGTAGTAACAGAATGTAGGAACAAACAATGATAACGAAGTTTATTAATGACCGAAGTAAAATTCATGGTGTATGTTCTTCAAAACACTCGTGTAGTAAATTATCCACACTCCTGAGAACTGAAAGAACAGAAAACGTGACGTCCAAACAATTGAGAATATCTACATTTAACTCCTCGATGAAATATTTTACGACGGGCGTTCATTAAGTAATTCAAGACTTTTTTCTCGCCGATTTCGGTTGGAAAAATGCGGAATTTGTTGTGGAACATCGTGCAATATTCCCGCTTCGGCACCTACAGTTTCATGCAATTCCGATACGTGGCAGCGCTATACCTAGACTTCAAAATGGTGTCTGTAACGGAAGTGCGTATGAAGCAGAGATTTCTCACTGAGTTTCTTTTGGCGGAAAACCAGAGCATTCCAAATATTCATAGGCGCTTGCACAATGTCTACTACAGAGACCTGGCAGTGATAAAGAGAGCAGTGAGTCGTTGCGTGAGGCATCTCTCATCGTAGCAAATGGGTCGCAAATACCTGTCCAGTCTCCTGCGTGCGGCCGGCCGCACACAGGTGTGACTCGTGCATTGTTGGAACATGGCCACGAAAATACAAATCAGTTTCTTGTCCTCCGTGGCAACGCAAGGGCTCATAGAAGTCTGCGCACCCGATAGGTGCTCACAAAATTTCATTACACTGTTCTTCCTTATCCACACTACAGCCAGGATCTCGCATTTTCCGACTTCCATCTGTTTGGCCCAAAGAAGGATGCAGTCCGCTGGAAGCAGTACGTGGACGATTATTGACCCAGTAAAAAATTGGCTCAGACGTCGACCAGTGGAGTGGTACCATACACGTCCTCACAGTAAGGTGGCTTAAAGCCGTCACATTGAACGGAGATTATGTTGAAAATTTGTTTTTTGTAGCCAAAAGGGTGGGAGACAATATGGTATGGTGTATTGAAATCCTGACTAAAATCAACCTGCTTTCAGGAAAAAATTACTCACATTACATGCTTAAGCCCATCGTACTTACGAACGCGTCAAACAGTATATGGAAGAAAGTAAATAGCGCCTTCTTACTATATAATTTGTATCTTACGTACTTTCTAACATCGAGAATTACACTACTGGCCATTAAAATTGCTACACCACGAAGATGACGTGCTACAGACGCGAAATTTAACCGACAAGAAGAAGATGCTGTGATATGCAAATGATTGGCTTTTCAGAGTATTCACACAAGGTTCGCGCTGGTGGCGACACCTACAACTTGCTGACTTCAGCAAAGTTTCCAACCGATTTCTCACACACAAACAGCAGTTGACCGGCGTTGCCTGGTGAAACGTTGTGATGGCTCGTGTAAGGAGGAGAAAACCGTACCATCACGTTTCTGACTTTGATAAAGGTCGTATTGTAGCCTATCGCGATTGCGGTTTATCGTATCGCGACATTGCAGCTCGCGTTGGTCAAGATCCAATGACTATTAGCAGAATATGGAAATATGGAATCGGTCCCCCCCCCCCCCCCCATGAACCATGGACCTTGCCGTTGCTGGGGAGGCTTGCGTGCCTCAGCGATACAGATAGCCGTACCGTAGGTACAACCACAACGGAGGGGTATCTGTTGAGAGGCCAGACAAACGTGTGGTTCCTGAAGAGGGGCAGCAGCCTTTTCAGTAGTTGCAAGGGCAACAGTCTGGATGATTGTCTGATCTGGCCTTGTAACAATAACCAAAACGGCCTTGCTGTGCTGGTACTGCGAACGGCTGAAAGCAAGGGGAAACTACGGCCGTAATTATTCCCGAGGGCATGCAGCTTTACTGTACGATTAAATGATGATGGCGTCCTCTTGGGTAAAATATTCCGGAGGTAAAATAGTCCCCCATTCGGATCTCCGGGCGGGGACTACTCTGAGGATGTCGTTATCAGGAGAAAGAAAACTGGCGTTCTACGGATCGGAGCGTGGAATGTCAGATCCCTTAATCGGGCAGGTAGGTTAGAAAATTTAAAAAGGGAAATGGATAGGTTAAGGTTAGATATAGTGGGAATTAGTGAAGTTCGGTGGCAGGAGGAACAAGACTTTTGGTCAGGTGACTACAGGGTTATCAACACAAAGTCAAATAGGGGTAATGCAGGAGTAGGTTTAATAATGAATAGGAAAATAGGAATGCGGGTAAGCTACTACAAACAGCATAGTGAACGCATTATTGTGGCCAAAATAGATACGAAGCCCACACCTACTACAGTAGTACAAGTTTATATGCCAACTAGCTCTGCAGATGACGAAGAAATTGAAGAAATGTATGATGAAATAAAAGAAATTATTCAGATAGTGAAGGGAGACGAAAATTTAATAGTCATGGGTGACTGGAATTCGAGTGTAGGAAAAGGGAGAGAAGGAAACGTAGTAGGTGAATATGGATTGGGGCTAAGAAATGAAAGAGGAAGCCGCATGGTAGAATTTTGCACAGAGCACAACTTAATCATAGCTAACACTTGGTTTAAGAATCATGATAGAAGGTTGCATACATGGAAGAACCCTGGAGATACTAAAAGGTATCAGACAGATTATATAATGGTCAGACAGAGATTTCGGAACCAGGTTTTAAATTGTAAGACATTTCCAGGGGCAGATGTGGACTCTGACCACAATCTTTTGGTTATGACCTGTAGATTAAAACTGAAGAAACTGCAAAAAGGTGGGAATTTAAGGAGATGGGACCTGGATAAACTGAAAGAACCAGAGGTTGTACAGAGTTTCAGGGAGAGCATAAGGGAACAATTGACAGGAATGGGGGAAAGAAATACAGTAGAAGAGGAATGGGTAGCTTTGAGGGATGAAGTAGTGAAGGCAGCAGAGGATCAAATAGGTAAAAAGACGAGGGCTAGTAGAAACCCTTGGGTAACAGAAGAAATATTGAATTTAATTGATGAAAGGAGAAAATATAAAAATGCAGTAAATGAAGCAGGCAAAAAGGAATACAAACGTCTGAAAAATGAGATCGACAGGAAGTCCAAAATGGCTAAGCAGGGATGGCTAGAGGACAAATGTAAGGATGTAAAGGCTTATCTCACTACGGGTAAGATAGATACTGCCTACAGGAAAATTAAAGAAACCTTTGGAGATAAGAGAACCACTTGTATGAACATCAAGAGCTCAGATGGAAACCCAGTTCTAAACAAAGAAGGGAAAGCAGAAAGGTGGAAGGAGTATATAGAGGGTCTATACAAGGGCGATGTACTTGAGGACAATATTATGGAAATGGAAGAGGATGTAGATGAAGATGAAATGGGAGATACGATACTGCGTGAAGAGTTTGACAAAGCACTGAAAGACCTGAGTCGAAACAAGGCTCCCGGAGTAGACAACATTCCATTGGAACTACTGACGGCCTTGGGAGAGCCAGTCCTCACAAAACTCTACCATCTGGTGAGCAAGATGTATGAAACAGGTGAAATACCCTCAGACTTCAAGAAGAATATAATAATTCCAATCCCAAAGAAAGCAGGTGTTGACAGATGTGAAAATTACCGGACAATCAGTTTAATAAGCCACAGCTGCAAAATACTAACACGAATTCTTTACAGACGAATGGAAAAACTAGTAGAAGCCGACCTCGGGGAAGATCAGTTTGGATTCCGTAGAAATACTGGAACACGTGAGGCAATACTGACCTTACGACTTATCTTAGAAGAAAGATTAAGGAAAGGCAAACCTACGTTTCTAGCATTTGTAGACTTAGAGAAAGCTTTTTACAATGTTGACTGGAATACTCTCTTTCAAATTCTAAAGGTGGCAGGGGTAAAATACAGGGAGCGAAAGGCTATTTACAATTTGTACAGAAACCAGATGGCAGTTATAAGAGTTGAGGGGCATGAAAGGGAAGCAGCGGTTGGGAAGGGAGTAAGACAGGGTTGTAGCCTCTCCCCGATGTTATTCAATCTGTATATTGAGCAAGCAGTAAAGGAAACAAAAGAAAAATTCGGAGTAGGTATTAAAATCCATGGAGAAGAAATAAAAACTTTAAGGTTCGCCGATGACATTGTAATTCTGTCAGAGACAGCAAAGGACTTGGAAGAGCAGTTGAACGGAATGGATGGTGTCTTGAAGGGAGAATATAAGATGAACATCAACAAAAGTAAAACGAGGATAATGGAATGTAGTCGAAATAAGTCGTGTGATGTTGAGGATATTAGATTAGGAAATGAGACACTTAAAGTAGTAAAGGAGTTTTGCTATTTAGGGAGTAAAATAACTGATGATTGTCGAAGTAGAGAGGATATAAAATGTAGACTGGCAATGGCAAGGAAATCGTTTCTGAAGAAGAGAAATTTGTTAACATCGAGTATAGATTTAAGTGTCAGGAAGTCGTTTCTGAAAGTATTTGTATGGAGTGTAGCCATGTATGGAAGTGAAACATGGACGATAACCAGTTTGGACAAGAAGAGAATAGAAGCTTTCGAAATGTGGTGCTACAGAAGAATGCTGAAGATTAGATGGGTAGATCACATAACTAATGAGGAGGTATTGAATAGAATTGGGGAGAAGAGGAGTTTGTGGCACAACTTGACCAGAAGAAGGGGTCGGTTGGTAGGACATGTTCTGAGGCACCAAGGGATCACCAATTTAGTATAGGAGGGCATCGTGGAGGGTAAAAATCGTAGGGGGAGACCAAGAGATGAATACACCAAGCAGATTCAGAAGGATGTAGGTTGCAGTAGGTACTGGGAGATGAAGAAGCTTGCACAGGATAGAGTAGCATGGAGAGCTGCATCAAAGCAGTCTCAGGACTGAAGACCACAACAAGAACAACATGGAATCGGTGGGTTCAGGATGGTAATACGGAACGCCGTGCTGGATCCCAACGGCCTCGTATCACTAGCAGTCGAGATGACAGGCATCTTATCCGCATGGCTGTAACGGATCGTGCAGCCACGTCTCGATCCCTGAGTCAACAGATGGGGATGTTTGCAAGACAACAACGATCTGCACGAACAGTTCGATGACGTTTGGAGCAGCATGGACTGCGGTTACCCTTCACGCTGCATCACAGACAGGATCGCCTGCGATGGTGTACTCGAGGACGAACCTGGGTGCACGAATGGCAAAACGTCATTTTTTTCGGATGAATCCAGGTTCTGTTTACAGCATCATGATGGTCGCATCCGTGTTTGGCGACATCGCCGTGAACGCACGTTGGAAGCGTGCATTTGTCATCGCCATACCGGCGTATCACCCGGCGTGACGGTATGGGGTGCCATTGATTACATGTTTCGGTCACCTCTTATTCGCATTGACGGCACTTTTAACAGTGGACGTTATATTTCAGACGTGTTACGACCCGTGGCTTTACCCTTCATTCGATCCCTGCGAAACCCTACATTTCAGCAGTATAATGCACGACCGCATGTTGCAGGTCCTGTACGAATCTTTCTGGATACAGAAAATGTTCGACTACTGCCCTGGCCAGCACATTCTCCAGTTCTCTCACCAATTGAAAACGTCTGGTGAATGGTGGCCGAGCAACTGGCTCGTCACAATACGCCAGTCACTACTCTTGATGAGCCGGCCGCGGTGGTCTAGCGGTTCTAGGCGCTCAGTCCGGAACCGCGCGACTGCTACGGTCGCAGGTTCGAATCCTGCCTCGGGCATGGATGTGTGTGATGTCCTTAGGTTAGTTAGGTTTAAGTAGTTCTAAGTTCTAGGGGACTGATGACGACAGATGTTAAGTCCCATAGTGCTCAGAGCCATTTGAAACATTTGAACTACTCTTGATGAACTGTGGTATCGTGTTGAAGCTGCATGGCCAGCTGTACCTGTACACGCCATCCAAGCTCTGTTTGACTCAATGCCCAGTCGTATCAAGGCCGTTATTACGGCCAGAGATGGTTGTCCTGGGTACTGATTTCTCAGGATCTATGCACCCAAATTGCGCGAAAATGTAATCATATGTCAGTTCTAGTATATTTGTCCAATGAATACCCGTTTATCATCTGCATTTCTTCTTGGTGTAGCAATTTTAATGGCCAGTAGTGTAGCTTGCCCGTTAAACAGATCTTGCTTTTTGACTGTTGACGTAATTTTCATTCAAAACACTTGTTTTCATTTACCCTTATTTATGCATATTTAGGCTTTGTCTTGTCGAGGTACCTTGATTTTACACACTTCGTCTCTTTTGTGGAAAACATCAACAGGAAAAATACCAGGCCCCATGCAATATTTTCAGTGTCACGAAAACAAAGCAAACATCAAAATAAAAATTAAGATGACTCAAAGACGCAAAATAGATTTCCTAAATGAGTGAGCTCGACGAGAATAGGTTCACATCCGATATTCTCATATTTCTGTACATGCGTAGTCTGCAATGTACTAAAGATTTTAGAACTTTACGCTCGATGCAGTCAGCTGGTCAGAGGCAAGCACGTGACGCGCACACACATCCAGTAGTCGATTTTGACAGAAAGTCGGTCATGTAAAAGGGGCTTACGTTGAAGAGTATAAGACAGACAAGAACTAGGAGCTAAAAGCATGACTGAACACATCAATGAGTATAGAAATAAATGGAGAGATCATGTCACAAGACTGAATGAAAACAGAATTCCCGAAATAATGATCAATAATCGTACAATAGAGAAATGATCAACAAGTTGACAAAAAAACGGGAGAGGAGCTCTAATACTCGTAGAAACTATCACAGACAAGAAAGGCACCGACGAAGAAGACGTAACTGCCAAATGACTAACATTTGAAGAAAGAAGAACAATAAACATAAAAAACCTGTTCGCCACAGGAAACATAAATTTCGCTTCTCGTAAAGAGAGTAACTGGCACTTTCGCCATACATGCAAGAAATGTAAACGCTTCATTTTTGTTTCAAAGAAAGCAATGGTACATAAATGTAGAATTTATCTCAGTAGTTGCGTCAACAACCCATCTTCTCTACTCAGAATCACATATCAGAGTACTGAGTTTTTCAATTGCAGTCAGTGTTTGAAATAGGTATTTGTTGCATGTAGGGGAGTGTGGGTGGAGGGGGAAGGGGGAATGGAGTGGGGCTGATAGGGGGGAGGGAAAGAAGCAAGGAGGGGGTGGTATGAATGTCACGAATTTAACAAGAGAGATCGTGCTAAAATTATAGAACGTATAATTACATAAAAATTCTCTTTAAAACAGTAACAATGTAGAACAATGTGTATGTAAAATGTAAACGGCATAAAACATTAAAATTATAAAATGGAGTGAGGCGGATTGAGAGTGGGCAAAGAAGGCAAGGGAAAATGGATGGTTACTGGCATTATGGGTTTAACAAGAGAGGGACTAATACTAAAATTACATAAAGTCAGTTATGTAAAAAAACCTTCTCTTAAAACACCAGAATGCGTGCATAAAACTGTAAAATGGGATGAATAGTAGGTTATTAATTAGAAATAAAATCGCGAAAACTGAATTGTATTTCAAGGTATATAAAGTGTGAAAGTTTGAAAGAATAAAATCGTAAGGTCTTACTCTGGAAGTAAGAAATAAAAATTGTACAAAATCTCAGTCCCCTTTGCCCCACTTTATAACTTTACTATTTCATTCCGTTTACATTTCATATACTCTTTGTTCTACACTATAACTGTTTTAACGAGAATTTTTATGTAATTATATGATTATATGTGCTATAATTTTAGATTGACCTCTCTTGTTAAACTCCTGACATCCACACCAACCCCCCTCCCCCGCCTGTTTCCTTTCCCCTCCCCCACTCAGCCTCACATCATCCCCCCTCTCCCCTCCCCTACCTCCAACATATACCTGTTTACAACATTGACTGCAGATAAATAACACAGTACTCTGATATCTGGTTCTGAGTAGACAAGACGGGTTGCTGACGCAAGTACCTGTGAAAATTCTACATTCATGTACAGCTCTTTTCTTCTCTAGTTCTTGTAAGATATTAGTAGTACATATTTAATTTTACTTTGTTTTATATCTGATGATGATCCTGAGTGACCGAAACATGTAATCAAACTGAAGCTGTGCTACTGAGACGGAACCATAAATGAGATTGATCTTAAACTACTTTAATATTCGAGACTTTATTTACACACCGACCAATCTGACATGTAAATGTTTACAAACACATTTCGAGTAAGCATGAGGGACAGAAAAACCGCTAGCAAAGACATAGTGACGTATGGACGCGTGTGATGCAGGGAATGCTCACTATTCGCAAAGAGCTATAAACCGCAGCAAGATTTGGTCTCCCAGGTTTGTAGCAGACTATTATATCGCAAGGAAAACAAGCAGTGCGCTGTACTTCCTACACGCGCACGCCTTTCCCGAGTAGCAGTGTGGCAATAGCGCCACACCACGGTTGTCATGTCTGCCTTACGAAACTCTGGGGGAACTGTTGCCCGTGACTTGGTAGAACTGAGGCAGAAAAGTGAATCACGGGGATCGCCAGAGCGCACAATGAGAATGCTGCTCTTTCTTCACGTCGTTCTTGCGGTTCCGATATCACAGGATGATGGACGGCGATTTCCGCGGAAATGACGGACCGCGTCTGTCGGTGTGGACTGCGCTCCGCGTGGGTGTTCTATGCCGACGTTGTGCTCCACGAAAACGCCAACTTTTGGTTCAGAAAAAAGAGAGAGTGGTCGTTTTCATGGCTGCTAATATGGCGGGCAGTATTGATCTCGGGGTGGTAAGCTGTTTAGTGTACAAAAAGTGAACGTTTTATACTTTTATTTTTCCTCAGCGGCGTTAAATAATATAAACAATAATAAGGAATAAAGTTTCCGAAAATAACAGTAATTTAATTGACACAGAGTTATTTAATCAGCAAAATATTTCAGATTATTGCTTGTGAATACATCAGAAAATATTTCCCCATTTTCTTATTTTCAGTTTTTGGTAAATCCGGATTCTTAAACCTTTAAAACTTTGCTCTAGAGATACTCAGAAAACTATTAACATTTATTTTGCCTCCTAGCAAAACAGAAGTTAGAATAACCACCATCTGATGACACTTTAAAAATTTAACGAAACTTTTGAGATTCTGAAAACAGTTGAATCAGACAATGTTTTCTGTTCAGTAAGAAAATGATTGTTCGATAAGTTAACAAGTTTTAACTCAGTGAATCACAAAAGAGCAAGAAACAAATACATTTGATTAAGAGATTTAAAGCAGAATTCAGAGGGAGATCAAAATAAATACAGCAGCCAAGATTAAGATTACCGGCTTGAGCTCAGCCCATACAACAAGCAGTTGCTCGATTCAGCATAGACTCTCAGACACGCACAGTATACACATTAAAATCATATAACAGAAATAAATTACAGTTTGCACGTGGCCGTTGATCTTGGCATAGTAAACTTAAACCAAGAGCAACTGTGCTTTAAAAATAAGACACAATTGGAGATACAAGTGCTTCATAATAGTTTTAACACCTACGCATTCAGAATAAAACATACATGCAATTATGACGAGTCAGTATTAACGCTTAGTCAGGTAATGATAGAAGTATAACAGGGCAGAATGTGAACACTTTTACAACAGCGTGAAGGATAACTCGGACATGTTCTGGTTACCAGGGATGCTGATGTATTTTAAGAAGGCAGGCGAAAGTTAGACCAAGCTATGAACGAGAATCCAAAATAAATTTCGGTAAGAAGGGCTCAGTAAAAGAACAGAATTAATTGTGGCCATACCTGATGAGTTTGGGAATCTTGACTGTAGAATAATTATTTATCTGTATTTTCTACTACAGCCATTTTTAGTTGTTTTATGTTTAATTTAACACAATATAACGTGTTTCGAGCATGTTCTGCCTATGTTCAGGCGTTTATGAATAAAAGTAAAGTTCTCAAACTAAATTAAAATAGAACTTTTTGGTTATTGTTCAATGCTGGAGTGACTCTTGGGACTTCCTCCAAATACTTCAACAGCCACTCAAAACAGTTAACAACAAACAAGAAGTTCTATGTTAATTAGTTAGTTTCATGTTCCAAGGATCATTTTGCACGATAGATCTTGATGATGTGGAACAAGTCATTTTACATTCACATCGCAAACTAATAGGCGTATATGGTAACATTCTGAACATTTCTAAGGTTTTTTTATTACAGTAATAGAAATTCTTCTATGGAATAGAAGGAATTGTCAAGAAGAGACTTTCTCGGTTTGTTTACAAATTTTACTTTGTGTCTGTCAGGCATTTTATGTTATTGGGTAAGTGATCAAAAATTTATGTCATAGTATTGTGCAACCTTTTTTGTGCTTAAGATAACCTTAAAGTGAAGCAATAAATGTCATTTTTCCTTCTGGCATTGTAATTATGTACAACATTGCTCCTTTTGAACTGTAGGGGATTGTTTACAATAAACTTCATGAGGGAATATACACTGTGAAGCAGTAGTCAGATTGCCCAATTCCTTAAAAAGATGTCTACGAGACGATCGTGGCTGAGCACCATGTATTATTATTAACATGCTGCAATATCCAGAATGAGATTTTCGCTCTGCAGCGGAGTGTGCGCTGATATGAAACTTCCTGGCAGATTAAAACTGTGTGCCCGACCGAGACTCGAACTCGGGACCTTTGCCTTTCGCGGGCAAGTGCTCTACCAACTGAGCTACCGAAGCACGACTCACGCCCGGTACTCACAGCTGTACTTCTGCCAGTATCTCGTCTCCCACCTTCCAAACTTTACAGAAGCTCTCCTGCGAACCTTGCAGAACTAGCACTCCTGAAAGAAAGGATATTGCGGAGACCGGGCGTGAGTCGTGCTTCGGTAGCTCAGTTGGTAGAGCACTTGCCCGCGAAAGGCAAAGGTCCCGAGTTCGAGTCTCGGTCGGGCACACAGTTTTAATCTGCCAGGAAGTTTCATATCAGCGCACACTCCGCTGCAGAGTGAAAATCTCATTCTGGAAATATCCCTCAGGCTGTGGCTAAGCCATGTCTCCGCAATATCCTTTCTTTCACGAGTGCTAGTTCTGCAAGGTTCGCAGGAGAGCTTCTATAAAGTTTGGAAGGTGGGAGACGAGATACTGGCAGAAGTAAAGCTGTGAGTACCGGGCGTGAGTCGTGCTTCGGTAGCTCAGTTGGTAGAGCACTTGCCCGCGAAAGGCAAAGGTCCCGAGTTTGAGTCTCGGTCGGGCACACAGTTTTAATCTGCCAGGAAGTTTCATATCAGCGCACACTCCGCTGCAGAGTGAAAATCTCATTCTGGAAGCATCTCCCAGGCTGTGGCAAGCCGTGTCTCCACAATATCCTTTCTTTCAGGAGTGCTAGTTCTGCAAGGTTCGCAGGAGAGCTTCTGTAAAGTTTGGACGGTGGGAGACGAGATACTGCTAGAAGTAAAGCTGTGAATACCGGGCGTGAGTCGTGCTTCGGTAGCTCAGTTGGTAGAGCACTTGCCCGCGAAAGACAAAGGTCCCGAGTTCGAGTCTCGGTCGGGCACACAGTTTTAATCTGCCAGGAAGTTTCTTGCTGCAATATGTTAAATTAAACATAAGACAAATAAAAAAACGGGTGGCAGAAAATACTAATAAATAAAAGACTAAGAATTTTCTAGAATCACATGCAATACTTAATCCACGCAAGATTAGGTGCTCAGCATTACTTGCTGCACTAGATCTTGGTGGAATAAGGAATGCTGGCAAGACCACATCCGCCAACTAAGGCAGCAGAAACTGGAACTGTGCTGATTCAGAAGATGTAACCCATGACCAAGAGGGCAGGGCGAAGCTGTGATTCTCCAAATGGCTTAGGGACACTATCCACTCTAAATGCTCGCCAACTACAACACTGGGACCAGACCACTGTCCTCGACGAGCGATCCTGATACCTTCCGGAACAGCCAGCAAGACAAGGCCTTCAAGAGAGTTGCGCATGCAATTAAATCCCTTCAAAGAGAAACTAGCCTGCCCGCCGCAGGATTCCGTGGAAGCATTCAGAGAGAAACGACCGGCCGGAAACAAAACGAGTGTATGCACGGCTCAGGGCACTTGTAAGCAGTTCATTCGGAATTAGTGGTCTATTCGTAAGGGCGAGCCTGGAGGCTGTAAGACCGCGCGATCGAATCCCAGTCAGACTCCGGAATTTTTCAGTCTGCCTTTAAGCCAGTCTCCACCGCTCAGTGATGTGTAGATACGTGCCGCGCGGGATTAGCCGAGCGGTCTCAGGCGCTGCAGTCCATGGACTGTGCGGCTGGTCCCGGCGGAGGTTCGAGTCCTCCCTCGGGCATGGGTGTGTGTGTTTGTCCTTAGGATAATTTAGGTTAAGTAGTGTGTAAGCTTAGGGACTGATGACCTTAGCAGTTAAGTCCCATAAGATTTCACATACATTTGAACATTTTTTTGTAGATATGCCAGGAACGACATATGGTTCGGTTACCACCTGATACTGTAGGTCCCCTTTCCCCGGTAGGATTACTTCGGTAGGTTAAGGGCGCCCAAATCATCTAAGTGGCGTCCATTTCAAATAATTTGCAAACAGGCGGCTGAACATCCTTCTTGGAGAATGTCCAGCCAATCATGCCACAAGAATTTACTGAGTTTAACGAAGGCGATGTTGGCCTGATGTATTCGACGATGCCCTTTGGCTACACTGCCTATAGGATCGGTATAAAAATACCAAATTAAGATCAACCTGAAGATGCCTAAATAAAGCGAAACGCGTAGTTGAAAAATAAAAATCTAACATTGCAACCAAGACTGCTTTTAACCAATAACATTAAATGTGTTTTTATGCATGTGTAAATGCCACACAATCTGATTTGATAACTGTTGTAAAAGTCCGTCTCCCTTCTCTTGTCATGATGTTGTTGTGGTCTTCAGTCCAGAGACTGGTTTGATGCAGCTCTCCATGCTACTCTATCCTGTTTAAGGTTCTTCATCTCCCAGTACCTACTGCAACCTACATCCTTAATCTGTTTAGTGTATTCATTTCTTGGTCGCCCTCTGCTATTTTTACCCTCCACGCTGCCCTCCAATACTAAATTGCTGATCCCTTGATGCCTAAGAATGCCCTACCAACCGATCCCTTCTCCTAGTCAAGCTGTACCACAAATTTCTCTTCTCCCAAATTCTATTCAATACCTCCTCATTAGTTATGTGATCTACCCATCTAATCTTCAGCATTCTTCTGTAGCACCACATTTCGAAAGCTTCTATTCTCTTCTTGTCCAAACTATTTATCGTCCATGTTTCACTTCCATACATGGCTACACTCGATACAAATATTTTCAGAAACGACTTCCTGACACTTAAATCTATACTCGATGGTAATCAATTTCTCTTCTTCAGAAAAGCTTTCCTTGCCATTGCCAGTCTACATTTTATATCCTCTCTACTTCGACCATCATCAGTTATTTTGCTCCCCAAATAGCAAAACTCCTTTACTACTTTAAGTGTCTCATTTCCCAATCTAATTCCCTCATCATCACCCGACTTAATTCGACTACATTCCATTATCCTCGTTTTGCTTTTGTTGATGTTCATCTTATATTCTCCTTTCAAGACACTGTCCATTCCGTTCAACTGCTCTTCCAAGTCCTTTGCTGCCTCTGGCAGAATTACAATGTCATCGGCGAACCTCAAAGTTTTTATTTCTTCTCCCTGGATTTTAATACCTACTCCGAATTTTTCTTTTAATTCTTTTACTGCTTGCATCGGGGAAAGGCTACAGCCCTGTCTCATTCCCTTCCCAACCACTGCTTCCCTTTCATGTCCCCCGACTCTTATAACTGCCATATGGTTTCTGTACAAATTGTAAATAGCCTTTCGCTCCCTGTGTTATACCCCTGCCACCTTCAGAATTTGAAAGAGAGTATTCCAGTCAACATTGTCAAAAGCTTTATCTAAGTCTACAAATGCTAGAAACGTTGGTTTGCTTTTCCTTAATCTATTTTCTAATACAACTCGTAGGGTAAGTATTTCCTCACGTGTTCCAACATTTCTATGGAATCCAAACTGATCTTCCCCAAGGTCGGCTTCTACCAGTTATTCCATTCGTCTGAAAAGAATTCGTGTTAGTATTTTGCAGCAGTGGCTTATTAAACTGATAGTTCGGTAATTTTCACACCTGTCAACACCTGCTTTCTTTGGGATTGGAATTATTATATTCTTCTTGAAGTCTGAGGTTATTTCGCCTGTCTCATACATCTTGCTCATCAGATGGTAGAGTTTTGTCAGGACTGGCTCTCCCCAGGCCGTCAGTACTTCTAATGGAATGTTGTCTACTCCCGGGGCCTTGTTTCGACTCAGGTCTTTCAGTGCTCTATCAAAGTCTTCACACAGTTTCTTCAGTTTTAATCTGCAGTTCATAACCAATAGATTGTGGTCAGAGTCCACATCTGCCCCTGGAAATGTCTTACAATTTAAAACCTGGTTCCTAAACCTCTGTCTTACCATTATATAATCTATCTGAAACCTGTCAGTATCTCCAGGCTTCTTCCATGTATACAACCTTCTTTTATGATTCTTGAACCAAGTGTAAGCTATGATTAAGTTATGCTCTGTGCAAAATTCTACAAGGCGGCTTCCTCTTTCATTTCTTCCCCCCAATCCATATTCGCCTACTACGTTTCCTTCTCTTCCTTTTCCTACTATCGAATTCCAGTCACCCATTACTATTAAATTTTCGTCTCCCTTCACTATCTGAATAATTTCTTTTATCTCATCATACATTTCTTCAATTTATTCGCCATCTGCAGAGCTAGTAGGCATATAAACTTGTACTACTGTAGTAGGTGTGGGCTTCGTGTCTATCTTGGACACAACAATACGTTCGTTGTGCTGTTTGTAGTAGCTTACCCGCATTCCTATTGCTTTATTCATTATTAAACCTACTCCTGCATTACCCCTATTTGATTTTGTATTTATAACCCTGTATTCACCTGACCAAAAGTCTTGTTCCTCCTGCTACCGAACTTCACTAATTCCCACTATATCTAACTTTAACCTATCCATTTCCCTATTTAAATTGTCTAACCTACCTGCCCGATTAAGGAATCTGACATTCCACGCTCCGAACCGTAGAACGCCAGTTTTCTTTCTCCTGATAACGACGACCTCCTGAGTAGTCCCCGCCCGGAGATCCGAATGGGGGACTATTTTACCTCCGGAATATTTTACCCAAGAGGACGCCATCATCATTTATCCATACAGTAAAGCTGCATGCCCTCGGGAAAAAAATACGGTCGTAGTTTCGCCTTGCTTTCAGCCGTTCGCAGTACCAGCACAGCAAGGCCGTTTTGGTTAGTATTACAAGGCCAGATCAGTCAATCATCGAGACTGTTGCCCCTGCAACTTCTGAAAAGGCTGCTGCCCCTCTTCAGGAACCACACATTTGTCTGGCCTCTCAACAGATACCCCTCCGTTGTGGTTGCACCTACGGTACGGCTATCTGTATCGCTGAGGCACGCAAGCCTCCCCACCAACGGCAAGGTCTATGGTTCATGGGGG